>NW_005371386.1:1178372-1213429 GCF_000412655.1 Myotis brandtii | reverse complement strand
TTTCATCCTTAGTATGTTTTTCATTTTAAGCATAAACAAGGAAAGTGATAAATGTCCAAGGCAAAGCAATGCCCACATTTGTTATATACAAGCACTCTTGAACTATATCTTAAAATTTCTTTTAGAGAGCTGAATGCCACATTTGCTTTCAGAATGTACTACAAGATTTGTAACAGTTGCACCTAAATTTGCAAATAAGGCCAAAAGATTATGATGATAGGAAAAGTTTTTTTTTTAATCTATGCTAAGGGATCCATTATAGCTTGAGCTATTTATATATATGTAAAGTAGGAGGAAATATTAACAGCTTGATTTTCATCCATTGTTTAAAATAAATAAGGACTTGGATATAAATATAAGGAAGTACATGAAAGGAGACTGTGTGATACAATAAAAAGAGTATTGGAGTGAATATCAGAAGGCCTAACTTCAAATTGAAGCCCAGCTATTATTTGACCATGTTATCTTGGGAAAGCCATTTAACCTCTCTCAGCTTCAATGCTCTCATTTATAACATGAGACAGTCCATTTTGCCTAAGGTCACATCTAGTTCAATCCTATGATTCTCTATCTGATGTTGGGGGAGATACCACATGACAAAATTTAGTTTAGAATCAATAGAGTTGCCCCCTTTATTCATAATACAGATGGGGCTTGTTGGAATGATGTTTTTCCTTCTATAATTCTAACTTTGAAACTCCTCATCCCCAAACCCACATACAGACAGCCTTTTCATGTTAAACAGTTCAGTTCGTTTGTGGTATATGCTCTTATTGTGGCGAATTTCACTTGTTGCTATTTTTTAACATGACCTTAGGATAGGCTTTAAAAGTGTTGTTAGTGGAAAGCTGGTAAATCCAAGGTTTTGGTTTGCACATTACTGAGTCAAGATGATTCCATTTCTTTACCACAATTCTAACCACTCTGCTGTATTATAAATATGAGTCTTGTGCAGAAAGTGAATAAAGCAAGAAATGAGGTTCACATCAAACAATTTTTTCCCCATTACTGGAAGAGCAACTCATTGAGAACACTTTACATTTCGAAGAATGTACATGAGAACTAAAACATTCCCCCGCCTCTGTGGAGGGGAGTTTGAGCCCACCATCATTATGATATATTATATTTCAAAAAATAAATAAACATTTAGTCACTTACAGTGCTACATTAGTTACTAAAATCACAATAAAAGTAAGTCAAATTCATCTTTGTTTCCTTGTCTACTAAAAAAAAAAAAAAAAGAAAAGCAAGAAATAGAGATTTGGAGTAGCAGGAAGTCAGATATACTAGTAAACCTAAGAAAGAGTCTTAAATTTGCCCAAAATTTTGTAGTAAAAGAAATACTACCAGGCTATGTCTACTATCAGAATATCCTGGCCCTAGCCGGCTTGGCTCAGTGGATAGAGCATCAGCCTGCAGACTGAAGGGTCCCCGGTTCAATTCCAGCCAAGGGCACATGCCTGGTTGCAGGCTCGATCCCCAGTAGGGGGTGTGCAGGAGGCAGCCGATCAATGATTCTCTCTCATCATTGATGTTTCTATCTCTCTTTCTTCCTCTCTAAAATCAATAAAAATATATTTTAAAAAAGAATATCCTGAGTTTAGTTACATGAACCATTAATTTTTATTTTAAAAGAAAAACATGTTGGTTTTTTTTAGCTGTATGTGATAACAGTCAAAATGAAAGAAACAGATAAACCATGTAGATATGAATATCAACAGCAGAGTAAGAGCCAATTACAATTAATCTGTATCTAGAAATAGGAGAGTTCTGTATTTATTTTGAATCCACAAGTGTAAGTATAGAGACATTGGTTTTTCTGTTTGAAACTCTCTGTGAAAATAAAATCATATTTTCTCCCTCACCATGGACACATTGGTATGATGTTTCTACTAGACAATGTGTTTTTGGTGTAGGAAACCATCATTCCTTGTAGGTACAAAGAGTTTTCATGTACATTATCTAATTTAATCCTCATAACATTATGATTCTGTATTACATATTATCGTATTCCCATCCTAATACATAAAAGCCCAGGGTTGTAACTACCATCACAAGGGAAGGCTGACCAACCCCGGAAGTCCTTCAGTCAGTACTGGGTTGCCATGGTGACCTAGCACTGACTGCCCAGGGGGCTGAGACCCAGAGAGAGAGGCAGGGTCTGATCCACAGCCTCAGTGGCAGCTGTTGGTCAACTTGCCTCTCTCTTTCTCTCCCTCTTTCTTTTCGTGCTTCGCCAGCAGCCAGGCCTTTCTTTCTCTTCCGGCCTCAGAGGGGGTGGCTGTTCAGCCCCGCCTCTCTGATCAGGCCCAGAGATAGGCCTGGAGATGCTGACTGGCATAGGAACCAACCAATCAGAACCAAATGTGGGTGCTGTGAAGAACCAATGGCTGTTTTAGGAGGTGGAGCTTTTGACACTGACTGGCATAGAAACCAACCAATCAGAACCATATGTGGGCGCTGTGAAGAACCAATGGCTGCCTAGGAGGCGGGGCTTTTAGACGTTGATTGGCATAGGAACCAACCAATCAGAACCTAATGTGGGTGCTGTGAAGAACCAATGGCTGTCTAGGAGGTGGGGCTTTTGACACTGACTGGCATAGAAACTGACCATTCAGAACCAAATTGGCCAGCAGAGGCGGGCAGTTGTGGGCAAGATCAGGCCTACAGGGGAGGGCAGTTGGGGGCAACCAGGCTGTCTGGGGAGGGCAGTTAGGAGTGATCAAGCAGGCAGGCAGAGGCAGTTAGCGGCAACCAGGCAGGCAGGCAGATGAGCAGTTAGGAGCCAGTGGTCCCAGATTGCGAGAGGGATGTCTGACTGCCAGTTTAGGCCCGATCCCTGGGACATCCCTCAAGGCGTCCCCAATTGGAGAGGGTGCAGGCTGAGCTGAGGGAACCCCCCCCCCCCATGCACGAATTTCATGCACTGGGCCACTAGTGTACAAATAAGAAAACTGAGACTTAGAAACATTAAGTCACACAATTACTGACACACAGCATGTATCACATAAAGCAGCCCTTCTGAACTGCAACATCCATCCCTTTTTCTTTCTTCTTCTCAAAGTCCTGTTAAGTTTGGACTTAGCAAAGTCATACCTTAGAGCTCTTTTGGGCCACACAGGTATGAAATATTTCACTTCTTTCATGCTTCCCCTCTTTTTAAATGATTCTCAGGGATATTAACTTTGAAATCTTCCTTTTACAAACCAATGGATTAATGAGCCCAGTTCAGTGTACCCCTTAAGATCATACCTGCAGTTTCAAATATAAAACTATAAAGCATTCTATTTCTCCTCATTGTCTCTAGAACTCAGCAATTGTAGTAAAATCAACCAAAAGTAATTTTGATGAATTAGCTCTTAAAGCAGAACCAATCCTAATATTTGATCCAATAGAAATGAGTATCAAAACCAGATCTCAGAGGGATAGTGGGGGTGGGGGAGTGGGAAGAGATTAACTAAAGAACTTATATACATATATGCATAGCCCATCTACACAGAAATAGTGTGATGAAGGCCAGGGGTAGGGCAGGGACTGGGTGGAGGGGAGCAAAAAGGGGGGAAAGTGGGGGACATCTGTAATACTGTCAATAATAAAAATTCATATATTTAAAAAAACAAATGAGGAAATTAAACCAATAATAAAACTTTGTAATTTTAAAGCAATGCACACATATTTAGTGGTGTAGGAAGATCTTTATTCACCAAGCACAAGTACTATAGGGAAGGTTATAATCTAGGGAAGTATTGCTAGGGAATAGTCTAACCCAGTGATGGCGAACCTTTTGAGCTCGGCGTGTCAGCATTTTGAAAAACCCTAACTTAACTCTGGTGCGGTGTCACATATAGAAATTTTCTGATATTTGCAATCATAGTAAAACAAATATTTATATTTTTGATATTTATTTTATATATTTAAATGCCATTTAACAAAGAAAAATTAACCAAAAAAAATGATTTTGCATGTCACCTCTGACACGCGTGTCATAGGTTCACCATCACTGGTCTAACCATTTCTCTGCACCACAAGTAAACCCACAAATAGCAACAGAGGCTGCAAATGCACTTTAATATAAAGAGTACATGCTTTATTGACTGTCGGACTGTATGGAATATCATCACTTGAAAAACATTGAATATGAAGACATTTTCAGATATGACATTCTTCAAATATGTTTAAGAACAGGATCATGAATTATGTATGTTTTTAAAGGTTTCCTAAGATTCTTCCAAAGTCATACAGACAGTTATACGGAGTATGGCAAAAGTACGTTTACATTTGTGAGTTTATTCTTGTATTATTTTGTAATTATTGCATTTTTTATATGAACAACTGTAAACCTACTTTTGCCCACCCTGTATACTCCATCTTCATGTATCTGTGATAATTTCTGTCACAGGAATCTAGACCCTCATCTTCTGTACATTTCATTCCTCCTTTTATTCTTTCCTTCTTCTTTTATTCAATCAGTGCTGATTGAGCATCTATTGTGTACCAAGCAGACATTGTAATCATCCTATCTGACTCAAGGACATACCAAAACTCCCTTTATTGTTTACACTATCTTAAGCAAAACTTTACATGTGGATTTTCTTTTAGTACTTCCACAATGGCCTTCCCTCTCTCCCTTCCTCCATCTTATAAACAAACAAAAAAGGCTGTTATAACACTAATACTATAAAAGTAGGACCTTTCAAAAACTTCTGGTTTACAAATTCTTCAATAATTTTTAATATATTTTTGCTGATTTCAGAGAGGAAGGGAGTGGGAGAGAGATATATAATCATCAATAATGAGAATCATTGATCAGCTGCCTCCTGCATACCCCACACTGAGGATCGAGCCCACAATCCAGGCATGTGCCCTGATAGGGAATCGAACCATGACCTCCTAGTTCATAGGTGACACTCAACCACTGAGCCACACTGGCTGGGCAATAATTTTTTATTGGGAACTTTGTCTATATAATCAGATTAGTAAGATTCATGGAAGTACACGGGATCATATTTAGCTGGCCAATATAAATATTTGCATGGCTTCATTTATAAAAACTAAATGAGGTTTTTAAATATTTTTTCAATTACTGTTTGCATTCCATATTATTTTGTATTAGTTTCAGGTGTACAGCATAGTGCTTAGATGATCATATACTTTACAAAAGTATATGATATTTTCAGTACCCACCTGGCACCATACGTAGTTATTACAATACTAGAGGCCCAGTGCATGGATTTGTGCACATTGAAAGTAAATTAATTAGAAGGTGGCCAGCAGGGCGGGACTGGGCAAGATGGGCCAGACACGCCCTGGAGCCAACCTCCGGCGGTCCCTCCCCCACCGGCCACACCTGGGGTGGCACTGGGGCTGGAAGGGTGCCTGCGGAGTGAGCAGGGTCCCTCCAGCAGGTGGGATCCCTCAGCCTGACCTGTGGGGATCAGACCGAAACTGGCAGTCTGACTTCCCCCGAGGGGTCCTGGAGTATGAGAGGGCACCCTGCAAAGTTGCTGTTGCTTGGCAGTTCCTGCGTTGAGCATCTGCCCCCTGGTGGTCAGTGCACGTCATAGCTACCAGCTGGTCAGCTGGCCGGCTGGTCGCTTAGCCTTTTATATCTATAGATCATTGACTACATTTCCTATGCTGTACTTTACATTCCCATGCCTACGTTGTAACTACCAATCTGTACTTCTCAATCCCTTCACCTTTTTCACCCAGCCCCTAATCCCCCTCCCCTTTGGCAACCATCAGTGTATTTTCTGTATCTATGAGTCTGTTTCAATTTTTAAAACTAAACAAGATTTTTAATTAAAAAATTAAAATTCCAACAGAGCAGCTTCTGATCTTTACTTTGGTGGGATAGGTTTTTGAAGCAGGTTTATAGCTATATGTGAGTGTGTTTCTTCTCATCATCATTGAGCACAGGATTTGATCCTTTAAATGTGTTGACAGATTTTGAACATTTTCCTCACACTCTTTTTTTTTTTTCTCTAAGGATCCTGCACCACTTATTTTGCATTATGGATTCCCTTCTAGTCAGGGAACCTTAGGTGGGCTGTGTCATCTGCTCTTACAAATAAGGTGGACCTATTATTAACCGAGGGTGAGGAGAAGATATCCAGTCTCCTTTGCTTCAGTTTTGCTGAGGATTGGTTCTCCGGTTATCTTCTTAGCATGTCTTTCTTTTACTTTTTCTTTAATAAAATCAAAAATGATTCTGCTTTTGGTTAGATCCCAGAACTCAGGAGAAAATGATGAATCTGAGGACATTCTCAAAGGAAATCTGTTTTCCTCCATCAGTAGTTCTCAAATGTTAGTGAATATCAGCATCACCTGGAAGACTTATTTTTAAATATCTTTTTATTGATTTCAGAGAGGAAGGGAGAGGGAGAGAGATAGAAACATCAATGACAAGAGAGAATCACTGATTGGCTGCCTGTATCACAAGAGTGTTACATTGCTATGGGAACATGGAGATCAAAGCACTTAACTTGTATGTGAGGCAGAAAGATGGCGGAGGGAAACTATTTTAATAGATTCCTAGTAACACAATTTGCTGCTAAGTGTATTTATAACTATAAATCTATAGATGCCAATATGGATAAATATAATGTAATGTAAATATGAATTTATAGTTATTGTATTCCAAGTCACATGGTCTAGAATTATGCTGTCCAGTATAGTAGCTACATGTGGATATTGAACCCTTAAATGTAGCCAGTCCAAATTGAAATGTGTTGTAAGTATAAATACACATCGTTTCAAAGACTGTATAAAAAGAATGTAAAATATTTCATTAATATTTTATATTATTTATATGTTGAAATGATAATATTTTATATATCTAGTTAAGTAAAATATATCAATGTAATTAATTTCACCCATTTCTTTCTTATGATTTTTTTCAAACTTGATATTTTTTTGCAAGTGAACAAAATGGGCCTGTTGCTTCAAGTAAAACAACTGACAGTGTTTGTTTTTACTTTTTTAATGTGTCTACTAGAAAATCTAAAATGATGTATGTAGCTTGCATTACATTTCTATTGGATATTCCTGGTCAAGAACATAGTTCTCAAAACCTATCATGGCCCGACCAATGTGGCTCAGCGTTTGAGCATCAACCTATGAACCAGGAGGTCACAGTTCGATTCCTGATCAGAGCACATGCCTGGGTTGTGGGCTTGATCCCCCATGTGAGGCGTGCAGGGGGCAGCCCATCGATGATTCTCTCTCATCACTGATGTTTCTATCTCTCTCTCCCCCTCTCCCTTCCTCTCTGAAATTAATAAAAATATATATTTTTTAAAAACTTAGCATGGATAAGCTCAGCTGCAGAGCTTGTTAAGACACTCCCAAGATTCAGTATTAGATGATATTACATGAAGTCCATGAGTCTGTATTTCCATCAAGCTCCCAGGGAATACTGTTGATATGTGACCACACACACAAAATTAGTTCCCAAACTTGAATCATAGAGTTTTATAAGGAGGTCTACAAATATGTTTTTGCATCAGACATTGTCTCTAGGTTGATTACAAAACTTCCTTGCCCATATAACACTATTTTTCATAAACAAGTAAATGCACTTGTGTTACTAAACTCATACCAATTTTTATCAGCTGATCACTTTATCTCAATTAGCAGATATTAAGTAGTATTTCTATCATGTTGAGATTCTCTAAATCTTGGAATGTTAAGATGGAATCCACATACTTGAAGGGATTGAAAGTCACTATTCAAAAATATTGCAGTAATGTAGGAAAAAGTACTCTAACACTTCCTAAACTGTACTAGTAGGTAGCTCTTATAAAAAGATTTCAACTATAACATCTAGTTTAGTGTGCCCACTGGCAGGAGTTTTAAAAAAGCTGAAGGTAAGGGAAATGAAAAGAACAAAGAGGAATGAAGAATGTGTTTGTTTTAGAAAAGGTTAGGTCACAGAAAGATTTGTTGATATTAGGAATAGAATGACCTGTGATAGAAGGATAATTAAGTTCTAGAAAAACATCTTTTCAGTAAAGAGAGAACAATCATTTATGCTTAACCTCAGCTCTGTTTAAAAAAATAAAACAGGAAGTGAACAAAGCCCTTTAAAGATTTAAAGGAATGTGTAAATCTAAATGCCCAGGATAGGTACAGCCCTTAGAACACACTGGGGTCATAGTGTCCTGTCAAGCATAGGGACATTTTCCTCAGTCAGTGTGGTTTTCAATGTTTTTACAGATAATTGCACTTCGTTCAAAGGGAATGATACTGAAATTGCCTAGGTAACCTTGAAAGTAACGTGACCCAAATGTTCCAGTGTCTATCCTCCTCACCCCAAAGAAGAATAGTCTAGTTTTCAAGGGCATTCTCTATTTTTTTTAAAAGGCATCAGGATGTGTGGGACTATAGGGAGAAAAATTAATGCTGTAGGGAGTGTGACCAGAACAAATACATGGAGGTACAAAATGAGAATGAAGCTAGTTGGAGTCAAAGAAATATTTATTAGTTGAAGAGAATGAAAGTTATATTACTTTTTTCAGAGATTTTATAAAGGGAACAAAATCATTATGAAGTATTTGTTCAATGGCCGGATTGTTGATCTTTATGCACTGTTTAATTTCTGACTGGTTTTAATCAGGAATTATTTTTGCTAGTTCTGAAACTAGCAACTATGGTAATCCAGATAAGTGTTTTATTATTGTTTTTAAAAATGTAATGTGTTCCTGTTAAATATGTTTCAACAGCAATTTTATATATGTATGTATCTCTTTTAGTCTCTTGATCTCTCTAATTCCTTTTAGAAATATGCATATGAGTACTTAAAATTGCCATACTTTTAATTGCTCATGTTTAAGTGCTCATGTTTTCTTTTCCTTCTCCCTTATTCTTCAACTGACCTTCGGCCTTCCCTCACATTTCTAGCTGCTTTATCCTTTGTTCTTTTAAGTGTTCCTCTCGCTCCAGGCTGACCTCTCTCCTTGGCAGCAGCCTGACCCCGCTCCACCCTTTCTTCTGCATTTGTTTGCCCTGCTTGTTTTCTTCTTTGCTTTTCCCACTGTCCCGCTGCGTGTGAACACTCCGCCAGCAGCTGCTCACATTTCCCATGCTACGTCATGCACGGCATTCAAAGAGCTGCTGTTCTCACATTTCCCCCAGAAGGACTCCTGCTCCTCCTCCCTGCACATTCTCTGGAAATAACCCCTTTTCAGGCCATATGCAAAGTTGAATATGAAAGCCAACTCTGTAAGTAGGACTGCAAACTAGCTTATGAAATTCAGAAATGCCATCTTTAAAGGTCAAAACCACGGAGTGAATTTTAATTACTATAGTTTATCTTAATATTTCTTAATTCTCATAAATTCTATAATGGCCTTAAAATAATTATCATTATTATATAAATTCTCCCCTTAATATATCTATTCCAAAGGTTGATAGAAAATATGTAGATAGAAAATATAATAAATGAGAAAATGATTATAATATTTGAAATACAGTTATTTTACACAGAGCCATACATTTTTGGACTAAGGTAGTTGCACAATATAGATTTGGGAAGAATTGATTTTAATGAGTATTATGCATTACTGAAATTATTATCCATCACTTATCTAGCACTTACTGCATGCCATTCACTTTTCTAAGACTTTTACGTGTACTAACACTTTTAAGCCTCACTACCACCCTATGAGGTAGATACAATTTTTATCCTAATTTGACAAATGAAGAATATGAGCCCTAGCCAGTTTGGCTCAGTGGACAGAGCATCGGCCTGCGGACATACATTTTGTCCATGTTTTGGTTATTTCAAGATAAAAGGTAAATTGGGTTCTTATTACTCCATCTTGCTCAATAGTGGAGGTCATAAAATAGCTTTGAAAGCACTATTTTTTCCCTTTGATTTGGAGACATATGCAAAGAATTTTCGAGGTAAACAAGTAATTTAGCTGATAACATGAAATCCACCAGAAAGAGTTCCTGTTAGACACTTAACTGACATTGCACATACTTTGTTTTACTTTCACAATAGCAGCAATTGCCTCGTACTATTTCCATCATATTTTTGCCAATTTGTATTTTAGGGCCTTGCCTTTGCAACCAAGTTGATTAAGCCTGAAGCATTAGTCTATACCTAAAGAATCTGGTCAAGGACTAAAGCCAAAGGCTATGTAGCAAGGAGCTCCAAGAATGAATTAGCCAATAGTACAGCTGCTAAATCTACTTTTAAAACAGATGAATATGTCAATGTGTTTCATTGCTTTAAAAATATCTACTTTGAATCACTGAATATTTTAATTTTTAAGTTTACAATTAAGCAATCATCCTTTAAAAGGTTTGATTTAATTATTTTAATACTGTGTCACTTAATGATCAATGTGCTAGCATGCATAAGCTTTATTTTAGGAAAGATGGCCTATTTAAGTTGTTACTACCCATCAATTCAGAGGATTTTAGTTCTTAAAGTCCAGAAGTCCAACACTTAGTTTTACAAAGACATCACATGATGTATCATAGTTCACACAGCTAGTTAATAATGGAACCAGAACCAAAAACTTGCTCTATATTCTTCTCACACACTCTTTAGTTTTATTTTACAAAAGGCATACTTCAGTCTAAATATTCTATAGTCTAAAAGATTTTTTAAAGTACTTATTTATCTAACTCCCACCAGTCTTGTAAGGTCCATGTGAAACAATGAGATAAAGACTGTAAAAGCCCTTCAGAAACTACTGAATGCTATAAAATATAAGTTTTATTATTAGAACTACACATTGTTTCTATGAAACTTCTCTAAACTTTTTCACTTTTCTGAACTTGACTATAAGGTGTCTTTTCTCACACATTTGTCCTTCCTTTATAAAAAGATTTTAATCCTTCTGCCCTGCCCTGTTGGGTTATAAAAAAAAAAAAAGAAAAAGCAGAGAGGTGGCTCTGTTGTTTTCTAGAACCTATTGACATTTTACCTGGTATAGTATTATACATCCTTAAAAAAGAAAGGTTGTTTTCAAAGATTAGATGTGGTAACTCTTGCTCTTCTATATTTGCCATGAAATGGTTTTAATTTTTCTTATATTCAATTATATTCAATTATAATCATATCTGCATCCCTTTGTTAAAACTGAACAGATTTCTAGGTTTATGCAATAGTTTCTAACAACAGCTGCTTATACTGGCAGGAAAAAGCTATGAGAGCATAGTTGTGAACTTCAGATTTTTCCACCCCACTTTTGGCATTCCTTCCCTCTGAATTAGAGTTTTCATTTCTTTGTTATCTCATTTTGACTTTGTCTACTTCTGTTTCCATCAATAAATATTTACTGAACTGCCTATTAATGTACTTTCTTTTTGTAACACAGAAAACTCAAATATGGCCCTTAGGAAATATAAAAAAGATTTTAAATTGCTGCAAGCAAGTCAGGACCTTTAATTCTCAGGCATAACTTTCCCAATAGACGCTTAAACTTTAGAGGCAATAATGGAATCCATTGGGCTACAGCTATGGCGCTGCACTTGAGAATTCTAACATGAGCCTCTTTGAATTAAGTCCGTCATTCATCATGTACTAGTATCTCATTCTATTTCTGTGCCATACTGAGACTTTTCCTTTCAGAGTCACCTTTTCTCTTTCTGAATGCTACCTGTCTGCTGAGTATACTCTGTTCAACTCTCTCGTTCTCCACATGTAGTGGTCCCTTTCCTGCTGAGCAAATTAGATGCTGATCCTTGTTACTACAGCTTCCTTTCCATCCTTTCCGGTTCCTACACCAAGCATGAGAGTTCTCTGCTGGCAGTCAGGAATTGTGTCTAGGAAATTGGACATGTTGTGCCTTGTCTTCTGTTACATGGGCACCAAAAGAGTATTGTTTAATCTCCAGGGTGCGCTGTTATTTCCCATTCCCCAAAACGACTCCCTCTACTTTGTGCACATGCTCCCCTTTCCTTTGCTGGCGGATAACTGACTTGTTCAGGATCCACCCTCCTCTAGGTGACCATGCACATTGAGGAAGGCCTTAGCCCTAGGGCATGAATAATGATAGTACTGAGAACTATTTCATGGTGATCTGGTGGTCCCTGTCTCCTTGCCAAGGATTGGACAAGGGCATTTTACACAATCTCAGGCAATACAATACAAAGAGAAGTCTACTAGGGGAGCATTCAAAAAAGGTTTTCCTCACCCATGGAACTAAACTAAGATTCCTTTTCCCCTGGACACTGTGCCCACTTCTTCCCTGTACCTGGAATGCTCTTCCCCCAGATATCTAATGAGTAACTCTGTCACTTTCTTCAAGTCTTGCTCTAATCTCAACTTCTTAAAGAAACCTCCTTGAAAATTAACAACCCTATTTAAACAGCAACTTCTCTACCTCCTCCTTCCCAGCCATCTCAATTCAATTCCCCTTACCATGTTATGGTAGTTATTTTACAAAGATGCCCCACCACCACCACCACCATGGATCATGCCTCCAGTACACCTTGTAAGGTACCCTCCCACACTGAATCGAGGATGGCTCTGTATAACACATTGAAGGTTGCAGAAGTGACACTGTAAGATCCAAGTCTAGATCAGAAGAAATCTTGCGGCTTCTGTCTTGGTCACTTGCAACATTTACAGTGGGAGAAGTGAGCTGCTCTAAAAGAAGTCTGTCTGCTGTAAAGCCACAAAACTGTGAGGAACTCTAAACTAACCACATGGAAAAGCTGCATGAAAAGACAGAGATTTACCCCGCCAGCGTGGTTCAGTGGTTGAGAGTTGATCTATGAACCAGGAGTTCACTGTTTGATTCCCAGTCAGGGCATATGCTCAGATTGCAGGCTCAATCCCCAGTGTGGGGCAAGTAGGAGGCAGCTGATCAATAATTCTCTCTCATCACTGATGTTTCTCTCTCTCCCTCTCCCTTCCTCTCTGAAATCAATAAAAAATATTTTTTTTAAAAAAAAGAAAAGACAGAGAAGCTGGGTCAGCCCCCAGGTGTTACAGCCACCCCATGTGAGGCACCTGATATGTGAGCAAAAAAATCATCTGGGACATCCATCCAGTGGGGCCCTCAGATTACTCCAGCTCCAGCTGCCATCTAACTGCAAACACATGAAAGACTCCAAACCAAAAACATCCAGCTGAGCAGAGCCAACTCACAGAACCAGGAACAATAGTGATACATTTTTTAAGCCACCAAGTTCTAGGGTGGTATGTAATGCAGCAGTAGGAACATCTGACCTGTTTGTTTGTTTCTTCTTCTTTCCATAACACTCATAACATGATACAGAATTAGCATATTTAATGTCTTTTTATTGTCTGTCTCCCACCATGAGACAGAAAGCTTCACGAAGCCAAGGATCTTGTCTGTTTTATTTGCTACTGTATCCAAAACACCTAAGAACAGTTCATAGAACAGTAAATATTTGTTAGATGGATGGATGGATGGACAAACGAATTAACCAGAGCTTGAGTAGCCATTTGGTGAATGCTTGGTGGGTTCACATAAGAATGGCACAGTGGAAAGAACCTGAGTCTTGGGATGCCATTGTGCTTCTGAATTACCCAATCCTGGAGCAGCCTTGCCTCCACACTCCTTGACTATTCAAGCCATTTTGTGCTGGGTTTTCTATGACCTGCAGCAGAAAGAATTCCATTTGCCATGTGGTCTTTCAGTCCATTCTAATATGCAGCCATAGGACTCAGACATGACTGACCCAGAGGATGAATCCAAGTGGCATACACCATGACATTCACAAAACTACTCTTCTTGCTGATTGAGACTTTCCTACTGAATAAAGCATGTAGTTTATAATACACTAGAGGCCTGGTGCATGAAATTCATGCATGGGTAGGGTCCCTAGGCCTGGCCAGTGATCAGGGCCGATCTGTGGGGTGACTGACAGGGCAATCCGGGGGCCCTCGCTGGCACCTGCCTTGGAAGCGACCAGTGGGGCGAATGAGGGGCAGTGCCAGCCTGCTTGCCAGCCAGCCCCACCCCCGTTGCCACCACTGGTCACCTCCCTCTACGGGGCGACTGGCGGGGCGATCAGGGGGCCCCCACTGGCACCTACCTGCCTTGGGTGGCCTGGGGCCTATGGGCTGGGGGCAGCTCCTGTGTTGAGCGTCTGCCCCCTGGTGGTCAGTGTGCGTCATAGTGACCAGTCATTCCACCAGTTGTTCCGCCTTTTGCTCAATTTGCATATTGGGCTTTTATTTATAGGATTCTTTATTTAGGCCTTCTCCCAAGAGACCTCCTTGGTTTCCCTGCAATAGATGTCTGGAGAGCCACCAATCTCTTAAAGATGACTGGAATATGCTTCTGAATATGTAACTTCAGAAGTAGTTACACCTTGAGCTTTCTCACAGTCCCTATGAGATATACTGCCCATTCCACTAATTTGCCACACTTACCTGAATTTCTCAGACTGACTCTAGGACCCTCACCACATAGCAAAAACCATACATTATTTATTACCCTCCTGCTTGCAAAGAATCTATATATATAAAACCCTAAGCAACCGAACGACCAAATGACTGGTCGGCCGGTCACTATGATGCACACTGACCACCAGGAGACAGACGCTCAATGCAAGAGCTGCCCCCTGGTGGTCGGTGCACTCCCACAGCAGGAGCACCACGAAGCTGACCGATGGGTGCCAGATGCCACCAGGCTCACTGCTAGCAAGCGCAGCTGCAGCAGCATGAGCCTCTCCCGCCTCCACAGCAGCGTTACCAGCGGCAGCAGGCCCAGCAGGGCTGGGATGAGTGGGAGCAACAGGCAGGAGTGGCAGGCAAGAGCGGCAGGCGGCGTTGGACTGCCAGTTTCGGCCAACCCCCACAGGCCACGCAGAGGGACCCCACCGGTGCATGAATCCATGCACTGGGCCACTAATTACTATAAAAAACTGGCAAAACAAGAAGGAAATTTAAATCACTATTTTGTTAATGCTTGTGTCTGGAAATCACTTTTGCCTGAAATTCCATTCAATATCTTTTAAGTGACTACATTATGCTAGACACACTATTTGGCACAAGGTACAAAGATGTTCATGACGCAAACCCCCTTCAAGAATGATTGATACATGAACTACAAACAATACCTTAAGGGTTCCACTAGAGATTTGAGGAAGGGTGATATTAACATGCAGAACAGTTAGCAATTAATTTTGCTCCTGGGATGACATTTGAGCTTAGACTTGAGCAATAAGTAGGGTTTCAAAAAAGGTAGAGAAAAAAAATGGAAGGGTTTTTCAGGAAGAAGAGAGAGCATTTTTTAAAAAGCTTAGCTAAGGTCTGGGGAAATATGACATAACCCAATGTAGTTAGAAATCTGGAATGAATGAAGTTTGGGGTGTATGGTAAGTGGGGTAGCTAACGGTGAAATAAATAATATCTAAACAAACAAACTACCTGTAATTCTGAGAGAGGAGACATAATTAAATGTTTTACTCAAGTCTCCTTTTGACTTTTTACATCTGTCACGCATAAGGAAACTCTATTACACTAAGATGACTTTTACCTTTTTAGCCTATTTGGCCCAAGCAAATGGAGACAGAACATTTTTAATGTAAAATCATCATTCAACCTGAAATAACATTGATGATTTCAGATCATTTAATGTTAAATATTTTTGAGCCCTAGATTATTTCTCTTTGGATGAGCAGAAATCTCTTCTTCAGACTTTGAGATATATGTTTAGTTTTTCACAGACAAATTGCTGCTGCTTTCATGCCAGTCTCATGGGCATCAGCAGTTCAAGTTCAGCAGGTAGGAATCTGGCTTCTGAGAATGTAGCCTAAGAGTTAAGGAATGCATGATTACTCCTGTAATTACTTCAGAGGGGTTCCAAAACCCTGGTGGGGTTGATGGGGCCACTAGATAGCAGGGGTCAAGAATGTATAAGAGGTGAGGAATTCCAACTGGAGCTGAGCTGCCATGGGGAGTTAGGGCAAACAGGTTGTGAATATAAAAGATCCAAGAATTCAAGTTGACAATTAAGAAACCAACATCTTAGAAAAGTAAACTACACTTGAAGTCAACTGCTCTCCAAACTAGGACTTCATAATATACTCTCCAAGGCAAGAGCTGGTTCAGCAGCACAGGGATTGCAGATGGTATGTTGGTTAGAATGCTTTCAGCAGCAGAATACCTGACTTAAGGACCTTATATTTGTTTTTCCCAAACTTTTCTGGTCATAAGAATCACCAGGGGCACTTGATTAAATTATGAATTCCTAAGCCCCTTCACTGGCAAGTCTGATTCAGTAAGTTTGGGAATCTATGTGTTTAACATGAACCCCAGTGGAATCAGGCAAGTTTTGAAAATGCTATTTTAAATAATGGAGACATCTAATAATCTAACACAGTGGTTCCCAAAGTTCAGCATGCATTAGAATCACCTGAAGAGCTTGTTAAATTACAGGCTGATGGGTTCCACCCGGGTTTCTGATTCAGTAGGTCAGGAGTAAGTAAAGTCTGAGATTCTTTTGTTATACCTGTATCTGGTATAGTAAGTTTCCAGGTAATGCTGATATTACTGTGGTCAGGAACCACATGTTAATAACCATTGGACTAACACAACCGGAAGTCTGAAGGCCATCAGATCTGGGGCTGGTTAATTCATTAGCTGAACTATATTAAGACTCCAGTTCAGCTTCTCTGGGGATTTCTTGGCTGTCTCCTCATGATCCCAAGATGGTTTCCCACTACACCAAGGAACGTATCTTCAGACAACAATATCAAAGGCAAGAAGGAAATAAGATACAGCAACAATTCCGTGTGTGTGTGTGTGTGTGTTGAAGAAGAATTTCTCAGAAGCTCCCTTGCAGATTTCCCCTTATATGTCATCCAGAACTGGGTCTTCCTGTTCGCCTTTAAACCAGTCACCGGCTACAAGGAATGGGATTACTGTAATTAGTTTAGAACATATTTTCATTCTTCCCCTAGCACTGGGTCCATTGATGCCCAATATCTGATCATAATTGAGATTCTTTACCAAGGAATAAGAAACGAATATGGAGGGATAAGGACACATATGTAATACCTTAATCAATAAAGAAAAACAAAATAAAATAAACAAGCAAATAGCTGCTAGGTTGGCAAATAGATGGGAATGTTGTGCATGGGTTCTGATACTAGTGTAATTATAAGTAGGTTCAGGGCTGAAAATATCATTACAAATGCTAGTAAAGAATATATGTTATTAGCTTTGTGATCACCATTTACAACAGACTAATAGACTCATGAAGAATTTGGCTCCACATACTGGGGGGAAAGTGCCCTTTCAAAGCTCAATGTATACATGTGATCATCTTGCTTTTATTATACCTGTATATGGAATTGCAAGCTGTCCCTTCAGGTAATGAAATTTAAACAAGTTGGAACCTTATAACAGCAAATCAATACTGAAGTTATAGGCAAAGCCTGTGCTTTTGGAGATTAGCACATAGGATAGAAAATCTTCCTGACCAAATTTTAACAAATTCCACATTTATAGGTATCCAACCTAGAGAGAAAACAATGTATAATCGTGTGTCTTTTTATATGTTTGCATTTTCCTCCTCATTTGTTCCTGAAAGTGTATTTTTAATACATTTTTATTGGTTTCAGAGAGGAAGGGAGAAGGAGATAGAAACATCAATGAAGAGAGAGAATCCTTCATGCCCATCCCCAACACACACACACACACACACACACACACACACTGGGGATTAAGCCCACAACCCAGGGGAATCAAACCATGACATCCTAGTTCATAGGTAGATGCTCAACCACTGAGCCATGCTGGTCAGGCTGAAAGTGTATATTTTTAACAAACACATAACTCAACTGTGCCCCCAATGCCCACGGCCATTGTAAAGTGGAAAATTGAGTTGTTTATGCGGGCCTTGCTTCATTAAAGAATGCATAAAAGGTCTCCCCTGAATTATAAGAAAATTTTCCTAAGTTTCCTGCATTCTTTTGATAGTAGGAGGAAGTGACTAATGGAGACTAACTCCTGTTTTATTTTTGTTTCCTTTCAAGAACTAGCTTTTGGTAAGAAAACTGTTAACTTTGAAAGAGGAGCTAAGCTAAGGTGACAGATATATTTCCTGCTTGTCAATATCCAAAACTATTTATTACTTTTCTTTTACTACAACTTACAGTGGTAAGTTTGCACTTCTCATAGCGAAACTGATGTTTGCCACATTTGTTAGCCCCATCCAACCTGACAGAGTTGTTGTTTTAATGCCACAGAAGCTGGATTTCAAAGACTGTGTCTATTTCGCTGAGCAACCCACGCCGTAATCGTTAAGTTCTGGTTAGGTCATAGTATCTAGCCCCTCTCCCTGACCTTGTCCAAGCGAAGTCTGTGCCAAGACCATGCAAATCCATTAAAATTCCGATCCACAGAGACATTTCCCTTCCCCGGGACAGGTGGGAATTGTACATGGGACAAAAAATGTGTGTGATAGGAAAAAAATTGAAACTCCCAAAGTGCTGCAGAATCAATGATAATTTCAATGCACTTAAACATACAGCAAGTTTAATGAGGGCATTTTCCCACTGCGTTCTTTAGTTGGGAAAATGTTTTTTCTTTTGGGTCGATTGCCTGGAAAACAGCAAAAGATGTTTTAGAGCCTCCGCCGGCAGAGGGTGCATTTACCATTGGTGCATAAATTCTCAGGCACTGCACCCGAGGGCTGCATTCTCTAGAGCAGCGGTTCTCAACCTGTGGGTCCCCAACCTGTGGGTCGCGACCCCTTTGCTGGTCGAACGACCCTTTCACAGGGGTCACCTAAGACCATCGGAAAACACATATATAATTACATATTGTTTTTGTGATTAATCACTATGCTTTAATTATGTTCAATTTGTAACAATGAAAATACATCCTGCATAGCAGATATTTACATGACGATTCATAACAGTAGCAAAATTACAGTTATGAAGTAGCAACGAAAATAATTTTGTGGTTGGGGTTCACCACAACATGAGGAACTGTATTAAAGGGTCACGGCATTAGGAAGGTTGAGAACCACTGCTCTAGAGGTTTCTCACATTCCCGCACAGCGATGCGACTGGTTTGCCAGCACCTCTTGGTTGTTGTTGTTTTTGAAGACCCTGCAACTAACAGATGTTTGTTGTTGGCTCCATATCTGCATTCTTTGAAAGCTGGTGAATCAAATTGCTGACATTCAGACAACACTAATTCCAATATCCAGGGAGCCTAATTTGCCATCCCTGAGATCCTGATTCCTGGTGTTCATGGGTTTAAAAAACATTTCAGTGACACAATGTAAGAATGGGCTTGGGAGATGCAGTGCTGTCTCCACTAAAGATAATCACATTTTATAAACATCTGCGTCATTACTGGTATGATTCATCTCTAAGCTGTATACAGCTGTGTTTCCAGTTTCAATTAACAATCCCTTAATTGCATATCCATCTCATGTTACTAATTTAGTTAATTTATTCATAATTAAGAGTATTCTGTTTTCTACTAAGGTTTGTCGAGCTCAGAACATTATAAAGAGAAATATTTTAAGGCAGCATCTCCAAGGGATTTTGTTTCTTATAATCACATCACAGTAAAATGTCATTCATGTGCCCAGAGGAAGATGAATTGCTAAGGGATTTTTCCCCCAAATATAATGAGAAACCATGGGAAGCTGCAATGTGTTGTGTTTTTAAACCAAGTTAAATGTTCTATGTATTTTTGTTCTTTTCTTTCTCCTTTCCTGACATCCTCTCAAAGAAATTATCATTTGATTTAGATTATTATTTAAGTATCACAGCAAATACAATCACCAGTGCAAATAAAACTGTCATTACCCTGTCAGATAATGGCGTCTCTTAAAATTTAACCTATAGCCTGGCCGAAGTCGCTCATTAGTTGAGCGTCGAACTATGAACCAGGAGGTGACGGTTCCATTCCCGGTCAGGGCACATGCCAGGTTTCAGGCTCAATCCCCAGTAGGGGGTGTGCAGAAGGCAGCTGATCAATGACTCTCTCTCATCTTTGATGTTTCTATCTCTCTCTCTCTCCCTCTCCCTTCCTCTCTGAAATCAATAAAAAAATATATATTAAAAGAAATCTAAGCTATAAAATCTGTACATTTCAGAGGACATCAAGGTCACAAATTTTTTAATGGTTCAAGTCTAAGCAAGTGGAATATAGCCTTGTGGAAAATGGAAGGTAGATGATACCATGATATCAAGCAGTGTATTCATTTTAATTTGACCTTTCCTAGAAAAATGCATATACCCTTGCAGAAAGGGCCCTACCTGTGTTAATATATGTGTTTGTGTGTCATCAAAAAAAAGCAATGCCAAAAAATAAAACAGTTACCTGCTTTGTCCAGGAATTGCCACTTGTAGCCTTGACCTATCTTTAAGCTTAAAAGAAGTCTCATAACAGCCCAGTAGTCTTCAGATTCTACACAATAAAAACGTTATCAGTGGAAGTAGGGTATCCCTTTCCCCACTTCCCCACTGAGTGCTGGGGGGTGGTCCTTACAATATCTTGAGAAAAAGAATTTTCTGAGATTCGCACAGGAGGATGAGTGATTTTTATTTTTGTGGAATTCCATCTCTGGGTTTCCAAAGTCCCGTTTCCCTTAATCCAGTCCTGGAACAAGAGCAGCTGGGGATTCGATAAAGCTAGAAGCAAATCCAGTGTCCAGAGTTTCCTTTCTGTGTTGGATTTGGGTCCAATTTAGCCTTAGTTAGTTGCAGTCCATTAGTCCATTGCGTGTGGGGGTCCACATTGCTGTGGGCCATGTGGGCAAATGCTGGGGAGCCAAGAGAGCCTGCCTCTTGCAACAAGAGAACCAAGAGAGTGAACTTAGGGGATTAAATATTCAAAATCTTCTCTCACTTGCAGTGGCCCTGCCCACTCTGGCGGAAGATCCCTGTCCCAGGTATGACCAAAAGGCTATTACCTTCCCTCTGTCACCCAGACTTTAATGGGCATGTGTCTATTCTCCCCCTGCTCAGTCCGCATCAATGGCTTTCTGGGGAGTGTCAACCTGTAGCTTCTTGGTGAAGCTGCACAAATGGCATGCCTATAATAATTGGCTTTCCCTATGCTCCTTTCCTGTTATGAATAAACAGGTTAATTACATTGGTATCAAAAATAGCAAGTTCTTGTTTGCCTTGCATGAGTTGAACTAAAATTAAAATTCCACCATCCCCTTCTTCCCACTCTGGCAATTTCTATGTATGTTATTCACATATTCTTCCATGAATTCAATTATTTATTACCTATTTTATTGACCTACTACTACATATCTAGTTCACTTATTTATCCACAAATTCAGTCATTAATTACCTACTTTATTGAAGCTCCAGTACATGTCTAGCATTTTGTTTGATAATGGGGGTTACATGATGATCAAAAACAGTCAGGATTTCTCCTTCATGGAGCTTTCAGTCTGAAGGAGGAATCAGACATAACTCAAACAACCATGTAAGCAAATGTAAAATTGCATTGCTTAGTGAAGCCAAGATGTACATGATTAACAACGCTAAATACCTTTATAGCCACCTAACAAGATGTAGATGATTCTCAATTAATGACAATTTAGATCTTGGAGCCATGTTTTTGTTTTCTCTTAACTAGTTTCAATTTTTGACAAAGTTTAAACTGTTTATTTCACTATGAGGGTAACAGCCTGAGTGTCAGAAACAGGTGATATTGTTGACTCATACTTCAAAGTAACAGGTGAAAGGAAAAGTGTGGTAGTGTATGTCATTCTGAGCTCTTCTATTTTTCTAAAATTTTAATTTGTACCTTAAAAAGGCAAGACACAAGAACAGGTAAAAAGTGATACAAACTGATAGTGGCAATAAACTAATTTATTTTACCATTTAGCCATTGGCTATCAACATTAGTTTAAAATTTAGGCATAGGGGCAATATAACATTTTAAGCATTTTTGAATGCTTACCCCATCTCCACAATGGTTTATTTTTCTGTGTTGTTACAGCTTTATTTTTGTGTGTTCATTTATTTTAACATCTTAAATTTGAATTAAATGGAGAGTAGGAGATTAACACTATAGTAGTGTCAACGTAAGAATCATCCAAACCTGTAAGAATTTTTATTTTATTTGAGTCAAACTGAGAACAATTGCCAGGAAGCAAAATTTGAAAGGATTGAGAAAATGCTCCAGAGAATGGCAGTTTTGCGCCTTATTTTATACATTATAATCAAAGGAGGAGAGGTAAGGGGTTTACATGAAATTCACTGGTGATAGATTAAGGAGGCAGGAGAAAGCAAAGCAGGGGCAATCTCTGGGATTGGATAAAAAGTGAAAAGAATAGACACATCTTTTACATATATGGGTACAAAATAGTTAACAGTCAACAATTAACACAGTAACAGTAACAATGAGGGGCTATGTGGTCCTCCTCTTGTGTGACTGTTGTGGCCTTGACATTCCAAAGGTATTTTTCTTTAATTCAAAGAATAATAGACAGGCCCAGTAAAGGTAAAGATTGACTTTTGTCAAGGAAGCTATAGGCCTAGGACATAACTACCCTCTGTGACCTGCTTTTAGTTAGGGATTTTTATGTTGAGACCATAAGTAACCTTTGTGGTTACTTTTAATCTCTGAGTTTATAAGGCTGCCAAGCAGGCCTCCCCTGAGTTTGTCAGGTTTGGTGTGTGGCCCCTTTTTAGTCCACACTAGCTATGTGTTTCCCAAGGTCAATGACAAGATTAACAATCCAATCGATTGTACAGATCTGTAGTCTTTAAGATACATATTTTCTCAGCAACTATGTAAAATAAAGGGTTTTGAAACCAGAAAAAAACTAGAGGTTATCTAGGCCACAGCCCTGAATTTAAAAATTAGGAAATAGGTTCTGGATGGATGACTTAGACAATATGTTCTCATTTATGAGAAACAAGATCAGAACTCAAACCCAATTCAACACTTTGCTACATCATGTTTTTTCCTTAAGGAAAACAAAGATGTATCCTGTTCAAAAATGTATGCTGTTGCTGGGCCAGCATGGTTCAGTGATTGAGGGTCAACTCAGGAATCAGGAGTTTGCTGGTTCAATTCCCAGTCAGGGCACGTGCCTGGATTGCAGGCTCGATTCCCAGTGTGGGGCATGCACGAGGCAGCCAATTGATGTTTCTCTCTCATTGATGTTTCTCTCTCTCTGTCCCTCTCCCTTCCTCTTGAAACCAGAACCAATGGGTCTGGGCTGCCTGTCACTACTTGAGCCAATTCAGCAGAGACAGGGTTGAATCATATATGAGCGTTTATTCCAATACTGCTGGCAGTATGGGAGAGCAGCAGGTCATCCACAAAAATCTGCTCTGCACCCCACCATAAGCCAGCTGCTTATATTGGGTAGGACAAATATTACATGGGGAAACAGAAATCACAGGCATGGGAAAATAGGCAAGGTGGGCTGGGGTGGGGGGACTAGAGGGGGACTCCATTATTTGGGCAACAAAGTTGTTAATCTTTTCATGATATTAGGCAGTTTTTGAATGAGGACGGACCATATTCCAAGGTTGACTCTTAGGTCCAAGGTTGACTCCCAGGGACAAGGTTGACTCCATGTCCTAGGGCAGCGGTTCTCAACCTGTGGGTCACGACCCCTTTCCTTTCACAGGGGTCGCCTAAGACCATCGGAAAACACATATATAATTACATATTGTTTTTATGATTAATCACTATGCTTTAATTATGTTCAATTTGTAACAATGAAATTGGGGGTCACCACAACATGAGGAACTGTATTAAAGGGTCGCGGCATTAGGAAGGTTGAGAACCACTGTCCTAGGGGCATGCAACTCCCAGCAGGTTAAAATGTGCTTTCTTTAATCAGAACAAAACAATTACGGTCAACAGAGCATGATTAATATTTCTTATTTTATTTCTTATAACTAATAGCTAGTCCCCAATATTTTCTTTCTGCCCCCAACATTCCCTCTCTAAAAACAAATAAAAACATATTTTTTTAAAAATTTATGCTGTTTACCTGAAGCCAAACATTCTTATTTGCATATATTTTTCACTTTTGAAAAAGTAATTCATTTTGAGGGTCATTTTCTTATGAGATCTTTAGATTAGTTGTACTTGAATCAGTTTATCTGGACACACTAAAATCTCCTTATGATAATTAATAGAAATATGGATTTTAAAAATGTAGATGATTATTTTCATTATTTTGTGATCTTTTACATTAATAAAACTCACCCATAAAAGATAATCAAGTTTAAATAAATTTTTCTAGAAATTATGAACTAGAAATGCGACATTTAGTTTTTATGTCTCTTATTTGCTTACTTCATTCCAAAGCTTATTTTACCCTCTATTGTTTTGTGGCTTTATAAAATATATTTATGTATTTACCCAAAGAACCTCTTGGGGGGAAAAAGTAAATATCACATGAAAATAGCTGGGCATTTTTCATGATCTCTTCAAGGGGAGGGGAACTGAAAGACAACCTCAAATAGGAACTCAACTCTGCTCTTTACCATGAATGAAGTTTCTCCACTGCACAGTCAGAATAATAATACCTGCCACCTACTCACCTATTTCACATCATTAACAGAGTTCCAGTATTCAAGCTTTAATGTTGCACAGTGGTCTGAGTTTTGACATGAGGAATGGCAGAGGAGATGAAACTTGGTTTGAATCTTTGAATTTCAGGAGGTACTGGTTGGAAACAGGGCACTGATTTCAAGTTAGGATAAGAAAGATAAGTCAGTTGATGGCTCCAACTAGACAGGACTCTTATGAAAGCTAAAGTGTGTGCCTTGGATAAATATGCATGTCTGCAGGGCAAGGCCACGGCCAAAAATTCCTAATGGCATCAGTTACGTGGCACTAGAGAGGTGTATATCAGCAACCTACAACTTGACTTCATTATATGTCATATGTTTTATGTGACCACTAATTAACAGAAATTAGAATTGTAGGCACCACCATGGATGGCCCAGGCCTTTGTTACTAAGTGGCCTAGGGATTCCTTGCTTTGCTGGAACATGATGAACAAAATTGAATACCATGTGCATTTCTTTGCCAATTCTTTTTTAAAGTTGAATTCCTACGTGGTGATCCAAAAATGGACTTCTCACCCTGACCGGTTTGGCTCAGTGGATAGAGTGTCAGCCTGCGGACTCAAGGGTCCCAGGTTCAATTCTGGCCAAGGACATGTACCTTGGTTGTGGGCACATCCCCAGTGGGGAGTGTGCAGGAGGCAGCTGATCGATGTTTCTCTCTCATCGATGTTTCTAACTCTCTGTCTCTCTCTCTTCCTCTCTGTAAAAAATCAATAAAATATATTTTTTTAAAAAATGGACTTCTCTTTGATGTCAGGTGGGAGTTTTGCTTTGGATCAGCTTCTTACTTGAGAACATTATGACATGAACCTCACCTGGCAGTCATTATAATAAACATGGGGGCACAAATACTAGTATGTCCTCAAGACCCTGCTTTTAATTCTTTTGGGTATATACCCATAAATAGAATTACTTGACGATATAGTAATTCTATGTTTATTCTTTTGAGGATCTGCTATACTGTTTTCCACAGCCACTGTACCATTTTAAATCCCACCATAATACAGTGTACAAGAGTTTCAATATTTCCACATCTTCACCAACACTTGTTATTTTCTGGTGGTTTTGTTGTTGTTAGCCATTTAAACAGGAAGGAAATACTAACACATGCTACAACATGGATGAAACTATGCTAAATGAAATAACTCGTCACAAAAAGACAAATAATATATGATTCCACTTGAGATAGAAAGTAGAATGGTGGTTGCTGGGGTCTAGGGAGAGTTTTGTTCAGTGGGTGAAGAGTTTCAGTCTTATAAGATGAAAGGAGTTACGGAGATGGATGGTGATGATGGTTGCACAACACTGTTAATGCTTTTAATACCACTGAACTACACGTAAAGTGGCTAGGATGACAAATTTTATGTTATCTGTATTTTACCACAATTCACAAAATTAGGAAAAAAAGTATAGGAGCCTTTATTTTTTAACCAGTAAAGCACTGAAGGAAGTTCTTGCTATTGGTACACATGGAGACATGTAGCCCTGGAACAGTTACATAAATGCCTTCTGTGAAATTGAAAACACACCTCTCCCTTCCTACAATTCCCTGTTATATTATTCATAAATCTAGTTGCCCTGTATTGTGATTAGTATATGTAAAACCTCAAATAACATCATTTTGTTATAAGGTTGATGAGAAAAAGTAATCAATCCCAGTTGGGGCCACTGTCTGTGTGGAGCTTGCATGTTCTCCCCATGTTTGCGTGGGTTTTCTCTGGGATCTCCAGTTTCCTCCCACATTCCAAAGATGTACATGTTCCATGAAATGGCATATCTACATTATTTACAACAAATACATATCTATCAACAAGTGAATCTAAAAATTAAATGAATAAAAATCTGATGAACAGAATAAATGGGTGAATGGAATAGAATCAGGGGCATGGAGATGGAACAGACTGATGATTCTCAGAGGGAAAGGAGTGTGGGGGGTGTGAGAAGAGATTAGACAAAGATCTTATATGCATGTATGCAGTACCTATGGACACAGACAATAGGGTGGCAAGAGCCTGGGGTGGGGTGGGAACCGGGTGGTGGGGAGCTATGAGGGGGAAAAAGAGGGACATCTGTAATAATCTCAACAATAAAGATTTAAAACAAAGAAAAAAGGCATGAACAGTACTGGGAGAGTAAAGGATAGATTGATTTCTAGCCTTTAAATCCTTCAAGTTCAATTTAATATTTTTAGTAATCTAACACAAATCTAAAAATACTGATATGTTTATGCTCCAACAAGAATAAACACTCATTATTTTTAACCCATACTCTGCTGGTCCTAATAACTAATGCTTTTCTTACAATGGGCATTAGGTTTAGGTCAGGAGACTGGATTAAATGATCTAATAATATTCTATTCTTGGTTTTGAAGTTACAAATCAATTACTTGTGGGCCCCATCCATAAGGCTGGTTCCACAGTTACATACATAATAAAAATTAAGACAAGGCTTTGGTGATAGTTTTTTTTGTGTGTGGATTTTAAAGCACTGTATGGGACGCCACAATCACAGGGTTTGGTAAATCTCAGATTTGGACTTTGAAATTTAGGTAACTGTTTTACTCCATTATTATCTAATGTTGATTGGAACAAATTAACATTCCTGGAATACAAGGTAACTGAAAGAGCCCTGGAGAAGAACAAGGCAAGTCCTGGCTCTTCATATTGAGAAATTTAAAAGCCTGTGCTATAATATGGACTTCTGTTTCCCCTCACTGTGTCTTTGAATAAGTGGATACTAGCTAAAAGCAGAGTGTTAGTTGAAAGCTTAAAATATGTTATTTTAGTCTCTATTCTTGCTGAGTCCACTCTAATAAATAGAAACATTAGAAAACCACCTAGAGGTATTTGATAGTTTTACCCTGACCCAAAATATTTATCCATTTACCACTCTATCCTGGCATAGTGACTTAAATCCCACCTGCTGTGAACTGACCTAAATCATTTTGGTCACAGGCAACTCTTAGGGATTTTTTTTTTTGGTACATAATGGAGAGCCACAGAAAAGTTGCAGGTGCATAAAGCATGTTTACCTCATCACAACCTCAGATAAAAGCATTCTGTAGGGGAAGAAAAATAATTTTCCCTCTACCCTTCTAGGTTCTTGGCTGAGACCCCATACACACACACACACACACACACACACACACCACACACACACACACACACACACACACATAATAAAAGACAAATCAACATAAAAAATAATAACATGTATACTTCTGTGTACATGGGAGAGACCCAAGAAAACTGAGTAGCTCTGAAATAGCCAGAGTCACTATCTTAAATATTATCTCTCACTAAGAACAAAGGAAGATGTTGAAGGATGGGATTGTTGTGGAGGGGACCAGGAAAAGCACATTAAACAAGGATAAGGTTGTTATGCAGGTTTATGTCCTTACCTTCTCCATGATAAGAATTTCTAGAGATTTAGACATTCTTCTCTTTATGGTAGAGGGAGATACCCTTAGAAATGGAGATTTCCTTTACAAATATAAATGTCTGTTACAAAGGGGTAACTTCTACTGTTTTCAGTACTTCAGTGGTTGCTGTTTCTTAAAAATAACCAGATCAACAACCGAAGGACTTGTATGCATGCATATAAGCATAACTAATGGACATAAGACATAACTAATGGACATAAGACACTGGGGGGTAAGGGAGGCCAGGGGATTGTCAAGGGCGGGGGGGGGGGGGGGACACATATGTAATACCCTTTGTAATACTTTTAGCAATAAAAAAAATCTATAAAAAAATAAATAAAAATAAAAATGAACCTGATACTGTGATTCATCTTCTTTGTAAAAAAAAAAAAAACCAGATCAAGATAATCCTATGCCAAAGAGGCAAATTTGGGAGTGACATCTTCTGCTTCCCTTCAGAACCCATAAGGAACTTTCATTACAGGCCAGTATTTTCCACAGCACACATACATTTGTGATATTTATTATGTGCATTACAAAAACCTCCAAGGTTCATAGAAGTATACAGTAATAACAGTTTTTCCACTTTGCCCTTTCTCATAAAATGATGGCTCTACTCTTCTGGGGTATGAATTATTGATTAAGGTAGCCAGTTGTCAAAATATCCTACTATCTATGTTGATATATTTTAAATTAGTTATAGACATTGTAACATCACCATTTTTTATTGATTTCAGAGAAGAAGGGAGATGGAAGAGAGAAACATCAATGATAAGAGAGGATCATAGATTGGCTGCCTCTTGCACGCCTCCCACTGGGGGTCCAGCCTGCAACCCAGGCATGTGCCCTTGACCCTTCAGTCCGCAGGCTGACACTCTATCCACTGAGCCAAACTGGCTAGTGTGTAGCATCACCATTTAAGTTAAAATCTACTAGTGGCCCTTTAAGCATGCAAAACATCCCTTTGAAATGTAATAACCCCTTTAAGTGATCAGTCAATAAACCTTTATTAGTAAGTTGTTTTACCATCCAGGCAGGCCTGAAGCGCAGGCTGCACCTCAGCATCACCTAGGCAGCTTAGAAAAATCCCTATGCACCCAGACCAAGTCAGCCTCAGGGAGTGGGCTCCAAGGGCCTGTATTTGTTACAGCTCCCCGGCCATTACAAAGTCCTACAGTCAGTTTGAGAACCCCTGCAGTAAAGGAATCGGAGGAGGCTTGTCTATGCAAAGCAAAACCTGGAATAAGAAGGCCATTGGTAAACAAAATGTATCTATACAAGGGACTTTTCCTGAGTCACAATTTGGAGACCCAGATTTTGGGTCTGATGGTACGTTAGAAAAAGTGTTCTCCCAACTTGCCAATCTCTTGATTAGACATAACAGGAATTTGTGGGAAGAGATCAGTCACTTTCAAAAGACTCCAGCCTGCACCTGACTCACCTCTTGACTCCAAAGGAGTCCTTATTTCTTAAAGAAACATTTGCATAATGAACCTTAATGGGTCTGGGGCACAGATTATGGGTACATAGAGAATGAGTAGGTTTCAGATGGCTGAATACTATCCACTGCAGAGCAATTAAAATGACAACTATCAGATTAAATAAGATTCTGAGAGAAAGGAAGTTAGAGAAATGGATGTTGGCGGACCAATTTTAATCAGAGTGTCTCCATCTTGCATATGCATAATAAAATAAGTTTGGGAGTTGGAGTAAACCTTGGTTCTGTTGCTGGGGAATTAATTGCATGGGGAACCCAGCTAGGATTGTCTGAGTTGGCTCTTTTCCAGCTAGGAGTCTGGCTGCAAAACCAGGAAGCCTGAATTCTGAATTATTTCTATTAAAGAGTACCTTTAGGAGATGCCATTAGGGAATTTTTATTGTTTGGAAAATGGTAACATAGAACTGTTATAGCTAAAGTACACCTTGTTCCTGAAATTAATTACCCAGAGTCTTTTTAAAAATTATCTTTTGCTGTTAGAAAACCTTTGAAGTTATATTTGTCTCTGGTATTCACTACAATGCCTCAGATATAAAGAGAGAAATTTATTTTCAGAGGAATTTTGAGACAGGTTTTGTGTGTGTATTGTGGGGGGGGGGGTTGAGGGGAGGTGTACACGCATACTTAACATCTATTGGTTTTCCCCAAAGATTGTGGAAATCCCATTAAAATAGCAGCTTCTTAAATAGTTACTGAACTCCAGTTTTTCATATTTTCTTTTAAAATATTTGGATGCATTTAGGTGAATTTGCAGCATTTTAATTATATCTGTATCAGATGAGCAGAAGAAATGTAAAAGGGTTTGGGGAGAGATTTAATTTTAGATAGCAGTATAATTAACAGCATTTGGAAAAACGAGTGGAACTTTAATTAAATGTCTCTACATTAATTTAGTCATTTAATTGAAAATATATTGGGGTAGTCTTTACCATTTATCACTCTTTGAGGGAAAAGGATTTTAAATAACATAGCATCAGTATAACTACTTTTTTATTATTTAGCTAGATGTCTTCCACTTGGCACTTCGTTGAATTTTTCCCCTATTGTTTCAAGTTCTTCAAAACATAAATTTGGCTTGCCACTTTTATTTAAAGAGCTATAAATCTAGAGAAATTATAATTTGAAACTTTGAACCAATATTTATTTTCCTTTATTTTAGAATTTCATAGTTACTAGAGGCATTTTGTAAAGTTTTCCCTTTTTTAGCAGTTATGCTGCAGCAGTGTATCTGAATTTTAGCAACGTATTTGACATGGATCCTCACAATATCATCTTAAATTGCATGAGGAACTACATTTACAGAAATGCAGTTAAGTAGATTTGGGGGTGTTTCAATAACCATGCCTAAGGAGGAATATTGTCTTAAAGTGTCAATCTCAGAGGTTTTCAGTGGTGTTAACCACAGACTGGATTTGGTTCTACTGCATTGCACAACTCCTCATCACATCTACATTAAATGGTACTCCCTAAAATGTGTGCATTATACAACCTGCATGACCATATGCAACTGCCCTGCCTATACTTCAACCCAGATTTTTATCAATGATCAAGATAAGAACATAGACTATGCAGTTATTAGCCAAATGACACAAAGATGGGAATGGTAGTTAACACACTGAAAGATCATAGTCAAAATTAAAAGTAAGATTACAACAGAATAGGATGTTAGACCCAAATTTAAAAAAATAAAATTTAGCAAGAGCAAGTAAGATGTCCTGCTTTTCAGATTTTTTAAATCCTCTGGACAAACATAGCCTAAGGAATATGGGACTTTGTGGCAATTCATATTGTTAAAGAACACATTTTAACTGAGTAAATTTATAGATTTAACTGGCTTTATTAAACAATTCATGAATTGGGCAGCATCCAATCTAGCAAATAGATATAAAGGAGCTCTGAGGAGCTGTACAAAATGAAAAACTTTTATAGGCAGAAGGGAGCCGGAACAAGGAAGTTATTCCAGGCAAAACCCAGATTGGCTATTACAAGGTCACTTTCTTTTAGGGGATGGCAGGGGCCTATCAGACAGATGACCTAACTATTGCTGATTAGGTGATTGCTGATTGGCTGGTATAAGATTCTATTTCTGGAAGAGCCGAAACTGTAATTAAGTCTCGTTTTGGTGATTTGGGCCTTAGCATAAGTGACTCCATTTGGAGCTTCTCTTATTTTTAACAATATGAGAAACAGATTGCAATTTTAGGTAACCACAAACTCAGTGTTAATCTCCAGTATGATCTAGTGTGGTGTGCTGCAAAAGGCAATACAGTATTAGATTGCATTAATGGAATTAACAGAGGTTTCAGTATAGTACTCACTGGTTAAATCTCATCTGTGGTGTCATTCTGATTTATGAGTACCACACTTAACAGACACCAACAGGTCAGAATACATCCATAGCAGGGCAACAAAGACTATGAAGGGTATAGAGATGGTTGTATGAGAAATATTGGAAAGAATATAGACAACTCGGTAAGAAAATAATTTGCAAATACAGGACAGTTTCTTCATGCATTTGGGGAGGACAGGTAAAGGACATAGTACACCTAAATAAGATTGTGGAAGGGAACCCTGAGCGAGTATAACAGTTGTCATTAGGTGGCATGGACTGCTTCACAAATTCCCATCATTTTTTAGTCTGGTTTATCAGATAATAGGATTATACATGGTGCTTAGTTACAACTGATAGAGATGCACTATAACAATAGCTTAAACAATGTAAAAATGTATTTCCCTCCCGTGTACAAGTCTAGATAGGTCAGGGCTCATCAGGCTGTTCTGCTTCACATCCTCAGTCCCTCTTTAACTTGTCGTTCTGCCATGCTGGCCTCAATTCTCACTGTCACTACATGGCCTGATATGTCTGCTCCAACTCCAGTCATCATATCTGAGCTCCAACCCCTAGCAAGATGAAGGCAGAAGGCACAAGGGTTATGTGCCATCAGGGTTTTTAAGGAAAAGTCTCAGGAACTGCCATAAAGGATCCACTTACAATTCCTTGAACAGAATTTTATTACATTATATCTGCCTGCATGGGAGGCTAAGAAATATATTCTTTACTTTAGGCATCCATGAACCAAACTGAAAACCATGTTATTATACTGCTGTGAGAAGAGGAGAAAACATCAAAGGCAATCAGCCATCATTGCCACTAGAATGTTTTAGAGAGAATTACTCTAGATAAACAAGTTAAACTTTAAGATCCGGCCTAGCTGGCATGGCTCAGTGATTGAGCATTGAACTACGACGAACCAGGTGGTCACAGGTTCAATTCCCAGTCAGGGCACATGCCAGGGTTGTGGGCTAAATCCCCAGTAGGGGGGCGGGCGTCCAGGAGGCGGCCAATCAATGATTCTCTCTTATCATTGATGTTTCTCTCTCTCCCTCTCCCTTCCTCTCTGAAATCAATAAAAATACCTTTTAAAAAATCCTATGGACTCCTAGGAGTATATGACCATACAGTTTATAGACAATAAAGAATCTCTTCTATCTACACACAGAATTGGTTCTCAAGGGCTATTTGGATGTTCACTTACTTCTATGTCCAAAATTAACCACACAAGTGTACAATGTACATCTTTCTACAAAATTTCAGTTTCTATTTCATTGCCGTAATAATTGTATGTCTTTTCTTAATGCAGCACTGATTATTTTTTACTTTTGAACACAGAAGTGTTAATAATGTTTATGAAACATTACAAAAAGATGCACACAGAACATACCACAGACTTAAAACATAATGGTCGCCTAGACTAAAATAAGTGCAAATGTCCTCTGTTGGTGGCATTCTTCATTGCCATGTTTCTGCTGTGCCCGCGGGCTTTATTGCTGTCTATGGGAGGTTGTAAGTAGAGAAGTTTCATGACTACAGGGAGGTGAATGAGTATTATAAGTGAGCAAGAATGAATTCATGTAAGTCAATGAAGCATCCCCCCGCCCTAATCCTGTGTTTCTCATTTTGCACTTAAAGCACCTATACACTTACATAGAAACATTTATAAAATGATTAATATTCTTATGTGGCCCCTATTGCTCTAACTCTCACAACATAATGTAGGTCAAAATCTGAAAAAGGTCATACTGTCCACTTCTTCCTTTGTTCCATTCCAAATATGAGAGAAGGAAGCAGAGCAAAATAAAGGTGGCAAAAGGCGAAGATAAACAATCTAGCATTTGTGGTAACTCTTATCCAACATGTAAAAATATAATAGTATAAGGACAATTATACTGCAAAAATTAAACTTCTGTGTTGTGAAATGGAGAAAATTTTTACATCTAGCTCTGCTGTGTCTCCCTGTGGGGCTGTTCTACGCACTAAGTTCCCATTACATAATGAACAACTCCTTAAATACTGTGCAATGCTATATCTCCCTAGAAGCACGATGTAGCAAAGTCTGCTTCTCAGCAACCATTTATGTTATACTTACTGGTGCTGAGTTCTGTAGTAAAAGGGTGGTGTGTATGCATTTTGGGGTCATTGAAGAGTGCAAGATTGAAATTCATAACTAAAGCATTACATGAATCCGGTAATAATTTGAATGCTTTTCTATAATTATGTTCTTTACATTAAAGGTTAAAGATGCATGCCACTTTAAAAATGCTTTAAGAACTTGAAATCATCTAGTGCCAAGAAATACCTACATTGAGTACAAAAAATCTGGAAATTTAATTTCACTGCTTATTCTCAGAGACTTTGGACCCACCCTAAGTTTCTTTTACTTAATTGGGAGAGGCTGTTTTATTTGTTGCTATGTGGAAGATTGCCTGCCAGTTTTATCACGGTTGTATTAGGATTCAAGGATGTATACAATATTTCAGTAGTTATTGATAATACTTTATCTCTGCATTACACTTTAGAGTTTGGACTGAGCACTTTTAAATGATCCTCTTTTATTTATTATTAGTTGATTTATTTATTGTGGCAAATTGCCACAATGGTCGTAAGAGACTAGTAAGTCATGAAAAGAACCTCCATCCACTCTGGAGAATAAGAGAAACCCCCAGTGTAATAAAGGAGTGTCATTCCAGAGCTCATGTGGCTGTATAATATAATAGTATAAGGACAATTATACTGCAAAAATTAAAGGAAGAAGCAGTAGTGCTTCCAGATATGACTTATTGGGGAAATAAGATAATTTGCCCAGGCAACAATGCTGTCATCCTGCATACCGTGTGAGCACTTTGTGGATGGAGACTCCTAGCATCTAGAAGTAGACATTAGATCACCTGAAAAAAGTAAACTAAAAGAAAAATGGGTTAGATGCTTTTTCTTGGGTGGGAAATGATAACATTGCAATACCAAAGTCAATAAATACAAATAAAAATAATTTATTTCTCCAGGTTTCAGGAGGCATTTTGCAGTAGAGAGGGAGGCTTAAAAGAGAAAATGGGCCCCCATAAATATTTGTGGTTTTTAAAACTGCCTGATTGTTTACTAAGTGCATAACATGAGCATGATGTCATTGTAGGATCCTATGTGCCACGTAGTTCTGTTCTGACCCTACCTACTAAGCCTGGCTATACCTCTTATAAATGCCTTTCTTTTTTTTTAAATTGTTTTATTGCTTAAAGTATTACAAAGAGTATTATATATGTCCCTTTTTTTTCTCCCCTTGA
>NW_005371386.1:1173482-1177817 GCF_000412655.1 Myotis brandtii | reverse complement strand
GGGGCTGGGGAAAAGAGCAGTACTGGACTAATGCTCTATTTCCCCTCCTGGACAAACTATTCCAAAGTTGATATCCTAGTGATGGCTTCTCTCATACCTGAAGGATGGCGAGTTATGCTATTGTTAAAGAGAAATATGTTGGACCACGTTGGGTTTTTTTTAAGTATTTATTTCATTATTTCTAGTTTTATGCTGTTTTAAAATTTAATACCTTATTATTGGGTCTATCTTTTGGTTAAATGTTTTGTGCATAATAAATAAAGTCAAGAGAAAACTAGTAGTCATGGAACTAATGGCAAACTATTCTTAAACTCAATAAAATAATACCATAAAAGATGAGCTGTGCATTGAGGGATAATAAAGAAATAGGATTAAATATCATAAGTAAGATACAGTTGAAACTTTAAAAAAAATTTTTCTATTATGTATATGGTATTCAAAGGATAGCTTTAATTTCATCAGCAGAGTTTCAGAACTTCCAAGTACAGTTGACCCTTGAGCAGCACAAGTTTGAATTGCACAGGTCTACTTATACACAGGGTTTTGGGGGGTTTTTTTAGTTCATACATGTACTGTTTTTGATCCACAGTTGGGAATTTGTGGATGCAGAGGACTGGCTGCATGCGTTAATGTATGCCATTGAATATAGGGGACTTGAGCACCCAAAGATTTTGGTATCTGGGGGGGGGGCATTCTGGAATCAACACCCGATGAACACAAATGGACAACTTATATTTGGGGGGAGTCAAAAGTTGTACACAGATTTTTTTACTGTGTCAGGCTCTGTGCCTCAACCCCCAGGTTGTTCAAAGTTCAACTGTATTATTTTTATTGATTATGATAACATTTATGGAGTTCTGTGATTACAGTCATATATTCTTTTAGTGTTTATGTTATTCATGACAATGTGTAGTAAAGCTTCTAGGGATGAACATGCCTTGGATGCGAGTACCTTAAATGCACCTTCCTAAATGCAACAAATAGGCCTCAAGCTACCCTTGTCCTTCACAAACCACTCCAACTAAATTACACCCACCACCCACCTCTGCTCTTGCTCTGTTAATGGAAAGGCAGTCTAGGAACTGTGGCTCTACAGTCAAGAGAGATATAGTTCTAATCCCAGTCTACCCCTTTGATAGATATACTAGAGGCCCAGTGCATGGAATTCGCAGTCTGGGAGCCCTCCTAAGCCAGCAGTCGGACATCCTTAGCACTGTCGCAGAGGCGGGAGAGCCTCCCGCCACCGCTGCTGCGCTCACCAGCTGTGAGCCTGGCTTCTGGCTGAGCAGCGCTCCCCCTGTGGGCGCACTGACCACAAGGGGGCAGCTTCTGCGTTGAGTGTCTGCCCTCTGGTGGTCAGTGTGCGTCATAGCACCTGATCATTCAGCTATTCGGTCAATTTGCATATTAGCCTTTTAATATATAGGATGACCTTGGATCCTTTCCATGTCTCAGTTTCCTCATCTGTAAAATGGAGTTAATAAAAATTGGCTTCATGAGGCTTTTGGAGGATTAAAATTGCATAAAACTCATTAAAAAATAATTGTAAGTGTCAGAAATAATAAGTGTTATCTATTTTTGTCATCATTATTAGTATAAATATTATTTACCTCATCTAAAAACACCAATTCCATAGACTCTGTATGTCAAGATTCTACTCTAAGAAAAGGTAGTTATGTGAGGTGATGAATATGTTAATTAGCTTGATTGTGGTGGTCATTTCACAGTTTTTCCATATATTAAATCATTAAGTTGTACACGTTAAATATACACGATTTTTATTTGTCAACTATATCTCAATAGAACTGGAGGGGAAAAGATCCTATTCCATCATGAAACCTTCCGTGATTCTTCTTCCAGATAGAAATAACTGATTCTCATTTTCATTTGTCTTACTTTCCTACTTGTATTTTATCCCCAAGTATACTTTATATTTCTTAAAATTAAAATATGTATTGGATATCTTACAGCTGAAAGTTTGTACCCTTTTACCAAATTCTTCCTATTTTAAATGATGACTATAGTTGACAACACTGTATCATTGTATCATTGAAATATGCTGAGAATAGACTTCAATGTTATCACCAAAACAAAGATATGTGAGGTGATGGATGTGTTAACTAAATGAAGGGAATCTTTCATAATGTATACATATATCAAATCACCACAATATAACTTTAAATGTCTTACAATTTTTGTGTCAATTATACCTCAATAAAGCCTAGATTTTTAAAAATATGTATTGGACAAACTGGTATTTTCTATGGCTTTGTATGTAGTAGATGTTCAGTAAATCTGTTGAATGAATGGGTATACTAGTAATCTATGTTCTTTAGTTAGTCTCTAATTTGGTATTAATATGTTTGAAGCCTCAAGAGCTCATGTTGATGATGGTTTAGCTACTAGTATATCTCACATCTTTTGTAAGTTGGAAGGTTGAAATCCATGCATCTTTTCCAGCGGAGTAATTTATAATTTCTAGCTGTTAAATCTTCCCTAAGTACTGAACCTCTCTGTCTTTCACTGATCCCCTCTTGTGTTTTTGCTTTGATACTGTTCAAAGCATGACATTTATTATGGGAATTTTCAGTTCTGAATAATACTTTTGAGAACTTGTATAGAATGATTGCAGAGTCTTTAGGAAATTGTCACAGATTGCTTTTCAGCATAAAGTTTACCACTGTGGTCTCTTAACTTTTTTAAAAAAATGTTTCAAAAAGAGCATTTAAATCCATGGGTGGAAACCTATTTACATCATTATTCTTGATAATTTGCTGTTCCAAATTTTTGTTAAGCAAATCATTTTGGGACAATTTTTGTAATGTTAGAACTCTTTCTACTTTCTGATTTTTATAGCTTTTTCTTAGTTATTTGAGTCAACATCATCTCTTATTTCTTGGCAATTATAGGTGATTGTCAGTAAATGTGAAGGTAATTCTATAAAAGTTGAGATTTTTTAAATTATTTCTAATGCTTTTGACTTTTCTGGAAATTAAAATTCTAATACAAGAGCAAGGGTATGCGCAGAAATATGCATTGAAAATTATCTTATGAATTTATCAGTCATTGTTCTCAGGCAGATATTCAGCCAGTGCATATAGCACTCTCCTACCTTTTTATTTGAAACCTTCCCATTCTGTTCTGCATGGTCATTGCTCCTGCCTGATTGACCTGTATCCATCCCATACTAATGATTATATACAACATTTTGAATATCACTCCTGAATGTACATATTCTTTTTCTTGTCATATGATATAATTGTAATCATTGCATGTTTCTTAAACACAACCGAAGTGTTAGTTTCAATCAATAAGTTTTGTTTCTGTAGTCATCGTTTCCCAGAATTCTTGGGGTTTCTAAGCATGGTAGTTATTCTTCCAGGAAGAATGCTGAGCGTCTCCGGGAGCAGGCATTTCTCTCTAATTGACATTATTTCACACCCTCCATTTTCCTTACTATTCAAAAGTATTTTTGGTGTTTGGCCAAGAATCCTGCTATGTTTCATAATAATTTTCTGTTCTCACTCTCTGCACTGAAAAATACCTATTCCTTGCATCAATTGCAAAATGGCAATTTGAAAGCATTTTACCACAGCTGGATATTTTTCATTGATTCTTTTCATCTGAAGATCATTCATTGGAATTTTCCTTCTTTCTTATACATCAATATCTCCTTCCCGTGTATATACATGATGCCTTTTGCTACATTTAAATGTAAATTGCTGATTACCGTTATTCTTTAACGTCATCCCATAATCATAATAAAATCACAAATTACAAATTTGACTACTTTTTTAACCTGTTTTCTGACTTGTCCATCCAGATGCACTTTACAGTTCTTAGACGTTCAGCTTCCTGGTGACTGATTTCTACCAATCTCTTCAAGACATCTGTGCAATGTTTTAGATGATATCATTGCATTTTGTCTATATTCAAATTTGCAGAATGTAACCTTCAGAATATATATTGACTAATAAAGAAATGCATCCACATGGTAGATGGTTATAGAGAGAGTAAATATATTTTGGTATGCAGCATGCACCCACAAAAATAAAATGTAAAAACAGCAATTTGTCATGTCAGCATTGCAAATGAAGATTGTGCCTAGAAAACAGAGAAAGTCTAGAATGTATAAAAGGTTTTCCTTCCAAATTCATTCACATATAAGGCCTAAAAAGTGGAATATCACATAGGTAAGCCTTAATTTTTATATTACATTGGTGTGTCGCTGTACTTAGGTAACAACTCTGCGATTTCCAGATCCTAGACTTTTTTATATAACCACCTGATCATTTCATCTCTTGAAGTTATTTGAAAGCAGAAGGGGGAGGGGAG
>NW_005371386.1:1169946-1173455 GCF_000412655.1 Myotis brandtii | reverse complement strand
AGGAATAGATAGGGGAAAGAGAGAGAGGAGAGGGAGCACTCTACATACTTATGTTAAGGAAAAAATAAATAAAAGAGAAAAAATAAGGAAGGGAGGAAGAGAGAGAGGGGAAGAAATCAAGTGATATATTATTTATCATATAAAATGTTTAAATCAGTCTAAAATATGTTAATTGTATGATCTCTGAAACAACCAGTCTCCCCCATCCCCAAAGTCTTTTGGGTAAAAATTTATTCTTGTCTAATCAATTCTATGCTAAACTTCTTTTATATATTTTCATTTTCATAAGAACATCGATGAATCAAAGAAAAATTTATTTTAGGTAGTGAACACAGGCAATCATTCCAAAATAGAATTTTAGAAATGAAAGGATAGAATCTCATTCATAGTGTTTTATAACTTACAAATAGAGTTATATTTAATTTATGTCATTTTAATACCTTCCTATTTTCTTAGACGTGCCTTTGATTTGTATTTGTCTAATAATCTTATTTTCCTTTTCGAATCCAGTATTAAAACATAGCACCTGGGGGTGGGAGGGTGAAGAGATCAACCAAAGGACTTGTATGCATGCATATAAGCATAACCAATGGACACAGACAGTAGGAGGCTGAGGGCATGTGCTGGGAAGTGGGAGCGGCTGGCGAGAGGTCAGTGGGGAAAAGGGAGACATATGTAATAATTTAAACAATAAAGAATTTAAATTAAAAAAAGAAACATAGCACTTATGTTCCCTGAATAAATGATAATTGAAAGGAAGCTCCCTGATATCCAACTTGGAGTATTTGTTTCTTGAATGAATTCAAATAGTTTTTATTCATGTATATAAAACTAGGATTCATTTTTTAAATATTATTGGTATTATTTTAGAACAGATTTAACAGCTATATCTTTGCCTTAGATATCGTTAAAAGAATCATGTAATCTGGGAACACATCTGGATACTACATGCTATCATCAGAAATAATGTTTTTCCCTCATGTCAAGTTCAGTGTTGGCACCATATAAACAAAGCATATTAATATAACAAGGTTCTCATTCTCTGACACTTTATAAAAGATGCAGATTATAAAACTGCTGTGTTTCTCATAAGTCTGGTTTCATTTGCTCTGAAACATTCACTTCTGTGCTTAATGTAAAAGCTTTACAAACTTTTTTTTTACAATCCCAAAACAAACTCTTCTGTTTTTTTCCCAAGGATATCGATGTTCATTTTCCTCTCAAATTTTACTAGGCAGTTTGATGGGTCATTGATACCCTCTTTTCCTGCCTACATATGCAGCCTATATAATCATAGTGACCTGTTCATTCATATTCTCTTCAATGCTGGCCCTCATACTTCTGCATTTTTCTTTATTTCCCTTTTTCCTTATTCTTTGGCATCAGAAATTATCACAGTATCACATTAGTCATTTTTTCCCACTAGTTTTCTCCCACGCATTTTCTGATCTCTCTGTGAACCCACTGAAGGGTCATTCAGCCCTCTGATGATGGACACTAATTTACTTTATCTTGCAAGCCAAGCATCCTCTTTGATCTTTACTTGCCTAGAGGAACCTGACAGATGAATCACAATATACTTTTTTTATGATTCAGAATTTTATTTTTTATTTATTTCTTTTTAAGGTATATTTTTTTAGTGTTGATAGTATTACAGATGGCTCCCATTTACCCCCATCTTCCCAAACCCTACACATACCCCCAGCTCTTCACCACCCTATTGCCCATGTCCGTGGACTAGGCATATAAATATATAAGTTCTTTGGTTTCTTTCTTCTTGTCCCCCCAATCCCACATCAAGGTATGTCAGTCTGTTCCTTACCTCCATGCTTTGGTCTTATTTTATTGGTCAATTCATTTTGTTCATTAGATTCCACAAGTAAGTGAAATCATGTAATATTTGTCTTTCTCAGATTGGCTTATTTCATTTAGCATAATATTCTTCAGGTCCATCCATGCTGTCCCAAAAGATAAGAGATCCCTCTTTTTTTACAGCTGAATAGTATTCCATTGTGTAGATGTCCCATAGCTTTTTTTATCCATTTATCTACTGATGGGCACTTGGGCTGTTTCTGAATCTTAGCTATTGTACATAACGCTGCTATGAACATAGGGGTGCATATATTCTTTCTGATTAATGTTTTGGGGTTTTTAGGATATATTCCCAGAAGTGGGATCACTGGGTCAAACAGAAGTTCCATTTTTAATTTTTTGAGGAAACTCCATACAGTTTTCCATAGTGGCTGCACCTGTCTGCATTCCCACCAGCAGTGAACTTTTCCCTGCATCTTCACCACACTTGTTTGCTGATTTTTTTTATGATAGCCATTCTGACAGGTGTAAGGTGAAATCTCATTGTGGTTTTAATTTGCATTTCTCTGATTATTAGTGACTTTGAGCATTTTTCATATGTCTCTTGGCCATTTGTATGTCCTCCTTGGAAAAATGTTTATTCAGGTGTTCTGCCCATTTTTTAATTGGATCGTTTCTCTTCCTTATGTTGAGTTGTATGAGTGCTTTGGATATTAACCCCTTATCAAATATATCATTGGCAAATATGTTCTCCCACACAGTGGGTTCCCTTTTCATTTTGATGGTGGTTTCTATTGCTGTGCAGAAGCTTTTTATTTTGATGTAGTCCCATTATTTATTTTCTCCTTTATTTCCTTTGCCCTAGACAGTGATGGCGAACCTTTTGAGCTCGGCGTGTCAGCATTTTAAAAATCCCTAACTTAACTCTGGTCCCATGTCACATATAGAAATTTTTTGATATTTGCAACCATAGTAAAACAAAGATTTATATTTTTGATATTTATTTTATATATTTAAATGCCATTTAACAAAGAAAAATCAACCAAAAAAAATGAGTTCGCGTGTCACCTCTGACAGGCGTGTCATAGGTTCGCCATCACTGCCCTAGGAGATGTAACGGCAAAAATTCTGCTATGTGAGATGTCTGAGATGTTACTGCCTATATTTTCTTCTAAGATTTTTTTATAGTTTCAGGCCTTACATTTAAGTCTTTTATCCATTTTGAAATGATTCTTGTGTATGGTGTAAGTTGATGGTGTAAGTTTCATCTTTTTGCATCTGTCTATTTAGTTTTCCCAGCACCATTTGTTGAAGAGGCTGTCTTTACTCCTTTGTCAAATATTAATTGACTGTAATGGTGTTGGTCAATTTCTGGGGTCTCTGTTCTGATCGATTGGTCTTTATGCCTGGTCTTGTGTCAGTACCAGGCCATTTTGGTTATAATGGCTTTGTAGTATAGTTTGATATCTGGTATTGTGATCCCTCCAACTTCGTTATTCTTTCTCAAGATTGCTGCAGCTATTTAGTTTCTTTTATGGTTCCATATAAATGTGTGGAGTATTTGTTCTAGTTCTGTGAAGCATGACGTTGGTATTTTAATAGGGATTGCATTGAATCTATAGATTGTTTGGGGTAGTATAGACATTTTAATGATGTTAATTCTTCCAATCTATGAACATGGTACACAACCAAATTCT
>NW_005371386.1:1146314-1169361 GCF_000412655.1 Myotis brandtii | reverse complement strand
ATTTTTTCTTGAACATTAACTTACCAAACACTGAATAACTGCACAAATTAATAAGCATAACGCAAATAAACCTATTTTTCATGTTCTTTGAAAGCGAAATATTTCCTGTTGCACACACCAAACAAAGTACTCCAAGACTAATGATGTGGCAATTAGCTGCTAAAATATGTGCTGCTAGTATTAGTGGAGAGAAATGGTGTGCCTGCGTGTAAGGTGCGTAAGGGAAATGAATACAACACGACTATAGTAATCAGTCATTAGCAAACATTGTAGTTTGTTATTAATAATTATATATAACAGGATATTGTAAAAATTAAGTTACGAAATTTTTATTAAAATGTTTCTTACATACCATTATATTGGCTGGGCCACAAAAACATTCATTGTGGGCCACAAGTTTGACATGCTTGATGTACAATATCATGTCATCTGCAAATAATGAGAGTTTTACTTCCTCCTTTCCAATTTGGATGCTTTTTATCTCTTCTTCTTATCTGATTACTGTGGCTAGGACTTCCAGTACTATCTATATATATAAAAGCCTAATATGCAAAGTTTCCCCTCGGGAGTCTGATTGCTCACTATGATGTGCACTGACCACCAGGGGGTGGCACAGAATGAAGGAAGGCCCTGGCCAGCAGCCGGCAGCCACTAGGGACTCTACCCATGCACAAATTTTGTGCACTGGGCCTCTAGTGTTGAATAAGAGTGGTGAAAGTGGACATCCTTGTCTTGTTCCTGTTCTTAAAGGAAATGTTTTTAGTTTTTGCCCATTGAGTATTCTGTTGGCTGTAGGTTTGCCATATATGGTCTTTATTATGTTGAGGTATGATCCCTCTATTTCCACTTTCCCAAGAGTTTTTACCAAAAAAGGGTGCTGGATTTATTGAATGCTTTTTATGCATCTATTGATATGATCATGTGATTTTTATCTCTCAATGGTTTATGTGATGTATCACATTTATTGATTTGGGAATATTGTACCAGCCTTGCATCCCTGAATAAATCCCACTTGATCATGGTGTATGATCTTTTTAAGTATTGATGGATCCAATTTGCTAATATTTTCTTGAGGATTTTAACATCTGTGTTCATCAGAGATAGTGGCCTGTAATTTTCTTTCTTTGTAGTGTCTTTATCTGGTTTTGGAATTTGGAATAATGCTGGCTTCGTAAAAAGAGCTTGGAAGTGTTCCTTCCTCTTGAATTTTTTGGAATAGCTTGAGACGGGTAGGTGTTAGTTCTTCTTTGAATGTTTGGTAAAATTCTCCTATAAACCCATCTGGTCCAGGACTTTTGTTTGCTGGGAGTTTTTTAATTACTGCTTCAATTTCATCATTTATTATTGGTCTACTCCAGTTTTCTGATTCTACAATATACTTTTTAGCATCCTTCAGTTCCATTCTTTTTCTGACATTTTTCTCCTAAGAAGTCTATTTTAGGTTCTTTCTCTTGTCAGTATCCTACAACTTTCCTCTTGCTCCTCATTGACTCAAAATGTTATTACTAGTAGGAAACTTAGGGTTCATCTAATTCAATACCCTTATTTTATACTTTAGGAAAATGAAGCCAAGATATGTTAAATTACTTGCCTGTCGTAGCATAACTAGTTACACAGCCAAGGCTCTGTGGGATCTTGCTGCTACTGTAATGCTTTATAATCCTGTCTGTTTATTCCCTCAAACCAGCCCTCACTTCCTTATTTCTGTTCCCCGAGTCATCCAAGCTCAGTCCTTAGGGTAATATCCCACCAATCCATCTGTTCTGGTTGCCAATGAGTTGGTAAGCCCAACTAATTATGAAGCTATTCTGTCGTTCACACCATACCCTAATTGTCCAGGCTATTGCTAACTCATGCATTAGTCTTCTCACTCTAGCCCCTGCCTTCCCCAGTCCCTGTTCATGCTACTCAGGCTCTACTACAGTGAACAAAAGCACTGGGTCTGGATCCACACAGCTCTGGTACTCACCAGCCTTGTAACTATGAATGTGCTACTGAAATTCTCTACACCTATTTTCTCATCTATAAAATTATGGTATAACATGAGCCCATAGGCTGTTTATAAGGATTGTATGAAATAGCACATGAGAAGTATTTAGCAAAGTGCCTGATTCAAAATAAGTTCTCAATAAGTGTTATTTTGAGGGAAGCAGTGGGGCATCATATTAAGAAAGCAAGACAGGTGTCTGCAAACTACAGGTCTCAGTTCAAATTCAACATGGAGCCTGGGTTTTTTATGCCTGGAAACCTATAGTTTTTTACTTTTTTGAAAAATAAAAAACACATGTGATGGGGACCTATGTAACCTTTAAAACCTATTTACTTTCTCATCCTTCACAGAAAAGTTTGTCAATCTCTGTTCTAAACTCAGACTGCCAGGGCATTTCTACCACCTACAAGCTGTATGACCTTGAGCAAATTACTCAACCTCTCCCAGTCCTGGTTTCCTTGTGAATAGTATCTATGTTATAGAGTTGTTATGAGATTTCAATGGGGTCATTTACATAAAGTCCTTAGCACAGTTGCTGAATTAGTATTCAGTAAATGTTAACTGACATTATTATGTCTACTCATGCTTGCCAGATATTTTGTAAGTACAGCTCTAATGGTGACTGATTTTAAATTTTTGGAGCAAAGTTTTTTCTTTTCTTATAATATTAAATAAACATTCCACACTCTGGCATTCAATATTTCCAACAGTATCAAGCAATCCTTATTAAAATCATTGAGGTTTTTAAAGCAACGGGAAACCTTAGAAATAACTAATCTAAATTCATATTATAAAGATGGAAACTGATGGCCAGAAAAATCATGACTTCTAATACCTGAAATCATATCCCTTGTTTTCAGGTAGTATGATCTGCACCATGCTTCTGCCACTTAATTTTAGAATTGAAAGGAGTTTAGGAATCATTCATCTTGCTCCTGAGGCAGGACTCCTCTCTCTAAAATCCCTATCTTCTAAAGCCAGTTTAAGGGCAGTTATTCATGATAAAAATCACCTTTCTCAGAGAACAGCTCTGATTGTTTCAAAGTCTTTATATTAAATGGAGATTGACTTTCCTGAAATTTCTATGTATTGATCCATTGCTGCCCACTGGAGCCAAAGAGAATTGTCACTTTTCTATGTCTTCAAATATTTGTTGTCAAATTATCCTCTCTAAGTATCCTCTTTTTGTGTATATTTTATTTTTAATTTTATTACAGATGTCTCCCATTTACCCCCCCTTTATCCCCATCTTTCCAGGCCCTACCCACCCACCCCCAGGTCTTTACCGATCTATTTCCCATGTCCATGGGCTATGCATTTTTGTGCTAATATGAACAACTTGGTGTGTTTTTTGTTTGTTTATTGTTCTGCTAAGTTGTAAAGCTAAGAAAAGCTAGGTTCTTCCATCTTGGTTATATACCACAGTGTTGGGACTTGAGTTCAGAGTGTATGCTCTTAAAAAAGGCTTTTGTAAAATTACTCAATTGAATTGAATCCTCCAGTCCCTCTGTTATTCCTCATAATGACTGCTGTAGAGTTTTACATTCCTCTTGGCCTTTCTCTGAAAGAAATAGCAATGGTCCCTTTCAATATGAGCTATCCAGAACTGATCATAATATTCCAGTTATGTTCTGACCAATGGAAATTATTATTGTTCCCTACATACCATATCACAATCAAACCTGTTTTTCATTTTGCATTTACATTTGCACTTTATATTTTCTACTAATGATGTCACATTAGGACATTTGGGGTCATATTTGATTCTTCTTCTCCATCGCCTTCTATTTTCACTTAGCCATCAAATCCTGTTAATTGACTTTCACTTTTGAAAAATTCACTCAAATCCAGATCTTCCTCTTTAACCCTCTACCCATCTCTCTGTGGTTATTATTACACCTTTTATTGATTAGCCTCCCTGCCCCCATACTCCTGTCTATCCTTATCATTATTACTAGTTATTTTGCTAAACCACAGATCTAATCCTGGTACCCACCCCCATGTTAAAAAAAGAAATCTTCTATAGCTATAACTGTTCTTCCTCTCAAGGTCGGTATCTACAATCTGTCAAGGTGTGGCTTCAATCCACCTATCTAACCCCATATTACATTCCTTCCTCCCTTGCACCCCCACCCCTTGTCTGCTCTTCGACCTCTGACCCTCTCACCATTTCTTTCTGCTGCTTCGTGCCTTTGCACATACTCTTCCTATACCTGGATAGTCATTCTGAACCTGGAAATTTCTATTCTTCCTTCATTTATCTGAGGCAGTAACTTTTAGTGGCTTAGCTCGCTAGCTCTGGGTTCAAATTCCACTTTTGTCACTTACCAGCTTTGTGACCTCAAGCAAATTATATTCTATGACTCAGTTTCCTCATCATTAAAATGGGGATAATAATACAACAGTACTTTTCTCATATGGGTGCAGTAAAGATTAAGGGACATAAAACATATAACTCTCATGTGTATAGTACAGTACATACTATGTTCACTGTATATACTATGTTCACTGTATGATAAGTACTCAATATTAACTATATTTTTCATTATTCTCAGTATATAACTCAAATTACAAAATGTTTCTATGGAGGCTTTTGCCTCTCCCCTAGGCAAAGTCAATTGCTCATTTTTATGTGTTTACCCATTACTTTGTTCATACATTTGTTATGGCAACTGCCATCACTTGGGGGCCTTCTTTCTGCATTCAGAAAATAAACCCCAGATTCCTGAGCCTGAAATGAGAGAAGGACTCTTTGCTCAGGTAGGATGGGTAGCTGGACATAGTTGTTCCTATGCGTTTCCCCAGATTACACATTTCCCTTGGGGACTTCTCACTAATTATCCTTGCCACTCCCCCATGTCAGCCTCATGATTTTGCATATTTCCTATGTTATGATTCTAAAAGAGCTATCCTGTTCTCTCTCTTTCTCTCCATCCAAGGCTGTTGCAGAGAGCTACTGCCTCCTCCTAAAACAGAATCACATTTGCATTTTGCTTAAACTACATTTTTCAACTTTACAGCATTTACGACAGAGACAATGGAATCTAGGAAAGATGCAACAGTTAAAGAGATTAACTGGCCCATTTTTGAGAGCACGTCTATAAAGTCCACAAGCGGGCAAGGCTTCCTTGTCAAAAAGCAATTCAATCACCATAAATGATCACTCATGCCTGATCTCATTCTTCCTGAGATTGGGAATTGAAAACACGTTCCCCTGACAATTGTTTTATCAGTGGGTTTGCCCACTGTGCAAAGTACTGGACTCAGGGCAAAGGCAGGCATCTCCCATCTGAAATTTTGAGTCATCCCTGAGACACATTGGAGTCTCTCATCTAATGAGACTAAATTAAAATATGAGTGATGGAGCCCACACACCCTTAACTCATCTTTCTAGCATCAGCAAGGAGATCAAATGCTAATAGCCAGTGACCTCCTAATTCTAGTCAACTGCCCTTAGCTAGAGAAAACAGTCATTAACTTAGTCTACATTTGCAAATAAAGTAGCCTCATCAGAGCTGAAGGCCTGAAATTATGCAAGTGAGTTAACTGGGGGGAAATAACAATTTTCATAGGATAAGCCCTAAATCTAGTTTATTCTCTCAGGAAGCCTTCCATCAAGAGAGAGCCACATAAACATGCATTACCTGCTTCTCCCAGGGACTGTACCCCTTGGCTGAATTGTAACTCACCCCAAAACTGTCAAAGTGCCTAACACGGATGCCTTATTTTATTGGTTACATTAGACTTGGCATTTTCTAACTTTTCAGCATCCTGGAGGTCACCTCAGGAAATCATGCAACCCTTGAATGATTTTCTTTAGAAATGCATGTGCAGCTCTAGGTATAGCCATGAGTTATTGAATCAGTTAATGAAAGGAGGAAAACAACATTTCTTTTATTGACCTTTCTCAATCTCTAAGGAGAATTTGTGAGTCTTGCCTGCAATCCAGGATTGGAAGCAAACGAAAAAGGCACTGACAGAATAGCATTTTCTTTTAATACCACATTATGGACAGACAAAAACCCCAGGGATTTCCTTTGTCTAAGTAGAATTGACTTCTGGGTGAAGTTAATCTTTATCCTCCTCAGTACAAGTGCACACATATATATGTACACACATATAATCCCCATCTCTGGAAGCCAAGAGCCCTTTATAAGAGCATGCCTTATATCAGGGGCAACACCCTTCACATTGTCATTAGCATCAACTCCAACGTTCACTGCAATCCAAGACTAAACAACAACAATAGGAAAAGGACAGAGGTCAGATACTAAGAGATATGCCTCACTTCATCTGGTTATCTCTTCTCTTCCTCCTAAACCCAATTCCCTTAAATTCTCAATGTTTAGAATGTTTTGTGTATTTTTTTTTCATAGCCCCATTTTATTATCTGGAGTTTGTATCAGTTAAGATTACAGGGGCTTCAAGAAACATCAAAACTATCTCTAGTGGCTTAAATGAAGAGAGCTCTATTTGTCTCCAATATTAACCCTTTGCGGTCGTATGTCTGCTCTCAGCCACCACAGCAAGGAACCGTACGAATCTTAACTCTATTCATTCATGTATCAGTTCATAATTTCTCTGAAAGCTCTTAAGTGTCCAAGCGACCTTGTCACGAACCAAAACATTGCCCCGACAAATCGGAGATATCGAAACTCAATATAAACAAACGCGGTCGTTCCACACTCGCCATGCAAAACACCGTGGCGAGTCAGTCGCCTTTTGAGAGTGAAGAAATCGACAAGCTTCGGAGATACTTCGCAGAATTTCAAATAAAGCTTTACAAATTACGTTTAACTGTAATTAGGCATTCTCTCTTGTTAAGATATTTCAAAATAATACTCCAAAATGGCAAAAAGAAAGTTACCGAAAGAAGTGTACTGCGAATCTGAAAGTAACGGTGAAGAGTTTTATTTTGGCACCTTGAATACTGACTCTGACGTAGAAAGTGATAACGTTTGTAGTGATTCTACTAGTAGTGACGTAGTTCCAAAAAAGAATTAATAAATCTTGTTTATCCTTCATAATCTTGCATGTTATGTATCACTGCTCTTTCAATGGAAATTAATTCCAACCAGTACGACACCCATGTCCAAATTTAATACGACCGCAAAGGGTTAAGATACCTGGAAATGAGGTGCTATAGGCTCAACAGTGTCAGGACTGGCATCTTTACAGTTCCTACTGGCTTTTCTTTGTGCCTGTCATCACAAGATGGTTGCTGCACCACCAGCCACCCTTCCCACAGGGCAAAAAAGGTAGATCAGCATTTTATAATGAAGCCAAGATTTTCCAGAAACCTTCCCCAGAATACTTCCACTTATATGTCCTGGTAACTGTGTCACATGTCGATGGCAATGGAAAGATGGCTAGGTGGAAATTGAGGTAGTTAACCAGCAAGTGTCTGCCAGTCTTTGGTTGCAAACATCAGCAACTAACTGGCTAACTCAAGTCAGGGAAAACAAAGGGGCTGGGGCCTGGGCCTATTTATTTAAAAGGCATTCATAGAAATGAAGTGATTATGAACTAGGTCTTAGAATAGGATATGAATTAACAAGAACACATGTCTCTTGTTTTTATTTTATTATTTTTTTTGGAGGGGGACAAACTTTTGTATTGTGATAACATATGTACAACATAAAATTTGGCATAAAATTTTAACCATTTTTGAGTGTACAATTAGGTGGCATTAATTACAGTCACAATGTATATGCATTTTGTTCTTAATTGTCTGTTCAATACTCAGCTCCAAAGTCTTTCCAACCTTGTATCATTTCCTCCTCTGTCAGCCTCCTTGGTGGCAGAGGGTTAATAGTCTAGTTTGGGTCCTTGAGCCCATCCCTTGGGGGAATTGAAGAAGGCAAAGGGGCACTATGATTGACAGCTCTATTAGAACTGCAAGGGACATGGGGGAGGAAATCTCCAAAGGAAAGAAAGACCATCCGTTGGCAGAAGGATAAAATACTGGGTGTGCAGAAACTACATATGTTCCCTTCACCATGATTAGGTGTGCACTTGTGCTCTCTGTCTCCTTTTCTCTCTGTCGCTCTGTTTCTCTTATTTAATGACAAAACACTAAATCATAGACATTCACTGTGATCCTTTTGAGGTCATCAAAACTCTGTAATTTAAAGTGAAAAAAAGGGACACTAATTTAATTTTTGAGAAAAAAATGTACTCATTTAAAAAATGTCTTATTTATCCCAGGTTTTTAAATTTAAAATACTTTAAACACCTGAATTTATTATCTGATAAATGAATTTTAAATGCTATCAATTGTACAAGAATGTTAGATATCCTGCTAACCAGAATCATACTTTTACAAGCTTTTTTCTCCAAAGAGATATCAAGCCTAAAGGGCAGATTAGGTGCACATAAACCTTTTCATCAGTGCTCTAGTCACACAGAGATTTTTTTTAATATATATTTTATTGATTTCAGAGAGACAGAAACATCAATGATGAGAGAGAACCATTGATTGGCTGCCTCCTGCATGCCCCCTGGTGGGGATCAAGCCCGCAACCCAGGCATGTGCCCTTGACTGGAATTGAACCTGGGACCAACCCTTCAGTCCTCCACAGGCCGACACTCTATCCACTGAGCCAAACCAGCCAGAGCACAATGAGATTCTTATATCATCATCTTCATATATCAAGCTTTTTTTCAAATAACTTCCTCTTTCTTAAGTTGCATGCAAATGTGATAATCTTATCTTCTTAAAGTGGATATCGTATAGCATAAAAAAGAGCATTCTAATATTACCAATAGCAAGAATTAGCAAACACTAGTATAGCCTTAGAATTTTTTTTGAAAAGGAAGTTCAAGTTCTGGCTCTGCCATAACTAGCTGGATTTATCTTAAAACCTCAATTTCTTTGTATGCATCATCTACTCATAAGCCTCTGTGTGAAGAGTAATTTGGATAACAGTACAGTGCTTAGCATATGTAAGTTGAGGACCCCTTTATAGCCAGATAGGGACCCTACTTGATTCATTGGTTTCTTTCTATTTTTAAGCTACTTCTGAAACTTGGGAGTCATTTGTGTTGGGCTTAAATTGAAACTCCACAGCTTATTCACAAATTACTTTTTCTCTGTGCTTTGATTTCTTCATCTGTTCAATGGGAATAATAATAGCACTCACTCAGAGTTGTCTGAGACTTAGATGAGATAATGTATGTAAATTACATAGTTGAGTACCTGGTGTATAATCAGTATTCAGTAAATTGTACTTGTTGGTAATAATAATAATAATAATATGTATTCTCTTGATAAGTGAATGCTTTGCTCACCATGCCATCCTATGGAACATTTGATTTTTTGTAAAAGTGAAGATTTGATGTTTAAGAAAGAATATTTTATTTGATTTAGAAAGAATATTTTAAATAGAATCATATAGATATATTGATTAGATATATTGATTTTAAATGCCATCTAATTTTTTGAGGGAATGAACTTGCTTTCCCACATTAAAATTTCAAATAAGTGTTATAGGGCAATGACAATAGGATATGGCTGAAAGAGGGGTCACCTTGTTATCAATATTTTGGCTCATAGACCTCTTCCTTGCAGAAGACTTTGCTAACATTTTTATAATTTCTTAACATTTCCACTCACCTTTTACACCTTTCGTTAATGAGGAGTTCACTGCACATTTTCCTTTTCTACTCTTTGTGTGACTTTCATTCTCTATCTGTTTCTATGGAGGCTTTTATGAAGCCTCTGAGGAAACGAAGTTTGAGTCTTTGAAATAATGAAAACATCACTAAACCATGAAACCTAGATTTGGGGAGCCTAATAGTAGATTATTACATACAGCCATCTTATAGTTTAGTTTTCAAGTTTCAATTGAGGACTGATTTTTTTGTCCTTTTTCTCCAGCACACACAATTCGCACTTCCGTCATAATAAAGATTCCTAGAGGACCCTGGTGTGGGGTTAGGAGACTCCGTATTGACCCCAGGGTCAAGGGTATCTGTAGTTTGGGGAGACTTTTACTGGCCATGTTATTGTAACAGCAGGAACACTTTCATCAGTTTGTAGGCTTTTAACTTCTAGTAACAAAATATGTAATGAAAAAAATAATAGATGTTAATTTTTCTCCTATAATAAGAATTTAGGAGAAATGTTTTCAAAGTTGGTTCAGTAGCCCCGTAGTATGATTAAGGACCCAGTTTCTTTCCATCTTTCAAAAATATATTTTTTATTGATCTTTTTACAGAGAGGAAGGGAGAGGGACAGAGAGTTAGAAACATCGATCAGCTGCCTCCTGCACACCTCCTACTGGGATGTGCCCACAACCTGGGACCTTTCAGTCCGTAGGCCAACGCTCTATCCACTGAGCCAAACCGGTTAGGGCTCTTTCCATCTTTCAATTCAGCTACTTCAGCCTTTGACTTTGGTCCTTGGGCTTGCAGCTCATGGTCTTAAAATGACTGCCAGTATTTAGAGGCTCTCGAACATGGCAGCTGGCAGAAGGGAAGTGAGGGAGAGAGTGTGAGTGCATAAGGGAGTGAGAGAGTGAGAAGAGAATGTGCAGACGTGCATTGTGGGGGGGGGGATGAGTGAGGGACAGTTGGATCTCGCAGGAGTCTCAGGGGCTAGCAGATCATGCTCTCCAGGACAAAGAGCCCCTGCTACCGCTACAGGCACTCCCCAGGTGGGCACGGCTCTGGCACAGAAACCACACCATCTTGAAGGGGGGAGTAGTGGCAGCTAAGAGCGCACCACCCTGGACACAGGCAGTGAGCTGCATGCCAGCAGGAACTCGCAAGCGACCCCACCGCACATTGAGTCGCTGTGTGTGCACAGAGTAACTGTGTGCGCACCCCTGCTGACCCTGAGCATCTGCAGCTGACACCTGAGGGACCAGATCTGTAGGGGAAAGGAGTACAACTCAGAACAGGGACAAAGAAGGCATGAGACTCAAGACAGACCAAGCCTCTGGGCTAAGGAGTCCCTGACCACTGGACTATTAGGGGCTTCAACCTCTCGGACATCAATCTGGTTGCCCAGGGCCAGAAAGAGACAGCGACTCACATTCACCTGCACTAGAGCAGCTTCCAGGAGACTTAAGATAGATATATAAAGGGACCAGATTCAACAACATCAGAGCAAAATCCAGTGAGCCCCAACCTCACTGGAAGCAAGTCGGAGGGGAGATCCCACAAACAGGACATCAATAATCAAGTGGGGCAGGAAAACACACCCACCATATTCTATGACAGTTAAACAGCACCTCCCCCTCCTAAAGCCCTGTCAGAAACAGACTTTTGAGTAATTAAGATTGACAGCTGGCTGATAGGCAAAGGCAGGCAGAGGTGAAGTCCAGGGAACCAGGGGAACTTTGCTAAACCAGCTCTGAGCCCCATGTGACTAACAAGCCTACTTTAGAGGGCAGATTAATCCCTCCTGCTTGTGGCCAAGGTCTGTGGAGACAGACACAAGTGGTGGATCAGTAGATCAGTGGATCACCTGGAACAGCAAGCAGAACATCCACAACAGCTTGCATGATGAGGTTAGTCAGACAACCTGTGAGGAGACTCCATCCATGAATGGGACAATAACATTCAAGACCCAATGACAACAAGGAGAACGCAAATAACTCAAATAGAGGGCTTTCGTAGAACACCCAGCCCAGGAGTTCTGAGAGACTGCACCACTGGGTCCCACAAAACACTGACTATATAGGACCACCTCCAAAAATGCTGGGCATAGCAGTTTGATCTAAGACATAGAAATAAATACAATGATACAGCAAAAATGGGGAGACAAAGAAACAATCCCCAAAGGAAAGAAAAGGATGAATCACCAGAAAAGGAACTAAATAAAATGGAGGCAAGTAATTTGTCAGATAAAGAATTCAGAGTAATGGTTATAAGGATGCTCAAACAATTCAGTGAGAACTACAAGCAACTTAATGAGAATTATAAGGAGGTGAATGAGAAATACACCAACATGGATAAGAATCAAGAAGAAATAAAGAATGACATAGCTGCAATAAGGAACACACTGGAAGGTTTCAATAGTGGATTAGAAGAAGCTGAAGACCAAACCAGTGAGTTAGAAGACAAAGTAGAGCCCTAGATGGTTTGGCTCAATGGATAGAGTGTCAGCCTGTGGACTGAAAGGTCCCAGGTTTGATTCCAGTCAAGGGCACATGCCCAGGTTGTGGACCCGATCCCCAATAGGGGGCATGCAGGAGGCAGCTGATCAATGATTCTCTCTCGTCATTGATGTTTCTATCTCTCTCTCCTTCTTCCTTCTTCTCTGAAATCAATAAAAATATATTTTAAAAAAGAAGACAGTATGGAACTAACCATTCCTTTAGTTCCAACCACCCATTCAGAGCAGCAAATGGAAAAAAAATTAAAAAGCAGGAGGAGAGTTTAAGGGAGCTTTGGGACAACATGAAACGTAACAACGTTTGCATTATAGATATACCAGAAAGAGCAGAATCTTAGCTATTGTAAATAGTGCAAGTGCTGGCATGGATTTGGAGAAAAAGAAACCCTGTGCACTGCTGGTGGGTATACAGATTGGTGCAGCCACTATGGAAAACAGTGTGGAGTTGCTTCAAAAAATTAAATGGAACTGCCAGACAACATGAAACGTAACAACGTTTGCATTATAGATATACCAGAAAGAGCAGAATCTTAGCTATTGTAAATAGTGCAAGTGCTGGCATGGATTTGGAGAAAAAGAAACCCTGTGCACTGCTGGTGGGTATACAGATTGGTGCAGCCACTATGGAAAACAGTGTGGAGTTGCTTCAAAAAATTAAATATGGAACTGCCATTTGACCCAGTGATCCCACTTCTAGGAATATATCCTAAGAATCTGGAAATACCAATCAAAAAGAATATATGCACCTCTATGTTCATAGCAGAGCTGTTTACTATAGCTAATATTTGGAAATAGCTCAAGTGCCCATCAGTAGATGAGTGGATAAAAAGCTGTGGTACATTTACACTATGGAATACTGCATAATACTATGCAGCTATAAAAATGAAGGTCTCATCTTTTACCCTTTGAGACAGCATGGAGGGACCTGAGAGTATTATGCTATGTGAAATAAGCCAGTCAGAGGAAGACAAGTATTACATGATCTCACTCATATGTGGAATCTAATTAACAAAATAAACTGATAAGCAAATAGATCCAGAGACATAGAAGCATGGAATTGGATAAAAAGCTGTGGTACATTTACACTATGGAATACTGCATAATACTATGCAGCTATAAAAATGAAGGTCTCATCTTTTACCCTTTGAGACAGCATGGAGGGACCTGAGAGTATTATGCTATGTGAAATAAGCCAGTCAGAGGAAGACAAGTATTACATGATCTCACTCATATGTGGAATCTAATTAACAAAATAAACTGATAAGCAAATAGATCCAGAGACATAGAAGCATGGAATAGACCAATGGTTCTCAACCTTCCTAATGTCGCGACCCTTTAATACAGTTCCTCATGTTGTGGTGACCCCCAATTTCATTGTTACAAATTGAACATAATTAAAGCATAGTGATTAATCACAAAAACAATATGTAATTATATATGTGTTTTCCAATGGTCTTAGGCGACCCCTGTGAAAGGGTCGTTCGACCCCCAAAGGGGTCGCGACCCACAGGTTGAGAACCACTGAAATAGACTGTGTAATCTCAGAGGGAAGGTGCGAGAGAGTAGGTGCGGTGGGAAGCGATCAACCAAAGAACTTAAATGCATATATGCATAACCCATGGACTCAGACAAATAGTGTGATGGAGGCCTGGGGTGGGGGGTGGGTGTGGACTAGAAGGGGTCAATAGGGACCAAAAGGGGACATATGTAATACTTTCAACAATAAAGATCAATTAAAAAGAAAAAGAAAGGGGAGAGTGGCAGCTCTCTTCACATTTCAGAAGCCCCAACTGACTTCTCTAACATATCTTTGTACAGAACTGGATCACATGGCTATATCTACCTACAAAGGAAATGAAGTAATTGACTATCTGGCATTTTTAAACGTGTTTTTTTTTCAAACAGCAGTGTGGTGGTTCCCAGAGTGAAGGAGGTAGGGGGGAAAGGGGGTCCTAATATATGGTGACAGGAGAAAATTTGATTTTTGTGGGCACACAGTGCAATACACAGATCTTGTAACATTGAAACCCACACCTGAAACCTATATGTTCATGTTGATCAATGTCACCCCAATACATTTAATAAAAATAGATAGATAGATAGATAGATAGATAGATAGATAGATAGACAGACTCACTAGGGAAAAAGTGGGAGTGGAATAGCTGTTGATGAGGCAACCAACAGTGTTTGCCACTCTATTTGTAAACTTGGTCTTTCTTACTAAATGTGTAGCTTTAGTTTGGGGAACTTTACTTATATATTTTTTATAGTTCCAGCACCTAGTACATTGCCTGGCACAAAGTAGGAGATAAGAAATGTTTCTGAATGCCTCAAGGAACTTGCAGTCTGATAGGTAAGATGGTCAATACAAATATTAATGTTATTATATAATTACAAATAGTGAGAAATATTATGAAGGCTAGGAATAGACTAATTTGAGAGAATAATAGTGGCAACTTTTTAATGGTTTAGGAAGGCTTATCTGAAAAGGAGATATTTTTTAAAAATATATTTTATTGATTTTTTACAGAGAGGAAGGGAGAGGGATAGAAAGTTAGAAACATCGATGAGAAAGAACATCGCTCAGCTACCTCCTGCACACCCCCTACTGGGGATGTGCCTGCAACCAAGGTACATGCCCTTGACCGGAATCAAACCTGGGACCCTTCAGTCCACAGGCCGATGCTCTATCCACTGAGCCAAACCGGTCAGGGCTGAAAAGGAGATATTTAAGCTGAGGCCTGAAGGTCGAGTCACACGAATATGAAGGGAATTAATAGTGTTTACAAGGCTTAGTAGGCAAGTGTGTCTGGAAGGTAATGACCAAAGCGCAGTGGTACAGGACAAGACTGGAGGGTTTATTTTATGGGTAAGTACGAAAGTCATATGATCTAACATACTTGCAAAATACACCTGAGCTGATGTACCTGTAAACCATCATGTGATATGATGTACCTTCTTTCTAGAGGAGGTATTGAAGGTAGCAAGAATGGAGTCAAGGAGACCAGTTAAGAGGAACTTGAAGTTATCTTGATGAATGAAAATGGTGGCTGGGACTAAGATAGTGGCTTTGGAAATAGAATTGAAGAGATTTAAGATGTATTTTGGAGGTAAAATCCACATGGCTTAATAATGGATTAAATGTCAGTCATAAGGGATTAAGGATAATCCCCATGTCTTTTGTTTGAACAATTTGTTGTAGTGTCTACAGAGGTAATAAATATTAAGGAAGGAGCGGGTTTGGGGAAGATCAAGAGTTCAGTTTTAGACATGCTCAGTTTGAGACATCCAAGTGGACAAGTGGAGAAATCGAATATGGTTGTAGCTCAGAAGAGAGACCAGACTAGAGGTGTAAATGAGGAAGATGCAGGTGGAATTTAGAGTATTGAGAGTGAAAATTATCTTGCTTGTAAAGAGAAAAAGGTAGAGGGCCTAGGACCAAACTGATGAACTCCAAGAAAACGAAGTCAGAAGTGGGAGAGGAAAAGGAAGAACAAAATTGGAAGAATATGATCTTTCCAAAGCCATAGGCATGAATAAATGTGTGAGTGATGGATGGCTTGGGGTCTAGGATTTATTATCATTTTAAATGACAACTTTACTGCAATCCAGTTAAGGGTCCCGTTTTCTCCCAAATTATCTGGAGTTATCTACTGATGCTTCATCATAAAGCAGTCATTTCTAAAATCATGTACATCTATTTGTGAATTATCTCAGATTTGAACAAATCAGGTAGGGAATATTTCACTGGCTCTGCTGCCATAGTCCTTGCTCTAGAACAGCACTAGAGCTCATGCTTGCCAGCTCCAGGATATGTTAGCTGAATAAGGAATCACTCACACTCTAGCCCCTATTCTGTCAGACAGAGGAGTAAGAATTAAGAGTTTGAAGATTGAATGGATGGTAGGAAAACAGAAGATTATTAAAGTGAGTTGGAGAAATGCATTTCTATGGTTAATTTTGTTGACTATCCTAATAAGATAGCCTGTCATTTATATAATTTTATGCCTTACAAATCATCTTTACATGTGCTATTCTATTTGACCCTCATCGTAACTATGTGAGGTAGACATGTACTAGGATTCCCATTTTACAGATAAGGAAATGAAGGCACAGAAATGATTTCATTATTTTTTATTTCTTTGTATTGAATTTATTGGGGTGACATAGGTTAATAAAATTATATAGGTTTTGGGTATACAGTTCTATAATGCATCATCTGTATATTGTATCGTGTTAAAATGATTTTTTAAAACTCACTGAAATCACAGAGCTAACAAATGGAAAAGCTGAAATTATAATCTGGATTTTGCATTTTAACTCATTTCTTATCACACTGTATCTAGAATGGTAAATATTGTTCATCTCATGTGTAAACTCTTATCAATTGGTATCAGCTGCCTGGAGTACTCTATTGTGAAAGAACATGAAGCAGATTCAAAATGGCTAGAAAACAGTGTCATAGACTGATTATTTGCATCTACCATAGGTTTTAAATTGTAAAATAATGGTATGAGGACATTACATTTGTCTGCCATTCCTAAACTAAGGAACCTCCTGTTATTTATAAGGCAGTATATTCTAACAAGTATAAGTCTCTTGTTAAATCACTTAGTACAGTTGGATAAAATGGTTTAAAGTAAAAATATGCCTGTTACTTGAATCAGCTACATTTCCCCGGTGACAATGAATAAGTCAGTTGGGACAGCTCAAGTTTCAATATGGAGAGACTCAAATGAAATTGTCATAAAACCCCTTGAAGACATTTCCTGGGCAGGCAAACTAATTTCCTACTAGGATTCAGGAATTCTGATCTTTCATGTGTTTTTATTAAAGGAAATGAATGTTGTTTAGTGATCTTCTTCTCAGTCTCTTGAATTCTTCTAAAGTGCATTGGGGCAACCATTTTCTGTACCTGTTAGTTGTTTTAATCATTGGGAAATTCTTTAAAGTCAAATACCAAGTACTATCTAAAGTCCTAAAACATCATTCTGGAATTGTCTAAGTTCAAACATGCATTATAGGTACTTTGAGATGGGCATATGCATTTTTCCAGTGTCAACACACCTTATGTTGTTTTTTTGTGTTTGTTTTAACTTATTTTAAATAATTTCAGACTTACAGAAAAGTTGCAACATTAGTAGAGTTCCCATACACAATTTACCCAGCTTCCCCTAATGTTAATATATTTTATAACTATAGTCTAATTGTAAAAAACAAGAAATTAACATTGGTACAACACTAAAAATTATGGGCTTTATTCATATTTCACCACTATTTTTACTAGTGTCATTTTCTATGCCCAAATGCAATCCAGGATCCCACATTGCATTTAATAGTAATGTCACCTCAAATCTGTTCCTTAGCCTTTCTTGTCTTTCATGGACTTGGCATTTTTGAAAAATACTGGTCAGTTATTTTGTATAATGTCCCACAGTTTTGGACTGTCAGGTGTTTTCTAATAGTTACATTGAGGTTAGGGATTTGGGGGAATAATAACACAAAGCTGATGCCTTCTTTCCAGTGCATCATAGCAATAGGTGCATGATGTCCATTTTTATTGCTGGTGATGTTATCTGTAGGTTTTCTCTACTGTGAAGTTGTTGTTTTTTCCTTTGCAATTCATTAATATATTTGGTAGTGTACATTATGTTGTTTTAACCCCCCAGAAGTAATGGATACAGGAGTCAACTGGTAGCAATGGACACAGGAGTCAAATGGTAATAAAGACTACTAATACTTAGCTCAGTGACATTGGGCAAGTCACTTAACCATTCTGGCCTTTAGTTTTCCTGTCTTCAAATGCAAGATTGGGCTGGGTAGCCTCAGTGATCTAATGATTATGTTATTTCCAACTTGGTATGTGCTACAGACTGAAAGTTTGTGCCCCCTTCCCAAATTCAAATGTTGAAATCCTACCCCCAGCATGATGTCATTTGGAAGTGGGGCTTTGGAAAATGATTAGGGTATTAGGATGGAGCCCTCATGAACAGGATTAGTGTGCTCTTAAAAAAGAGAGCTTCTTCACCCCCTTCTGATATATGAGGTGATAGCAAGAAATAGCCCTCACTAGACACTGAATTTGTCAGCATCTTTATCTTGGCTTCTTAGCTTCCAGAACTGTGAGAAATAAATTTCTGTTGCTTATAAGCTACCCAGTCTATGGTATTTTGCTATAGCAGTCCAAATGAACTAAGACAGTGTGCTAAACTAGATTATACCTATGAAACCCTAAAGGCATTTTAGCTAGGAGTTCAAATATTTATGTAGTCATTCAATTAATGTTTATTGAGAGCCTATGATATGCGTATTAAGCACTGTTTTAGTATTAAGACTAAAGCAGCAAGGGAAGACAGATGACTATACAATTAGTATGTAATACAATTTCGTATAGTTGATTATGTGATGAAAAAAATAAAGCAGGGAAGAGATTAAGAGAGCTGTATATGAAAGAAGTTGTCATTTTACATAAGGTGATCAGGGAAGGTTCCTCTGAGGAGATGACATTTGAGCAGAGACCTAAAATGGAGGTAAGCCTGAAAGTTCATGAGGAATTGTATTCCAGACAGAAATGCACACGAAAAGTCCCTGAGGCAGGGCTAAGTTGATTATATAACATTTAAAAGAATTAAGTGAGGAATCATGAGGATATCCAGTCTAACATTCTCACATACAGGTCAAAGGAGGCTAAGATGATGCAGCTAGTTAATGTAATATCTGGATTAGAATGCACCTCTCCTGAATCCCTCTCAAAATTAAGCTCCCTTTAAGGTCAATGTGTCTTTGAAAAACTGACAGAAATCATGTCTGTGAATTTCAGACCATACCAAATATTGATGAAACAATATCCATTTTTAGCTTTCTATAGAGTATAAGACTTGAACTTGTCATGGGTGTCACAGCTGGATTTGTAAGCATCAAATCCACAAATGCACTTTATGTCAACCAAGGACTCTGCCTCACCAGTAATACTGCCCGTGGAGAGTCCCCAAGTCTGCTAGTCCTAATCACTGTACTCAACTCGAGAACCAAGCTATTATGCAGAGACGAGCAGTATTCCCAAGGTGATGATGTTAGGTGAGGTGAGATGTCAACCATAAGTGGATCTGAACATAGAACTGCCTTACGGAAGCAGCTCAGTGCACTTGAGTATATGTGTCTAGAATGAAACCTACAAAAATGCTGCAGAACTACTAGTAAAGACAGCTGGAAGCCATTGTGACAACACAACTAGTTTATAGACTGGAATCAAAGACAAATTGGTTCTTTGTGATCAGGTAGACCAGAAGTCTAAGAAACCATTCATCCATCATAAAGATATTTAGTAAACAATATTAAGCGTCCATTATGTACCAAGCATTATGTGAATTTCTAAAAATACAGAGATGGTTTAGACCAGTGGTTCCCAAACTTATTTGGCCTACCGCCCCCTTTCCAGAAAAAATATTACTCAGCCCCTGGAAATTAATTTTTTTTAAATTTTAATAGCAGTTACTCATCGCCCCCAAATGCACCTGTGGCCATCACCGCCCCCCTGGATCGCTGCAGCGCCCACCGGGGGGCGGTAGCGCCCACTTTGGGAATCACTGGTTTAGACTCCTGTCCCCAGGAATCATAGGATTATCAGAGGTAAACCTTCCTGTCATATAAATAAATTAAGTGAAATAAAGCATTAAAGGTGTCATGATTACAGTAACACAGAACCCAGAGGAAGGCATTTCCTTCCTCCAAAAAACCTGAAAATATCCTAAATTTTTCAGCTCACACAGACAGAAAAACCAACCTCAACAACACCTCTTAGTATGAAAAGCAATGATACTATGTAGGGTACCGGGTAGGTACTTGAAATGTCAGGGGTAACACTTTGTAAAGTATATGATTGTCTAACCACTATGCTGTACACCTGAAACTAATACAAAATATTATTGAATGTTAACAGTAATTGAAAAATAAAATTAAGAAAAAAGAAAAGCAACAATAAGTACCTTCATAAGTCAACACAAATTCATACATATGTCCATGTTCATGAACAGTGATGGTTGCAGAACCCTGTAGATATTTGACTCAAACATTTCCTAAAACAAAATGTTTTTCCAAAATTCTTTGCCTTTCTTTCCTTTTTAAAAATATGTTTTGTTGACTTGAGAGAGAGAGAGAGGAAGGGAGAAGGATAGAGAGAGAGAGAGAAACATCAATGAGAAACATCAAGTGGCTGTCTCCTGCATGCCCCCTACTGAGGACCAGGCCTACAATTCAGGCCAGAATTGAACTGGCAACCTCTTGGTGCATGAGATGGTGCTCAACCAATTGAGCCACACCGGCCGAGCCTGCCTTTCTAATATGACAACCACGGACATCCTAACTAGGATGCGAAGGTGCTCTTCATAGCACTAGCATTATGGATTCTGTTGTTAGCAGTGCAGGCATAAATGACTGATGATAACTCCCTGGCCATTCCTCCCTTCTGCCATTAAAATGGCTCTGTGCTTCATCTGAACAGGGCTTCTAAATGAATAGTGGATGTATGAACAGAGGAGAAATTGGTCTTGAGGTGAATTAACTCTCTTGAGATAGATTTGTTTGTGCTTCCAACAAACTATACACTACACCTGTGAGCCTTCATGTAGGAATTTTAAGGAGAAATGGGCACTGTTTTGTTTGGAAAGCCTTATGTTTTATCAGCTGCTTTTTCTTCTCATTGAGACCTGCGTGTTCTTGAAGTTTGTCATTTTAAGAAAAGACTTCTTGAAAATTATTTTGAGTCCCCTGTGTTTTTATCAGTTTTTCCAATACAGATATTCTGCAAACACCACTGAAAGAACACTTTTTTCCTTACAGATACAACACAAAAGTGGGCCCATAATCACTGGGTCAAAGGTTTCTTAGCTCTGAGTTAAATTGCAGCTGGTCTTTGCTTTTCAGAAACAGTATCTTCTCTGTAGTGAATGGTAAAATGTGCCCTTTTCTATGTCCATGAGAGCAGAGCTTTCCAGGTTATGGACTAAAAAGGGCAACAGGCCATGGTTTCACTTATACAGGGAGAGGAAACAATAGATATTGCCAGGTTGACTCATGGATTCTCTCTTTAACACATTAAGTGCCCTGTCTGGAAGACAAAACAGGCTGGGCACTTAACATGTTAATATTATTTCAGCGGTAGCATAGTAGACTCAGAATTAAGAAACACAATTTAGATTTGTCCTACAGCTATAATTCCCTTGAAAAACAACAATGTGCCTGGCTGGCCTCGTTCAGTGGTTGAGCATTAATCTATGGTTACAGTTTGATGCCCAGGTTGTGAGCTCGATCTCCAGTGTGGGGTGTGCAGGAGGCAACCGATCAATGGTTCTTTCCCATCATTGATGTTTCTCTCTCTCTCTCTCTCTCTCTCTCTCTCTCTCTCTCTCTCTCTCTCCCCCTCTCCCTTCCTCTCTGAAATCAATAAAAAATATTTGTTTAAAAAAAAAGAAAAACAACATGTCTAGGGAGCAGGATCCTACATTTCAGGGTTTTTCAAGAATAAGTACTACGTCATGAATTTATTTCCATACATCCTATTCTTTTCTCTGGAAATCAGAATAAAAAGTCACAACCAAGAAGCTAGAATTGATACTTAGGAACCTAAAGTAGTAGTACTGGTAGTTGTTGTTGTTGTGGTGGTGGTGGTGGTGGTGGTGGTGGTGGTAGCAGCAGCAACAGAAGTAATACTATGTACTACATAGCAAGCCCTATTTACATACTTTACATATAGTTACTAATCTAATTGTTACATGAATCCTGTAGGTAGGTAATATTTAATTCCAGGATTAAAAATACGATTAAAGTATATTGAGATTAAGTAGTTTGCCCACAGTCACACAGCTAGTAAGCAGCCAAGATTTAAAACTTGGTATTCTGGCTCTGGCCAAGTAGCTCAGTTAGTTAGACATTGTCCTGATATGTCAAGGTTGTGGGTTCGATTTCCAGTCCAATGAATGCATAAATAAGCAGAACAACAAATTGGTATCTCTCTCTCCCCCTCTTCCTCCCTTCCTTCCTCTCTTCTCTCTCTTTGAAAATCAATCAATAAATATTTTTGGGGAAAAAAACAGATGTTCTGGCATCTTAACCATTATGTTAGATTACCTCTATTAGTTAACTTATTAAAGCTAATAATAATCACATTTTAGCAAGTTTTAGTAACAGAATCTTAGGTTGAAAATGGACTTTCAAGATCCAGTCTAATTCCATTCCCAGGACGGAACTGGTTCTGCAACATCTTTGCTAGAAAAGGCTTTGCCTGAAAACCTGAAGTGATGGAGAACCCCTTACTTTGCAAGGCAGGCCAGTCTGTTCACAAACCCCCTAATCATTAGCTGAAATAGATCTTCCCATAACTCCACCTTTTGGTGTATAAGTGTGCTTTGGCTCTACACACAGTAAATTAAACTCTCTTGACAATGGCAGCCCTTCAGATATTTGGAGGCATTCAGTTCCTCCCCATCCTACTTTCACTACCGTGTCTTTCTTTAAAACAAGAATCCAGGTATCAAAATCGAAAACAAGTAGAGGAGAAAATATCTGCAAATCGTCTGTCTCCTACGAGTCTAGCACCCAGAATCCATAAAGAAGTCCTACAACTCAGTGACAACCCAAATTAAAATCCAAAGGACATGAATAAACACTTCTCTAAAGATACACAACAGCCAACAAGTACACAGAAGGACGCTCCTGGTCACCCGGAAACGCAGATAAAACCACAGTGAGGAAGAAACCAAGATGGCGGCATAGGTAAACACCAGAGATTGCTGCCTCGCACAACCACTTCAAAAATACAACTAAAAGACATCATCCAGAACCACAGGAAGGCTGGCTGAGTGGAATTTCTACAACTAGAAGGAAAGAGAAAAGCATACCGAGACTCAGAGGAGGTGCGGTGCGGAAGTAAAATACAA
>NW_005371386.1:1120259-1143355 GCF_000412655.1 Myotis brandtii | reverse complement strand
GAGCCTCTGGGACAACTTCAAGCGAACCCACATCCGAATTATGGGGGTGCCAGAAGATGAGAGAGAGCAAGATATTGAAAACCTATTTGAAGAAATAATGACAGAAAACTTCCCCTACCTGGTGAAAGAAATAGACTTACAAGTCCAGGAAGCGCAGAGAACCCCAAACAAAAGGAATCCAAAGAGGACCACACCAAGACACATCATAATTAAAATGCCAAGAGCAAAAGACAAAGAGAGAATCTTAAAAGCAGCAAGAGAAAAAAAGTCAGTTACCTATAAGGGAGTACCCATACGACTGTCAGCTGATTTCTCAACAGAAACTTTGCAGGCCAGAAGGGAGTGGCAAGAAATATTCAAAGTGATGAATAGCAAGAACCTACAACCAAGATTACTTTATCCAGCAAAGCTATCATTCAGAATTGAAGGTCAGATAAAGAGCTTCACAGATAAGGAAAAGCTAAAGGAGTTCATCACCACCAAACCAGTATTATATGAAATGCTGAAAGATATCCTTTAAGAAGAGGAAGAAGAAGAAAAAGGTAAAGATACAAATTATGAACAACAAATACACATCTATCAACAAGTGAATCTAAAAATCAAGTGAATAAATAATCTGATGAACAGTATGAAAAAAAAAGAGAAAGAAAACAAGTAGAAAGTAGAAATTTAGTGCCAGACTTTCAATATTTTAACTTAAACTATAAGAAACATTTTATATAACAAACAGAGCAACCCCTAACCCCATATATGCACTATGTTTGCAAATGGGACAGTTTGTTTTTCTCATGCATTCACACCAGAGGTGGTAAACGCTGACCTGTCAGATTCAATGCATTTTGCTGAGTTAGAACCTCAAGGGTTTTCCAGGGGACCAAGCTCTCAACTGTAATCATTCAAACCGCAGAACCCTGCCTGACTCTAGGGAGAAGCCCAGCATTGTAGGCCCTCATCTACCCTCACTAGGAAGCTGCTTAAAACTAGAGCAGAAGAGACAGCCACTGGTTTGGGATCCATCCTGGGCACCATCCCTTTAGTTCCAAACCCTTCATTGGTATTTTCAACCCCCTACTGTTTTGTATTGTGTCTATTTCCTTATGCAGCCACTTCATCCCAAACTCCAGCCCATGCTCAGACATTTGCTCTCCATTCTTACTAGGCATGAATTTCTTGATGCTGACCCCTGCCCATACCCTGACCCTGTGTATATACTGTGTCCTACTGATCAATTTGAACTTTGAAATAACACAAACTACCAGGCTATAAATTTCTTCACTTTAGCTTGATGGCCCCTCCTCTGTATTTTCTGACATTGACTCTGCTCTCTGTACAAATAGTGATGGCACACCCTAGCCGGTTTGGCTCAGGGGGAAGAGCATCTGCCTGTGGACTGAAGGGTAAAGGGTTCTATTCCAGTCAAGGGCATGTACCTCGGTTGCAGGCTCGATCCCCAGCCCTGGTTGGGGCGTGTGTGAAGGCAACCAATCAATGTGTCTCTCTCACATCGATTTTTTCTCTCTCTCTCCCTTCCACTCTTTCTAAAAATCAATAGAAAAATATCCTCAGGTGAGGATTAACAAATAGTGATGGCACTCACCCCTGAGCAGAGACTCTGCATCAAAGTCCATCAGGATTTCTAACCACATCATTATATCTGTCGGCTTCACCAGACTCCTGATCTTAGCCCCTTCCTTTCCACAACCTGGCACTGACAGTGTGGTTTCTTTTAAATCATGGTGCAATTGGATGTGCTTTTCTAAAAGTAACGTTGATGATTTTAAAGTGTTTGTTTCATTTGAAGAAGGAGGTTCGATAGTGCTAGTGGCTGTATTGAGTTCTTCAGAGCCTAGCCCAGGGTGATTTCAGGACACTATAGAGTTGAGTCTAGAGACACATGGAGATTAGAGCCATTGGTGAAAAAATCTAATTATGGAGACACGGTATCCAGGGTACCAGCTGGGGCAGGGAGTTTTAGTCATGTTTGGAACTATAGGTCCCAAGGGGATGGGAGGATAGAGGGGAAGCCAGAAAAGGTACCTGCTTGTGGGTTAAAGTCAGTTAACTAGAAACAATGATATGGTAGCCATAATTTTTTTTATTGTGGTGAAAAAAACTGCATGACACAAAATTCACCGTCTTAACCATTTTTAAATGTACAATTCAGTAGTGTTAAGCATATTCATACTGTTATACAGTGGATCTTCAGAACTTTTTTGTCCTGCAAAACTGACATTTTGTGCCCATTATACAATTTCCCATTTCCCTCCCGTCTCCAATCCCTGACAACTGCCAATTCTACTTTCTGTCTCTATGAGTTTGACTACTCTAGGTACCTTGTATATGTAGAATCATATAGTTTTTGCCTTTTTGTGACTTGCTTATTTCACTTACCATAATGTCCTCAAGGTTCATACATTAGCCATCATTTCATGAACATAATTTTGAGCCAAGAACATGATCTCATGTCATTCTTACCACAACTGTCTTTGGCTGCAGTACCGCTTTCATTTTACAGATTCGAAATAAAGGACACTTTCTAAGAGTGGGCTCAGAAATATTTGAAGAGTTGCTTGCAGAAGGATTATTGTGGTACTGTGGAGTGTGCTCAGACTTTGCACCTCTAAGAATTGAGGGGGCAGCATCAATAGACAAATGGATAAAAAAAATCAGTGGCACATATGCACAACAGAATATTACCTGGCCATAAAAATGAATGGAATCTTACCATTTGTGACAAGATGGATGGACCTAGAGGATATTATGCTAAGTGAAATAAGTCAATCAGAGAAATACAAATGCCATATTATTTCATTATATGTGGAATCTAAAGAACAAAATAAATGGACAAACAAAACAGAAACAGACTCAGAGATACAGAGAACAGACTGATGGTTGCCAGACGAGAGGAGGTTTGGGGGACTGGGTGAAAAAGGTGAAGGGATTGAGAAGTACAGATTGGCAGTTACAAAATAGTCATGTGGAAGTAAAGTACAGCATAGGTAATATAGTCAATAATATTGTAATAACTTGTATGGTGCCAAGTGGGTACTGGAAATATCAGGGGGAACACTTTATAAAGTATATATTTTGTCTATCCACTGTGCTGTACACCTGAAACTAATACAAAATAATATTGAATGCAAAATATGAAAGCAATCCTGGTTTAGCCTCCTAAAAAAAGGGAAGTGAGGGGGCAGGATTAGGCAGAGGGGAAAGCAGATCCACAATGCAGTTGCAATTAAGGCTGCAGTCGGAGCCTGCAGGAAACTCCAGTTATTTTGGCCTTTCAAAGTTGTCCCAAATGAGTCAAATAAACTAATACTTTGTATCCCTGCTTCAGCCAGTCATTGGCCATAGTCCTCCCTCCTCAGGGAATGGATGTAACCTTGTGGGAGGCAGTTCCTTGAGGGTAGCAGCTGGAGCTTGGGTGCAATGATACCGAAGAGGAGGTTCTTTATGGAGCACCATAGTATCTACTATAAATGCTGAAAGAACAAATAGCTTTCTTAAGGTCATGTAAACAACATGAGAGACAGACCCTGAACCCATGTTCTTTCTACTACACTGTGGTTTCTCTCCAAAACAGACCAATTATCCACACTCAAGCTAAACTTGGAATCTATTCATAGTTAAAATGGAATCAAAGTCCAAAAATTATATCTGTCTTTCAATGCATCTTTCATGATTTCGCTATTCCTTGCTAGCAGCAACCTTTTCCCCTGGTTCTTGTCACAAGAAGTGAAGCCAGAAGCCATATCATTGTTGAAGCTTCTAATTGGTCTCCACGTGTAAGATCTCTCCTTCCTCCATCTGATTAGTCCACCCCTGTCAGATTAATCTTCCAAGAACTCTCCTTTTTCCCAATTTAATTAAGTAAGACTCCAGGAGTGTCCTAGGGGTCAGGTGGTCACAGGTAAGCCACAGTTTCTGCTCCCAAGCTGTTTTCAGTCTTTGGAGAGAGACAACATTATGTCACCATTTGCTCGTAACAGTTAATAGTTGCCAAGTGAGGCTATTAGGCAGACACTGTGCTGAAGGTTTGACCTGCATTATGTTAATTAATCCTAACAACCACTTTCTAAGGTACCTCTGAAGAATATTCATTTTTAGATGCAAAAACTAGGCTTAGATGGGTTTAATGCCTTGTTCATTGGCTCTCAGCTAGGGAATGGCATAGTGGAAACAGGCATGCCAACTGCAGAGTCTGAGTTCTTAGTCATAATGCTTAAAAACCTGACTTGCCACTGCACTTAGAATTGGGTCCAAATACCTCCATTATCACTGCCCTTCCTCTCTCCCAAACAAACCAAGCAAATGCTCTCCCCTGATGAGGCAAGTCTCCAAACCTTGATACCTGCTGCTTCTGGCACTTTCGCCTGCTATTTGCTAAGTGCTGGAAAGATTCCCTCAATTCAGATGTGATTGCAGACCCAACTCAAACTCAGCCTCCTCTGGAGAGCCTTTTAACTAACTACCCTAAAAACTGTGGTCCTAACCTTCTAAGAGACACTATTCAATTTCACATAGCCATGTCTATTTCCCGTTTGCTTATAAATTCCTTAAAAACTGTATGGATTTTTTTTACGAAAAATAATTCTGAGTTCTTTACTCTTGTTGCCAAGAAATTGTTCACTGTAGAAGCTTCCTGAATTTTATGGCTTCCAAAGTAAATCTAAGCTTGTAGATTCTTGAAAAGAGCTAGTTACAGAACCTTATAATTAATACACAATATTACTAATCCTATGAAAATTCTGTCCCTGATATATTACAGAAAACCACCAGATTGCAACACTACTTTTTAAATTAAATTCTGATTTTGAGATAATTGTAGGTTCTGTTAGAATGATAAGAAATAATAGAGAGAGCCTGTGTACCTTTTACCCAGTTTCTCCCAATGATACATCTTACAAAACTATAGTTCAATGTCACAACCAGGATATTAACATTGATACGGTCAATATATAGAACATATCTATCATGACACATCCTCCTGTTGTTCTTTAATATGATCACCACATACCCTCCCACTCTGTATCTCTTAGCTTCAGACCCTGCCACCTTTCATGCTTCCTGAACACAACAGTCAGTATGTTCCAGACACCTCAGATTTAACATGTCCCAAACAGAACTCATCATTATCCCCCACTTCTCCCAACCCATCCTCAACAGTTTCCCTTTCCTAATTCTTGTTACATTCCCCTTCCCCCAATTTTCCAACCCAGAAACTCAATTGCCCAAGTCACTTTCCCAGAATCCACCCTTATCTTTACATCTGACATAGGATATATTGCCAAATCTCATCAACTCTATCCCCAAGCCATCTCTCAAATCTATTCCTTTCTTTAGATCTCCCCTACCTCTATCATCTTTTGCCTCAAATGCTGCACAGCCTCCTATTTTTTTCTCCCTGATTTTAGTCTGGCTTCCTAATCAATTCTCCACAGTGCCACTATAGTAATCATCTTAAAATGCAGATCTGATGAGGTAACTCTCCTTATTTTAAAGTCTTTCTATTGTTTCCTGCTGCCCTAAAACAGAAGCACCAGCAAGCCTTTCACCAGACTCTGGATTAAATCTCCAGCTTCAGCAGCGGCACCAAACACAGTGCCCGACTCACCATGAATATTAATTGACTAACAGGGTCTTAAATTATGGCTGAAGTAAACTTCCCATTGTCAACATCATAGATTATGTGGGTTTTTTTCACTCATTTTGTTGTTGTTGTTAATCCTCACCAGAGGATATTTTTCCATTGATTTTTAGGGAGAGTGGAAGAGAGAGGGAAAGACAGAGAGAAACATTGTTGTAAGAGAAACACATCGGTTGGTTGCCTCCTGCACACAACCTTACCAGGCCCTGGGCCGGGGAGGAACCTGCAACCAAGGTACGTGCCCTTGACCAGAATCGAACCTGGGACCCTTTGGTCCACAGGCTGACACCCTACCCACTGAGCAAAACTGGCTAGGGCGATTATGTTTTTAATAATGTTTACATCTGCATTCTTCAGGTGTCCATGTTAAATGGAAATGAGCCTGTCTCAAGACCTGGTGTCCTAAGGTTAAGATTTCAGACAAGCACTTTGATGTAGGAAGTTTATTTAGAATGTGATTATAAGAAGCAGGAGTAAGAGATCAAGAAGAATGAGACAACGAAGATAAACTATCCTTTGGGACTTGTGAAAAGTGTACTGAATAAAATACAGCTGAATATAGGTAGCTAGAGCCCGAAATGCAGAAAACCAGAGCACGTATTCCCCTGCCTCTGTTCCCCATTGCTTGACAGTGGCTGCCAAAGCATTAACACCCCTGTGGCTATGCCTGTCTACCCAGGAGCAAGCACCCACAGCACTGAGGAAAAACCTGGAGGCAGGAAACAAGAAAACTCAGGGCTCACTTTTGAGGTGGGATGCTAGCTCTACAGGATGAGGTTGAACTTGAACCACACTGTCCACTGCTGCTGGCACTAGAATCAGAGGTGGGCTGATGAGATGTAATATAAGCTCCAGAGGCATTTGCTACAAACCCCAAAGTGGATCAGGGCATCAGCAATGTCAGTCTTTCTTCTCAATGTCACTAGAAGACCTGTTTGTTTTTTAAATCCTTCATATATGAAAAAATAATGCAAGAATTCAAAGCAGGACAGGCTTTGTGTCATTGGAGTGGTTTGGAGAAAAAGTGCAATAAGTGCTATAGGAACTCTTACAATCCATATTAAACCAACCATCATATGTGAACAATTCTGATATGCCAGAACATTTGTATTCTTTTTTTAAAATATAATTTTATTGATTTCAGAGAGGAAGGGAGAGGGGGAAAGAGATAGAAACATCAATGATGAGAGAGAATCATTGACGGCTGCCTCCTGCCAGGGATCGAGCCTGCAACCCGGGCATGTGCCCTGACTGAGAATTGGACCATGACCTCCTGGTTCATAGGCTGATGCTCAACCACTGAACCACACCAGCTGGGCAGAACATTTGTATTCTTAACTCATGGGGTTATTGGAACGATCAAATTAAAATAATCATTTTAAAGCACTTTTCACAGTGTCTGGCACAAAGCAAGCACTCAATAAATGTTCCTGTTTATGCGATTATTATTATTGATTGTCAGAAGTCATCAGACCCACATCAGCAAATAGTAGTAAGTGGTCTGTCAGCAGGAACATGGAAACATTCTCATTACATTGAACTCATGTTGCAGGGAGAGTCATTAAAACAGGATCCAATTTTAGTCTTCTGAAAGACAGAAAATACTAGGTTCTCCAGAAATGTGGAATCCTTCCTTGTATTTTAATTTCCAAAGTTAAATTGTATTGTCTGAAAAATGAAAATGAAATTATACTGCTTTTCAGAAAAGGCCCAGGAAAATCTGAAGCACTGTACTATATAAATGGAAAATATGTTAATTTTCCACAGGGCATAATTAGAAATAAAGAAGCAAGGTCAGTCATAAAGTTCTGAGTGATACAGGAGGAGAGGAACAAAAACCCCCCCCCCCCCCAGTTATTTTATGTCTGTCAGGTTGAACTCATACTTACCCAATGAGCCCCAGAATGGAATACCGTTCCGCGCCAACTATACTGATGATAGTGATTCAGGGAGTAAATGATAAGGTTCCATCCTTCTAAAGTGCTTTTAGAATTGGATTCTAGTAAGTTTCATTTTACTATTGGCCAATCACAAAAGAGAGTACAATAGAGAAAAGTGAAGCCATCATGCTGAAGAGAGGATGCTGCATAGAAAAGGAAGCGAGACCCCCTAATTTAGAGATAGAGATACTGAAAGGTGGCAGTTATGCTGTAACAGAATGGGAAACATTAAATAAAGCATTAAGAGAGGAGAAAAGTGTCTTAGAATAGAAGAAAAATAATCAAGGAGAGATAAGAATACATTGAAATGCAAAAAAAACATTGCAAAGGACATTGAAGGGGAAATGTGGTGATTGTTATACGGATTAAAAGCAAACAGTTAAAATGAAGGTGAGAGGCTTCTAAGGGGAATGAGTGAACAGCAAACTGAATTTCATTGTCTTTATCAAGACAATATGGGAGTCCCTAAAGATGTTTAAGCCATTTTGAGATCCTTTCACTTCTGCCAACTCCAGACTTCCCCTTCTACTTTGTTCTCTACTTTATATGAGGGGATGGCGTAGCCTTAAGAATAACAGAATGGCTATCTGCCCAGTGATATTCTCCTAATCCCCTTCCAATGAGTTCCACAGTGGTTCAGAGCCACATTCTGGGGTCTCAGAGACATCACTGTTCTCCCTTCCTCTGCTCAGATCATTCTGTTCCAGTCCCTGCAGTTTGTATCATCAGTGGTACATAGCCTTCGAAATCCAGAACCCAGACCAGCTTTTAAAGTGATATGATTATCATCTAAAGAAACACAGAAGCCCAGACTTGGTCCTTTTGCAATTAAAATCAGATTCGGAAAGCCTATTGGTCACAGCATTTGGGGGGGAAAGTCACATTGAGGAATCTCTATGTTCAAAATCCATCTAGAATCCTGTATATATTTTTTCTTAACAGAGTGACTGCCAGTAATTAGTAACTGTAAAGGGATGTGAAACATATATTGTTGTGCAACTGCTAGATAATAGCAAATCCCCGCACAACTGGGTGGCATTTCTGCTGCATGGCTTTTTTTCCCCTGGACTTTCCCAATCTGAGAGAAACTGGGCATGTGTTCCTCCTTAATTGATTGAGACCCAGACAAGTGATGTGGGTGGCCTCATTCACCCACGTGTGTCACTGCGGTCTCTAACACAACAGAAGAGGTGACCAAGACGCCAAGCTCTCCAGCCAAGAGGCAAGGACTCTTTTGGTGTCATGGCAGAGAATTATTGGTGGAAACAATGTTAGAAAATGTGAGGCACCTTCTCCTAGACAGAGTAAAAAAAGCAACTGCACAAGCCCTCATTTTAATAGGGAGTCCCTAATAGAAACCTCTTAAAAGGGTATTTTTTTAATAATTTTTATTTCTTGAAGTCCCTACCCCCTAGTGTCTTGTGTCCATTGGTTATTCTTATATGCATGCATATAAGTCCTTCGGTTGATCTCTTAACCCCCCCCCCAAACCCTCCCCAGGCTTCCCACTGTAGTTTGACAGGACGGCCCCAGGGAGGTTGAAACGGCCCCGGTGAGTTAGGGATAGCCCCGGTGAGGTAGGGATGGCCCCAGTGAGGTCAGGACGGCCCCAGTGAGGTCAAGACAGCCCTGGTGAGGACGAAACGGCCCCGGTGAGGTTGGGATGGCTCCAGTGAGGTTGGGACAGATAATGAGGACCAGTATAGACTGATGAACAGGGGTAGATGCAGAGGGTATTTTTTTTAAGACATTGAGTATATCTATTAGGATCTGTCAACAACGAACACCCTCTTTTTCCTTTTTATTGAGTTATATTTGACATACATCATTGTGTAAGTTTAAGGTCTAGATGAATAAAAATATATATTTCAATGTGATTGCCATAGTAGCAATCGGTACCAACTCTAGCACATCATGTGATCTTTCCTTCTAGTGGTGAGAACAATTAAAATCTTGTCTCTTAACAAGTTTAATGTTTATAATACAGTTTTGTTGTTTGTAACCACTGTGTTGTACATGAGGAGAGAACATATTTATCTACTAGATGCACACGTGTCCCCTTAAACAACACCCTCCCATTCCTGCATCCTCTTATGGGATGTTATTCAGCCATGAGAAAGAAATCCTGCACTTGCGACAACATGGATGGACCTTGAGAACACGATGCTGAGTGAGATGTCAGACAGAAAAGGACAAATACTATATGATATCACTTATATGTGGAATCTAAGCAAATGGAAAACTAATACCTTTTAAAATGACCAAATCCCAAGGTGTTCAGCAGCTTAGCTAAAGTGTCCAAGTACCTCTTCCTAAACTCAGAAACTGCATTGAAGATCCAGCTCCCACTAATGATCCCCAGCAGCTCCAACCAATACTGCTTTTTGCAAACGAATCTTTTAAAAAACGTGATGAGCCCAGCCTGCATGGCTCAATGGTTGAGCATGGACCTATGAACCAGAAGGTCACAGTTCGATTCCCAGTTAGGGCACATGCCCGGGTTGAGGGCTCGATCCCCAGTGGTGGGTATGCAAGAGGCAGCCAATCAATGATTATCTCTCATCATTGATGTTTCTAACTCTCTCTCCCTCTCCCTTCCTCTCTGAAATCAATAAAAATATATTTTAAATAAATTTACTAAATAAATAAAAAACTTGGAGAAATATGGCTCTGAGTTTTGAAACAAATCTTTCTTTTAAAAAAAGCACTGAAATGGACATACTTCACAGTCGTAAATGCACACATGTTGTTGAAATAGTCTAAATATGAGAGATTGGTGTAAATCAATCATGTCAAACTCAAAGGCTAACAGGGACCAAATAAACAAGGTTGAGGTTTATGTGGGCGCAAAAAAACAAAAGCTTCAATTTTCATAGAGTCGTAGGTTTATTTCGATAGAGACATGCTGAATACAAAGGGCTGATATAAATGAGTCATCGTTAACATAAAATAATAGAACATTTCAATAAAAATTAATATTTTTCTTGAATATTAACTTACCAGACACTGAATAACTGCACAAATTAATAAGCGTAACGCAAATAAACCTATTTTTCTTGTTCTCCGAAAGCAAAATATTTCCTGTTGCGCACACCAAACAAGTCAGTCCAAGACTAATGATGTGGCAATTGGCTGCTAAAATATTCGCTGCTAGTATTAGTGGAGAGAAATGATGTGCCTGCGCGTAAGGTGCGTAAGGTGCGTAAGGGAAATGAATGCAACACAATTACAGTAATCAGTCACTGGCGAACATTGTAGTTCATTATTAATAATTATGTATAACAGAATATTGTAAAAATTAAGTTATGAAATTTCTATTAAAATGTTCCTTACGCCCTGGCCGCTTTGGCTCAGTGGATAGAGCGTCGGTCTGCGGACTGAGGGGTCCCAGGTTCGATTCAGGTCAAGGGCATGTACCTTGGTTGCGGGCATATCCCCAGTGGGGGGTGTGCAGGAGGCAGCTGATCAATGTTTCTCTCTCATCGATGTTTCTGACTCTCTATCCCTCTCCCTTCCTCTCTGTAAAAAAAACAATAAAATATATTTTTTTAAAATGTTCCTTACATATCGTTATATTGGCTGAGCTGAAATATTCATTGTGGGCCACATGTGGCCCACGGGCCTCGAGTTTGACATGCTTGGTTTAAATGAAATATTATACACTTGTAAATATTCTCTGTTCCTAATATTAGCAACAAGGAATGGGAAATAGGAAGGAGTGGCATGTGTTGGGTAGGAGTTCACCCAAGTTTGCATAAAGTCACATGATAAGAAATACTAGAAGCTAACATTGACGCCCTTGTGGCAGTTACTATCTAGTATTCTGTATCTGCTATTTCTCCATGATAAGATTGGAGAAAATCTTCAGAGAATGAATACAGTAGTTGGTAAAAGCATTATAACATACAGGCACACCTCAGAGATTTTGCTGGTTTGATTCCAGACCACCGCGATAAAGCAAGTATCACAATAAAGCAAATCATAATCTTTTGCTAGTGGAAGGTCTTGCCTACTATAGGTAAAAAAAATCAACATCTGTGAAGCACAATAAAGTGAAACTCAATAAAGCAAACTCAATTAAATGAGGTATGCCTGTAATAGATATAATTCTCCCCCACCCCCATTTTAATGAAGTGTCTTTAAATTTAAGAAGGCAGGATGCTTTGTAATTCTTTAGCAACTTGTATGCCTAGCTTTTAATAGTTACTGTAATGAGTTTATTTAAACAACTTCTAGGCTCAGTGTTAATTTCTTAAATGTTTCTGTAGTTCCCCCTTTATTATAAAGTACGTTAGGTTAGGCTGTTGGCTGTGACAGAAAACGCAACTCAAATTAGTCAAGAAAAAAACAGGATGGTGATGGCCATTTTCAGGCAGGCACACTGCTGCAGGTCCATTTGTTAATCTCTTGACATCCTCAATATCCCTAGCAGAAAAGAGAGAGCTACTCCCAATGGCCCAAATGGAGTTGTGTGCTCATCTAAGCTAAGTGAATGCAATGCTCTAATTGGTTGGTTGGTTGGTTGGTTGATGTTGCGGGTTAGGTCCTCTAGGAAGCAGATGCCAAGACAGATTTATTTAAGAATAACACGTGTGATGTAATACCTTAATCAATTAAAAAAATTAAATAACACCTGTGAAGAAAAGGGGCAGAAGCAGTATGGGGCAGGGGGAGCCATTAGATCACAATGCAGATCTTATGAAGTCTGTGCCAGCCCAATGAGGAATTCTGGAGCACAGATCTCCAATTAGAGGGGTCCTGAATTGTGCAGACCTGAAGATAGTCTATATATAACTTGGGACTGTTAATTTTTCTTCTCTATTAGTTAGAGTCATATAATGGAACTCAGGTCTTAAACATTGATATCACCTATATAAAGTGGAGATTGAAGGTTAATATAGACCAGGAATTCTCAACAAGGGGCATATTTTGTCCCCCAGGACACATGGTAATGTTTGGATATATTTTTGGTTGTCACAATTGGGGAGGCAGTGTTACTGGCATCTAGTTCATAGAGGTCAGGGATGCTGCTAGACACTTTCTAATGCACAGGACAGAACAACAAAGAATTATCCAGGCCAAAATGTCAATAGTGCCAAAGTTGAGAAACCCTGCTCTATAGATAAAGATACACATCTTATATGCCACATATGTACTGAGAAAGGTCACAAGAACCTTTTGTCTTTGATAAGTTCTTTTTTTAAAATATGATTTATTGATTTTTTTTTGAGAGAGAGAGAGGAAGGGAGAGGGATAGAAAGATAGAAACATCAAAGATGAAAGAGAAACATCAATCAGCTGCTTCCTGCACGTCCCCTACTGGGGATCGAACCTACAACCCAGGCGTGTGCCCTGACTGAGAATCAAACCAGGGACCTCTTGGTTCATGAGGGGGATGCTCAAACACCAAGCCACACCAGCTGGGCATTTTGATAAATTCTTAATAATTAGGTTTTTGTTCTCATTTGCATTTATCAATACTTGTTATTGAGATTCCATCCAACTCATTTAACTTTTGGACAGAAAGACTACATTGAATTATCTAAATCCTGGATTTTTAGCAAATTATGTTTCTAACACGAATATTAATTTGAATTAACTAATATATTCTTTTGTATTTCAAGTCCTTATAGGCTTTGATTTGGTGACTAGATAAGAACCATCTGCATTTAGCATATAAATTGCCTTATGAAAGTGTTATTTCAAAAGTACTAGTTTGTTTCTAATCTTTTTAATTATCCCTGGACTATAGATTTGTTTACTCTGGAAGTTTACTCTGATGTATTCTTTCTCTTTTATATATTATAAAGTTTAATTCAGTGACAGCTCAGACTGAAAAATTATAAGTTCAAAATTTGAGTGAAAATTTACTGCAGTATACCATCATATGCAAGGACATTTTTTGGAGATTTCTACTAAAAAGAAAACACAACAAAAGCAAACTTTTAACACTATACATTTTGAACCATCCAATAAATACTTTACCCTTCAGGGAATTTAGATCCAGAACTGCTGCTAGGAAAATAAAAAGACTGGTTAATGCCTGAAGGTATAAAGAGATCAACTAACAACAACAAAAAAGTTTTCTCCAAGATGTGAAATGTGTATTCAACCCTAGATCAAGGACTAGCTGTTCAAAGTTCTATGTATGAGGTTTAACATTACTTTGGGAAAGTCTAGAAGAAAGTTTATCAGTACAATGAAATCATTTTCAAGTAGGAGTGGTAGTGATAACAGCTCTTTACTCATACAAAATCCACTATTTTGAGCTAAACACAAAACCATTCAGTGCTTTTATATCTAACTATCTATATTCACATAACCATTAAAAAGTCAATTATGACATAGTGAGGAAAAGGCCAGAAAAGAAACCACTGTAATCACTATTTTTGAAAGCTCTTTGCAAACAAATGTGAAATGGTTGGAAGATAGGAGAGATAATGGTGAATTATTGCTTACCAAAATAAAAGAAAAAATAAGCAGTACTTAAGTGATACTATTCAGAATCTCAAGAATCTCTAATCCATTAAGATAGTGTCATTAATGGTATATAAAATGCCTGTTCAAAGGATAAGAGATTCTTCTCTTAAGAGAGCATGAAGGAACCTAGAAAGTATTATGCTAAGTGAAATAAGCCAGTCAGAGAAAGACAAGTATCATCTGATCTCACTCATATGTGGAATTGAATGAACAAAATTAACTGATGAACAAAATTGATTCAGAGACATAGAAGCATGGAACAGACTATGGAATCTCAGAGGGAAGGGATGGGGCTGGGGAAGAGATTAATCAAAGAATTTATATGCATCTATGCATAACACATGGACACAGACAATAGTGTAGTGAAGTCTGGGGTGGAGGGTGGGTGTGGGCTAGAATGGGTCAATAGGGAATAAAAGGGGACATATGTAATACTTTCAACAATAAAGATATTTTTTAAAAATAAAATGCCTGTTCAAAAAACATTCATCAATGAACATGAGATATACTAAGCTACATAGACTCTAGGTCTGATCCAAGTCTATGATATTCTATGTCACTTCTTCCCAAAACCTCCCAGATTGTTCCAGGCCTCATTGCTTTCTCACTTCTAGAAATCCATAATGCTGTTATTGGTCGGTAACAAAGGGACTAATATTTAAAGAGCATCTCATTTGTCCCAGGTGCCATCCTCTTCCATAAGATACAAGGTTCTTGAGAGTGGGAGTTATTCATGTTCCATCCTTGCCACCTCCACAAGGTGAATGCACTGTACAATGTATATAATAGCACTTGAAAACACTTAGGGAATCATTGATTCTTGAGCTCATTTCTTTTACTCTCCACTCTAGACTTGTTTAGGTCTTGCTAAAGAGTAGAAATTGCCTAGCTATCCCCAGTTGGCCAATTAGAGTATCCTATATAATAAAAGCCTAATATGCTAAGTGTCCGGTCATACGGTTGGCTGTTCAATCAATCAAAGCGTAATATGCTAATGATATACTAAGGCTGCTCAACTGCTCGCTATGACATGCACTGACCACCAGGGGGTAGACACTCTAATGGGCAGGTTAGCTTACTGCTGGGATCTGGCCAATCGGGACTGAGTGAGACAGGCCAGACACGCCCTGGAGCCCTCCCATGGTCCCTCCCTACCAGGGGGCCGATCAGTAAGGAGCAGCGAGCAGGCAGATGGTAAGGAGTGAGGAATCCGGGACTGCAAGAGGGATGCCCGACTGCCGGCTTAGGCCTGATTTCAGGGGAGCAGGCCTAAACCAGCAGGCGGACATCGCCTGAGGGGTCCCGGACTGTGAGATGGCTCAGGCTGGGCTGAGCCCCCCTGCACAGTGCATGAATTTCCTGCACTGGGCCTCTAGTTTATTATAAAAGAGGCAAGTTAGATATAGGACTATCCCCAGAGATATGTCTGCCAAATTCACCCACTCCTATTTTGCTCTGACACCCACCTTTTAACACAGATAAGTAACAGCTTCAGTGCTTATCTTGTAGCAAATGCTGTTAACTACTTTACAGGTCTTACTTATTTTTTAGTAAAATACAGTACTTCTGCCCAAGCCATAGTAAAAATCTTGCTAACCATCAGGATGAATGATGTGAGGGACTTTGAACCTGAGCTTGTCAGGTTAGCATGTGGCCCCTTTCGTCCACAATACCAACTCTCTGTTTTTGTTTTTTTTCCAGCAGTTTATCCTTTCTTCACTTTCTCCATGCTTCAGTTCATCCTACAACACCACTCTGACCATGATATTTCTTTATTTTAAAAAATTAATGTAGAATATAAAATGTTAGTAGTAGTTGCCACCTGGGTGAAAAGCAGGATGGCTAAAAGAAAATGATGAAAGGGAACTCGCTTTTCAAAGTTTGTCTTTTGTTCTTCTTAAATTTTATCATGTGAATGTATTAAAAATAAATAAAATTAAAATGTTAAAATATTCAATTATTTTAAAAACATTTGAATGCTTTTTCATGAACAACTAAATGAAGTCTTTAGTCTTAAACCTGACAGACAAGCACTGCTATGATTTGACTCCAAGCTACTTTTCTAGCCTGATCTTATTCAGCTCTCCCCTGTATATACTCCACAACCAGGCCTTCACTAGTGCCAAAAACAATTGTTCATTCTGTTCTTGCCACACAGAATGTTTCTTCTGTTTTTTTTTTTCATCAAAATCTTACCCAACTTTGAAGGCCCAGCTTAAAAGCAACGTCTTCCATTAATTTGATCCAGATAATCTATAACCCTAAGAGCCATTTATGCTTCTTTGAACACTTTTAGCACAGTTTTCTCAGGAAAAAGAAAGGAGTGCCCACTGAGTGCCAGAATGTAGACTCTTCATCCGTGCCCTTGACAACATCCCATTCTAAGTGCATCAGTTTTCTCATCTGTAAAATGGTCATAATAGAAACACTTCTCATAGGGTTGTTCATTCTTTCAACTATTTAGTTGGATGCCTGCTATGAGACAGGCACTGATCTGGATCTTGGGGATACAGTGGTAAATGACATACACAGAGCCTGCTCTCATCAAGCTTACTTTTTATACCCATAAAGCTCTTAAAACAGCACTTAGAATACAGTAAATGCTCTATAAATGTTATCTATTATTACTGTTGTCACTGTTGTTATTTCTATTAGGAAATTTAGGCTCATAGACTATTATATAAAATGCTGAAGGTCAGAAAGCCAGTAAGGGATTCCAACTCAAGTCTTTCTGACCCATAAAACTGGTAGCCTTTCCATTTCAGTGGTTCCAAAAACAGACTATACGTCAAAATCATCGGGGGGCGGGGCGGGGGGCTTTAAAGAAAGTACAAATTCTCAAGCCCAGTTCCAAGTGGACTAAGTCAAAAATTCTAAAGATGAGCCAAGAATGTATATTTTTAATATGTTTTTATTGACTTCAGAGAGAAGAAGGGAGAGGGGGAGAGAGAGAGATAAAAACATCAATGATGATAGAAAATCATTGATCCAGTGACTCCTGCACACCCCCTACTGGGGATCAAGCATGCAACCCAGGCATGTGACCTGACCAAGAATCGAACTGGCAAACTCCTGGCACTGGATAATGCTTAACCAACTGAGCCACACCAGCTGGGCAAGAGAATGTGTATTCTTTTAAAACTTCCCAGGTAGTTGTGGTGTGCTATCAAATTGTTACCATTGTAATTAGCTAGTCATTAATAATAGGAAAGAAGCAAAGGGAGGGCAGACATTGTAAGTATGGTCATTCTGGCAGCTTCACCAGGAGGCTGCAACTTTGCACTCCCTAGGGAACCACTGGTCCATTTCCTGCAGATTACTGAGGGAAGGGACTAAAGGGGAGATGGATGCATGCACAGTAAAGTCAGGGTGACTTAGGGAAGGTGTGTGTCAGTCTAACCCGGAACAGAGATCACTGGCCAGAGAGGGTGGGGCCACTGCCAACCCACGAAAGTTGGGGGATACATAATCTCCCAGACAAGCTAATTCTCTCTTGGCTCTTGGCTCTTGGCAATTGGCACTAGACTCTCTTTTTCCTTTGGCTTTGCTCCTGCCCGTGTTCCCTCCATAGCCACATGGCCCATAGCCATGTAGATCCCATATGCATTGGACTGATGGACTGCAGCTAAGAACACTAACTAAGCTAGCCTGGTGCTGGATTGGACTGCTCCAACATGGGATGGAAACTGTGGGCAACAATTTTAATCCTAGCCCTGTTAAAGGCACAGCTGGACTTCTTCCTTGGCAGGAGGAAAGGAAATGGGACCTTGGAAAACTCAGGGGTCTAATCCCATGCAAATAAATGCTACTCATTCTCCCGTGGGAGTCTTAGAAAATTCCTTTTCTTGTGACATCACAAGAACACCACTTCCCCCAGCAACAGGTGGGGACCCAAAGAGCTCCCCGCAGATAACAAAGTCAGAGAATGTATGTCCTACATTAAAATCTTTCCCGTGCTACTTTACTATGCCTATTTGTAAATATCTAATCCACAAATTCATTAAAGATAGGTTCCTTGTTTTCTTATTTGTATTTTTCTCCTTCCTCTTGTAGCAAAGTACATTATGAGCACTCAATAAGTATTTGAGTAATTGGTTGCTTAATTATTTAATTAAAGTTGTGCTTAAAATGCAAATACAGCTGTGGTACTAGAAACCTGTTATGAGCTATCATTGATCTTCCTAGGGATATTTATTAATCAGCTAAGAACCAGTACTTGAGGACAGGTTAAATATCTGGGAATAGAACTGAGAAGGCCTCCAAACCAAATGTTAGCTGCATCATTGCACAGAGTAGGGCCCCTTATCTTACCTTGCCCACACTTTATTGACAACTTCAAGTAAAATGCAGAGAATAGATTACTAAAAATCAAGAGATTGCCCCCTCCCCAGTTTCGTTTCTTTTACATGTATCTGGCTTGGAAATTAGGGGAGAAAATTTTTTAAAAAAAGAAAAATCTTTTATTCTTTTCACACCACAAACATGGAGTTCATTGCAATACATTAATATTATAAAGCAAGATCCCCAAATGCAGTGACTGATTATTCACAGTAGACATATTAAGTCGAGAAGCTTATTTTTTCTCTCTTTGCTAAGGCACAAAGCCTGAGGCTATCTGCATTTTTATTACACTTTACCGTCTTGGTTTCACTTGAGGATTAAAAAGAAAGTCAAGGTACATACAGTGCACGTATCCTGGTGGATTTTAGGATTTCTTGCTTTAGTGAAAGGAAGAATCTCATAAAGTACCTCAGATTATTGCTCAAGAAAGTATATCTACTTCTGTGATGACCTAGAAATTCAATCTTTTGTTTCTCCTAGAAAAGATCACATTGTATTTTGGAATTCTTGTCCCTGTGGTTTTCTGTACAATATAAAGCCATGTTTTAAAAATAGCTTTGGTTTAGATTTGAGGTGAAAATATCTACGTATAATAGTTCTAGAAATTCTTGTGACTATTCAGGGAGCTACAAACTACTTTGAGGTGGGGTGCGGTGGAGTGAAGAAGGAGGGAGGCAGGGGAGAGAAGGAGAGAGCTGAGTCTGAATAAGGGGAAGGAGCCTGAGGGAGAGAGGCTATCAGCTGAGAGGAAGTGAGTTCCTGTCAGAGTTTTCCCTCCAGTTCTGACAGATCCTCACTGAGAAACAGTAGAAGTTCATTGCTCCTTTATGAGGAAACATAAAGTGTACTTATTTACTTAACTTTCTCCTCATTTTCTGATATGCAAAAAAGGGAGAAGGACTGAATGTTGTAGGATTTGGAAGTACAGTAGATGAGATCTTCCAGTTTACTGATTTGTAAAGAACAGGCTGGTAACTGGTCTGGCAGCTCTTGTCAGTAAGAGAAGAGAAAGGTGCTTTTCATTGGCCAGGAGGAGGAGAGCCAGGAACTTGAAACAGAAGCTCCTGGCATACAAGGTTCTTTGATATGCAGTCAAATTGACTGTGAAGGGAGTCAAGGTCAGGAAACTTTGGAAATGCTGTGAGGATAGTATAGGATTTAAGGAGTGTACTTCTTCGGCAAATTCTCCCTCCGGACCCTCATTACACAGGTGATTAGTAGAATGAACCTAAAATCTGCAAGTGTGTATTATTACCCAAAATATAAGGATTTCCCGATAGAGACAAAAATGTTTGGTTTCTGCTGTTTTGTCTTTTTTCATTTACCTTTAAGATTTCAACCTGCTTCAGTCATCTTTAATATGAATTTACTGTTAAATGATACCAGTTCTATTTTATCCCCTTGAGAGTTTTCAAATTGCCACTTCTGGTCCTTGGGAACACTCTTGTGTTCTAATACCAGGAGGCATAATTACGTAATTACCCTGTGAACATTGTGCTACTTCTGGCCCAAATGCCCCTAGAAAGGAATGCTCCAATGGCTTCAGCAATTTTGGGAGAGAAAGATATCTTCCAAATGTGGAATAAATAAAGCTCAGGAATAAATAGCTTGAGCTGAAATGTAAATGATTTAATGTAATGGTGTTGCAAGGTGAGAGCCACTTGACTTTGGTTCCTGCTGCAAATCATGAGATACATTAGGAAAGCTTTTAAAGGGGAATCTATTTTTTAAGAGAAAATTTGCATCAAGTTACATCATCCAAGCAGAGCAATTCAACTTTTCTCTTATATCTTTGAGACCAAAAAAAAAAGGCAGAAGAAATGCTTCCTTTGATCTCTTCCCTTCCCATCACATTTCTTCATAAGTCTGTAGATGTAACTAAAACTAAAGATTTTGACAAATGAAGCAGGATATGAAGTTGATTGCTGCTTTTCTAAATTAAAATTAATGATACCCTTAAGGTACTTGAGTCTATGAAATCGACTTAATGTTGATGTAACCTGACTCCATTATCACAGAATGAGGCAGTTGCAGAGCATGAAAACCAATCAACAAACTTTCAAGGTGCATTTTAGAGATCAGTGAGGTGGAAGCTGAAGGCTTAACAATGGACAAAGGACTTGCTTTTGTCCTCCTTTGCTTTCCGGTTGATATTGTTCCTCGAGAAGTGTTGGGCTGGCTCTAGGCAGGGGCCATCATGCCTCACCGGTCATGCAAGGATACACAGATACTTCATTTTCAGCACTTCATGTTTGCCTCAGCAGAGTCTATGTGCTTTTCTGGTAGGTTAAACTGAACATAATTGGGGAGGGCAGGTGAGAGTTAAGGGATGGATGGAGGAGAGAGGAAAGGAATAATAAAAGGTGTCAGAGATTAGGAAGGGAATCAGCACAGAAATATAAAATAGAAGGGGAAACTCTGAGAGAGGAACGTGAAAAGAGGTGGATTAATGATGTCTCAGATGGCACACATTAACATCCATGCCATAAATCACCCAAAATCAACGAATAATTATACTCCTACTCAGAGTGAGCACTGTGTTAGCACTGGTTGCTTTCTTGTGCTCTATCTTGGAGTCAAATGCAAGAAACCCTGTTTAACTCATGTCTCAATGTCGAGAAAACAAATAAATTCAAGGAAAAGAGAATTCAGCCAACAAGCCCAGAATGTTTTGCCATGGACCTGTACCTATCACAAGTCCTCATTCCAAACCTTATCTCAGCCCATTTTTTTTTTTCAGTCACAACTCAAAAGCTATCAAAATTAGAAGCACAATGGATTTTAACTGGAAAGTATTACAACTAGCTGAAAGGATTTTAACTAAAACTGTAATAAATCTCAGGAGAGTTTCCAGGATAATGTTTGGGCATGTATTTATGAGTGTGTTACAGTAAGGATTTGGAAGCTAGAATGAATTATGAAGGTAGGCCTTTTCCAACACAGACACATGCATACAGAAAACCATACAAACTACAAAATTACAGGACAAAAACTCATGTATAGACTGTAGAGAGTCATTTGTGGGCATGTGCACTGTTTATTCACTAGCATCACAGCATAAGAAGAGTTGATTTTTTATGGGCTCATTAGTGTAGGTGTGAAGTCTGGTTCTTGCATGCCCATGGATATTTATCAAGTGTCTAGACAGACTGAGAGCCAGAACATCAAAATGTACATGCCCAGTTATATCTTTTCCCAAGACTAGAGTAAACACAATTTATGTATGTAGTGCCAGTAAGAACACTTGGACACTAGGAAGATATCACATTGTCTAGCAATGTATTTCAACATCAGGAGGGAATCCTTGGCTCTTCTAAACCTTTAGTAAAGATGAAAACTTAAAAGTAATTAACAGGTAAAAAAAAGTGGGAGAGGAGCCCTTGAGAATTTAAAACAACATTAAGTAGCAACCATTTAGATAAATTTATTTAAAATCATTTCTAAGAGCCACAGTGTTGTTGTCTGTACTTTCTATTCCTTCTTTTCTTACTTTTTTACTTTTCAAAGCAATTTTAAAGAAAAAAATTAAGTAAAGACAGCCTTCAAAATACACAGAGGTCTGAGCTTTGGGAAACAGTCACAGCTAGGAATGAAGTGTGTTACCATTAACTTCGATGAATGGCTCATTCATTCTCCCCAAAATTACACTTTCAAGTCTATCATAATCATACTTAGCATGGTACCTAACAGATAACAGGAACTCAAGAAGCCTTTTCATTCATCCATTTATCAAATATTTATTGAGCATCTCTTTTGTACTAGGCACTGTATGCTAAACTGTGAATGAGACAGACAAGGTCTCTATCTTCATGGATGAGGATCTTGCATTCTAATAACTTTTTTTGAATGAATGTGGAAACATTTCTTAATGGCATGAAAAAAGGGAGATCTCTACAAACAGTATACTACCTACAGAACTCATGGGAAATAAGCAAGTAAAGGAGAATAATAAATAGTCCTCATAGCTTTTGTAGGGGAGGAAAACTTTTTCCTTCTTCCCTTTTAGGTTCTATGCCTAATCTAATAATTAAACTTACATAAGACATTAACAGGAGAAAAACAAATTTAATTTCATGTACACAGGAGCCCACAAAAATATAAAACTCAAAGAAGTGAGCAAAGCAGGCAGCTTTTATTCCTTTTAGACAAAGAAACAATAAATTTGTGAAGAATTAACAAGACAAGGGGGTTTATTTCGGTTTGGGGTAGTAAATTAATGAGGAAGTAACAAGGTTTGTTATACAGCCTTGTGGACCCAGAATTCCCTATCTCTGGTGACAAGGATGCCTTCCTTCCACCCTACTGGTACAGAGAAGACACCTTTCACGTGGGAGATTCATTTTCTGCTTTCAGGGGGTCAAAGGAGGTCAGAATGTCCTTGCACCAACTGTTTGTTTCTTAAATAACTTTAATTCAAAATAATCAATATGCCAGAGCGGCATATTTTAGGGTGGTATATATTCTGCTCCCCTTCACCTTCAAATATGATTGCTTAAAAATTTGAATAAAACAAATATGGAGGAGATGTGGGCTCTTGGTTTGCCTTAATTTTTTTTTAATCCAGTATTGTAGGCACAATGATCTGAATGGTTTTCTTCTTTTCTGTTTTTAACTTTAATTAGCAAAAAAGAAAGGAAGGTGGGAAGAGAAGGAGGGAGAGGGTGAAAAGGAAGGGAAGGGAAGGA
>NW_005371386.1:1110870-1120218 GCF_000412655.1 Myotis brandtii | reverse complement strand
GGGAAGGGAAGGGAAGGGAAGGGAAGGGAAGGGAAGGGAAGGGAAGGGAAGGGAAAGAGGGAGGGAAAGTCTTTCCAAACCTTGTGTTGGGAATCTTGAAAAAGAAATCGCTCATTCAAAATATAGTGGTTATGGTGAAGATCCTTTAATAAATGCTCAGTTCATTAATTCACTCAACTAATATTAGTTGAGCACCTACTATATGACAGATACTGTACTAGTCATGGAGATTATAGAGGGGAAAAAAGATGTGTCCCTCTCCTCATGGAGAATATAAAAAAGATTTAATTTTTCTCTGTCATGTTTTTACTGAAGAATTGCTGCAAACTAGATTATGATTACTCATGGAGCAGATGGCAATTTTCTCCCCATCTGGGGTAGTTCTAAAGAATAGACCCTGGTGTATCAATAGATAAGATTTCTTCCAGTTCTAAGCTATCGTGATCTATGGTCTAATAGTAGAAACAGGATGTGTGCTTCCAAAAAGATGTTATACTTGTATTGCTTTTTTATAAAAGGAAACAGATATTGCCTATTAATTCAGAGAAAATTGGATTCTTTCTGTCTCTTTAAATAATTCCATTTAAACTCCTTTGGCTCTTCCTTCTCTGCTCACCTTCTAATGCTCAACCCTACTGCCTTTTATTCTTACTTCCCTTTCTTTCCTTTAATGACTGAGACATATTGCTTCTCTATAACTGGCTACACCTGATATCTCCAGTTAAACATTTCACCATTAGGTCAAATTTATCATATTCCAAATGAATTCATAGACACATATACCATTCCTCCTCTTTCTAATTTGCATATTTCCATCAGCAATATCTTCATTCTCCCAGAATTCCACATTGGAAAGCCAGAAGTTCTATTTGTTTCTTTAAAAATTAAGTTCCAACACCAAAAATTGATTAGTTTTTTCTTCCAAAATACCTCCTAATATATACCTCCTTTTCCATTTCAGGCAATGCAGCCTTATTTCTAACTCATATCACCAAAAATCTAGTCAATTGCAAATCAAATTTCTTTTATTTGCTTAAATGCTAACAGAATAAAGTGCTTTGTTATTTTTTATTAGAGTGTAGTTAACATACATTCACATACATTGTATTAGTTTCAGGTGTATAATATATTTATTCAACATTTATATACCTAGTGAAGTGATCACCATGATAAGTGTAGTAACCATCTTTCACCATACAATGTTATGATACTAGAGGCCCGATGCATGAAATTCGTGCAAGAGTAAGCCTTTGTAGCCCTGACTGCCTCGACCCTCACAGCCCTGGCTTTGTCAGGAACATCGTCCAGAAGGTCATTCTGCTATTTGGCAAATTCGGTCGATTTGCATATTACCCTTTTATTATTATAGATTATTGACTATATTCCCTATGCTGTAGATTATATCCTTGTGACTTATCTATTTTATAACTGGAATTTTGTACTTCTTATTCCTCTTTACTTTTTTCACCACCTCTACCCTCCAGAAACCATCGGTTTGTTCTTTATATGTATATATATGAGTCTGTTTCTATTTGGGTGGGTTTTTTTAGATTCCACATATAAGCAAAATCATATGGTATTAGTCCTTCTCTGTTGGACTTATTTAACTTAGCATAATACCCCCTAGGTCCGCTCATGTTGTCGCAAATGGAAAAAGATTTCTTTTTTTATGGCTGAGCAATATTCATACACACACACACACACACACACACACACACACACATATGTATCCATTCATCTGTTGTTGAGTACTTAGAGTTCTTCCATATCTTGGCTGTTGTAAATAATGCTGCCAAGAAAATAGGGGTACATTTAGGCTTTTCATTTTCTTCTGATAGATGCCCAGAAGTGGAATTGCTATGTCATATCATATTTCTATTTTCAGTTTCAGAGGATCCTTCATACTGTTTTCCATGAAGGCTGTTTACAATCCCACCAACATGCATATGAGTTCCCTTTTTTCCACATCCTTGTTAATACTTGTGTGTGTTTTTTTTATCTTTATTGTCAAAAGTATTACATAAATCCCCTTTTTCTCCCATTAACTTCTTCTAGCCTTCGTCCCCTCTCTTCCCCCCCACCACCACCCGATCTCTTCCCACCCACCCTCTCTCCCTCGCCTTTGTTTTGATAATAGTCATTCTGACAAGTATGAGGTGATATCTCATTATGGCTTTGATTTGTGTTTCCCTGATGATTAATGATGTTAGCATCTTTTCATGTGCCTGTTGGCCATCTGTATGTCTTCTTTGAAAAAATGCCTATTCAGGTCCTCTGCTTATTTTTTAATCAGACTGGTTGGGTTTTATTTATGTTGAGCTGTATGATTCCTTTATATATTTTAGATATTACCTCTCATCAGGTATATCATTTGCAAATATCTTCTCCCATTCAGTGGGTTGCCTTTTCATTTTGTTGATGGTTTCCTTCACTGTGTAAAAGCTTTTTAGTTTGAGCTAATCTCATTTGTTTATTTTTGCTTCTGTTGTCCTTGCCTGGCCAAAGAAAGTATTACTAAGACCAATGTCAAAGAGTTTACTGCTTATGTTTTCTAGAAGTTTTATGGTTTTTCCTCTTACATTTAGGTATTTATTCCATTTTGAGTTTATTTTGTATATGGTGTAAGAAAGTGGTCCATTGTTTTGTTTTGTTTTGTTTTTTCTTTTCTTGTTGCTGTACAGTTTCTTGAACATCATTTTGCCGGGGCTGACCAGCAACCCCTGAACGATGGATGAACAGATTACAAAGACACAGTTTGACTGTGAAAGAGAGGGCTAAGGGGCCCCTGGCTCTAGTAGGCAGAGCAGCCTCTATTGCCTGCCTCGTTAGGCCTTTATTAGAATTTTTATCTTTAGATACAATCAGTAGGGTGAGTAATCTTGGGAGGACACATGTTTACATTGTCCTATAGGCAATGGCATCCAGGGATTAAGCATAAGGATTCCAGTAAACACCCGGGGGTCTGCATATGCACAGGCTTGTTTGGAAAGGCCAAGGAATAATAACACTCCCCTAAGTCTCCCCTAAGTCAAAATTCCAATAAACAGGGCAGGTGGCCTTCCACACACTTCCCTTTTATCAGAATGTCATCCTTACAACTTTCCAACCAAGTCTCATGTGCTCGCCAACATCATTTATTGAATAAACTGCCTTTTCTCCTTTGTATATTCTTGCCTCCTTTGTTATAGATTAATTGACCATATAAGTATGGATTTCTGGGCTCTCTATTCTGTTCCATTGAACTATGTGTCTGTTTTTGTGCCAGTACCATGCTGTTTTGATTATTATAGCTTTGTAATATAGTTTGAAATCAGGGAACATGATGCCTTAAACTCTATTCTTCTTTTTCAAGATTGCTTTGACTATTTGGGGTCTTTTGTGGTTCCATAGAAATTTTAGGGTTATTTATTCTAGTTCTATGATAAATGCCATTAGTAGTTTGATAGGGATTGCACTGAATCTGTAGATTGATTTGGGTAGTATGGACTTTTTAATGACATTAATTCTCAAATCCATAAGCATGGTCTATCTATTTATTTGTGTCTTCTTCAATTGCTTTTATAAATGTGTTATGGTTTTCAGAGTATAGGTCTTTTACCTCTTTGTTTACATTTATTCCTAGATGTTTTATTCTTTTTTATGAAGTTGTAAATGGGGTTTTTTTCTTAATTTTTCCTTCTGAATGTTCATTATTAGTGTATATGCAGCTGATTTCTATATATTAATTTTGTGTCCTACAGCTTTACTGAATACATTTATTAGTTCTAATAATTTTTGGTGGAATCTATAGGATCTTCTATATACAGTATCATGTAAGTGTTTTGTTCTTAATAACTACAATTTGTAAGGATCTTATGTGCCTTTAAGTTTTTCTTTTTCTTAAAAGTATTTCTTTGTTTATTTAAGTGTACATTCAATCCATGTAATACCTTTCTCCAAATTTTGTGAAAAGAAATATTTCATGCTTAACTCTTTAGTTATATTAAGACTATTTCCTGAATATTTCATTTCATTACATAATGCATTTTTAGTTTCGGTGTCTCATGCATTTCCTTAAGTTTAAGTTATTCAATTTTTATCTCATTCTAAATTCTTGACAACATTGGATGTACACTGGAAACTGCTGCTGGAGTTCTCCTTGTATAGGAAGGAAACACCCTGCAGAGATCAAGGGCCTATGATGGACTCAAATGTTGCATCTGTGTGGTCCTGTGAAACTACTAACATCATTGCTAGAGGACTTGGCCTGTGGAGCACTCATTTCTTCCATTTACATGTTCCTCCTTGGGATTTCTTTCTTGATATAAGAAAAGATTTCTGGATAGTGTCCACTCCCATATGGCCTCCTCATTCCCTCTTCCCCACCCCCAAAATTTCACATTCATCCTTTGATTAATCAGTTCATAAAATTACCCATTCGGCATTTAGAACTAATTACGTATTCCAAAAATTCATTTGCATGTGTTCTTCTACCATCCATCTCTATAATCTTATGATATCACATTCTTCATGACCAGAAACTGACCTGCTATGGGATCATAAAATATACTGATGACTAAGGTGTTATAGATCTGACAATAGATTTGGTCTGTATTTAATATATGAATTGATTGAGAATAAAAAAATTAGAAGGCTAGATACTTATAAAATATTTATAAAATACTTTTTTTTTAAAATTTCATTTCTAAAATAGCAAGCATTTAAGAGCAAGAGCCAGACTGATTAAGTTTGAAATCTGGTCTGCCGGTTTACTAAGCACTTAAGCTAGCCAAGTTATGTTTTGTTTTCTTTTGTTTTAACCTCTCATACTTCAGTTTATACATCATTAAAGTGGGGAAAATAATATTACTTCCTACTATAGAATTATCATAAAGATTAAATAAATCAATATTGTCATTAATGAAGCGCTTAATAAACATTAGCCGTTTTTGTACTGTATGTGGTGCGTTGCACATTATCACCTATTCCTCTCCATTTATTAACCATAATATCAACAATAACAGTAGCCAATCACATTTACTGAGCAATTATCATGTGACAGAAACTAGGCCAAATACTTCACATGTATCATCTTATTTAATTCCCACCAAAACTCTATGAGGTAGATCATATAGTTGTTCCATTTTACTGATAAAGAAAGTTAAGATTTTTCACTAAAGGATGTGCAGTATGCAGTCAGGGCCAGTGGGCATTCTTGTTTATTCTTCTCTCTCTCTCTCTCTCTTTCTCTCTCTCTCTCTCTCTCACACACACACACACACACACACACACACACACACACGTGCGCACATGCACACACATCCATTGCTTTGGTCAACTAGTTATTAAACAAATATTTGCTACCACTTACTATGTGCAGAGTTCAGTGCATCCCATAGGAGAGAGGGTGGGAAAGAGAGATTAGCAAAGAATGGTCCATGCTATGAAGGAGCTTACAATCCATTATAAGAGATATTCATGTCCATATAACTAAAATAAATGAGATGATAGAAGTACTTCAAGTATAAACCATGTGCTGTGAGAAGGCTGAGGAAGCAATCACCTCTAATCTGGGGGTTGGGAAGTAAGCATAAAAAACATATAAACACTTTGAACTTGGAGAGAAGGAGAATGAGCATTCCAGAGAGAAGGAGCAGGACAAACAAGTCACACAAGTGTTATATTGGATGGAATATAACAGGACAGGCGGGTAGAGTTTGGCTGCGAGTGCAGGGTCATAGGATGGGAAGGTACCATTGAAATGTTCCTCATGCTTTACTGTGCAAACCCTACATTTTTTTGGAACTTCACTTGGTTTTCCAAATATTTGTTCCAAGCAAAGATGTGCAAGGCTATGGAGAAAGTGGGGGGTGGGGGAGAAGGAGATTGTTCTGGATATATGCTAGACTCTTGATTGATATTGGAAGGTTAGAGTTGGCTTTGGACCAGGCTACCTGAGCCACTTTTCTTATAAGTTTAAGATCTATTTTACCTCTTGGGAATTCTTCACAGCACAAGGGCAAACCACTCGAGCTCTGATGGCTCTGGCCAAACACTAGCCAGCCCCTTGTTAGCATGGGCTGTTCAGAACCAAATCAAGATCTAGTGTCATGGAGCTAGGATGTGGATGTTTGGGGCCACCACTGATACCTGGTTGGCAAAATGTCAGATGACAAAGTATACCATTTCACCCATAAGATTCTTTCTTTCTTTCCCCACTCAGAATGGAATTTACTAAACTATCAGGACATTGTGTCAGTATATTGTAGAAAACTCTAATAAGAAAAACATGGTAATTTTCACTTGATGCCAGCTAAAGATATAATTCCTAGTAATTCCCAAGTCCACTAAAAACTAAAATCTGAACATTTCTTTCATCTCATTATCCACCCTATAAATACCCTAAATTTAAGCCTTGCCTCTATTTCTTTTTGATATTTAAGTATTAATCAACTATTTGATTACTTATTACCAATGATTAATTGTGGCTCAATGATCCATTAATTATCGATCAATATTGTTCCAAAAAGCATTAGTCAAAAACAATATACTTAGTCAAGGACTAAGACAAAATATGTCATTTCTGAGGTCCTTTAGTCACCTGATATTATAGTGAATGGCAACCTCCCTAACCTTTTCATGAAAAATTTAGAATTTGCATTTTTGTTGGTACTAATTAGAGCAGTAGTTCATTTGTGGCTGCCAGTGAGGTTTTATTTTCAATCTCATTTTAACATTGTCGAGAGAGCAGATCTCTTTTGTTTGACCTTGGTTTGATACAAATGGGTCTTGGAGGTCATAAACAATAAGTGAATATTAAAACCAGGGTTGCCCATCCGGTTTTGTTCAGTGGTTGAGCATCAACCCATGAACCAAGAGGTCGCCAGTTTGATTCCCGGTCAGGGCACATGCCTGGGTTGTGGGCTCAATTCCCGGTACAGGGCATGCAGGAGGCAGCTAATTGATGTTTCTCTCTCTCTCTCTCTCTCTCTCTCTCTCTCTCTCAAATCAGTAAAAACATATTTTAAAAAAACAGGGTTATAAATTGTTGCTTTAGTATTCCAGCCTTATAGGCCCAAAAGATCTGACCAGAAAGGATACATTGTTGTAATTATTCCTCATTATATATGATTAGAGAACATCATCTGTCTCCTCTTCCTCCCAGGTGGCCGTTGAGGACCGCATCAGGCAGCTGCACGAAGCTCACAGGGACTTTGGCCCGGCGTCCCAGCACTTTCTTTCCAGTAAGTCATTGTCAGCTTTCGGTGGCTAAGAAATACGAGTTGAATTACCATCATCTCTGCTAAATGCACTGGCAGCATAAATCATCCCAAGAGATAACTTGGTGGGTGAATTCAGAAGGTTAGGAAGAGGAAGACCAATTAGATCATTTTGTCCAGTCTTCAGCTAATGCGTAACTGTTTCCTGCAATGTATTCTCAAGTGCTAACTTGGGTAATATTTTTCAGTCTTTAGTTCTGCTTATAGCAGTTCACTTCATACAGCTGGTAATTATGCTATCATGTAATTATATGATAATTCAATATGTGTAACTGTGAATCTATAATTCGTTATCTCTATATAACTTATTAAATACTCCCTACTTCTTTTCCTAACTATTCTTATCGCTCTTTTATTCATTCTTTATATTCTCCAGTTTTTTGTGTTTTTTTAAAAATATATTTTATTGATTTTTTACAGAGAGGAAGGGAGAGAGATAGAGAGTCAGAAATTTCAATGAGAGAGAAACATTTGTCAGCTGCCTCCTGCACACCCCACAACCAAGGTACATGCCCTTGACCGGAATCGAACCTGGGACCCTCCAGTCCACAGGCCGATGCATTCCCACCAGCAGTGCATGAGTGTTCCTTTTTCTCCACATCCTCTCCAGCACTTGTCGTTAGATGTAACATTGGCAAATATGTTCTCCCATGCAGTTGGCTTTCTTGTTGTTTTGTTGATGGTTTCTTTTGCTGTACAGAAGCTTTTTATTTTGATGTAGTCCCATTTGTTTATTTTCTCCTTAGATTCCATTGCCTTAGGAGCTGTATCAGTAAAGATATTGCTGTGACAAATGTCTGATATTTTGCTGCCCATTGATTCTTCTAAGATTTTTATGGTTACCCATCTTACATTTAAGTCCTTTACCCATTTTGAGTTTACTTTTTTGTAGGTTGTAACTTGGTAGTCTATTTTCATTTTTTTGCATGTATCTGCCCAGTTTTCCCAACACCATTTATTGAAGAAGAGACTGTCTTGACTCCATTGTATGCTCTTGCCTCCTTTGTCAAATATTAATTGAGCATGATGACTTAGGTCTATTTCTGGGTTCTCTGTTCTGTTCCATTGGTCTATATGTCCATTCTTGTGCAAGTACCAGGCAGTTTTGAGAACAGTAGCTTTGTAATATAGCTTGACATATGGTATTGTGATCCCTCCAACTTTGTTCTTCTTTCTCAGGATTGCTTTGGCTATTCAGGGTCTCTTTTTTTTTAATTCCATATGAATTTTTAGAGAGTTCATTCTAGGTCTATGAAATATGCCATTGGTATTTTAATGGGGATTGCAGTGAATCTATATATTGCTGTGGGTAGTATGGACATTTTAATGATGTTGATTCTACCAATCCATGAACACGCTATATTCTTCCATTTGTTTATGTCTTCCTCTATCTCTTTTTTCACTGTCCTGTAGTTTTCCAAATACAGGCCTTTTACCTCCTTAGTTAAGTTTATTCCTAGGTATCTTAATATTTTTGTTGCAATTGTAAATGGGATTGTTTTTTAGTTTCTCTTTCTGTAGCTTATTATTGGTGTAGAGAAAAACCATAGATTTCTGAATGTTAATTTTGTATCCTGTTACATTGCCGAATTCATTTATTAAGTCTAGTAGTTTTTTGTTTGTATTTTTTAGGAAAAGATTTTCTTCCCCAAGTGTTTCATTTACTTTTTTATTTACATTCTTTATTGTTTAAAGTATTACATAAGTCTCATTTTTCTCCCATTGACCTCTCCTGAACCACTCCCAACCAAGTCTAGTAGGTTTTTTTATTAATAAATCTTTTTTGTTCAGATTATTACAGATGTTCCTCTTTTTTCCCCCATAGCTCCCCTCCACCTGGTTCCCACCCCACCCCCTGCCCTTACCCCCAAACACACTGTCCTCATCCATAGGTGTACAATTTTTATCCAGTCTCTTCCCGCACCCCCCACACCCGCTTCCCCCAGAGAATTGTCAGCCCACTCCCTTTCTATGCCCCTGATTCTATTCTATTCACCAGTTTATTCTGTTCAGCAGATTTTTTATTCACTTGATTTTTAGATTCACTTGTTGATAGATATGTATTTGTTGTCACTTTGTTGTTATAATT
>NW_005371386.1:1082547-1109944 GCF_000412655.1 Myotis brandtii | reverse complement strand
TGAGGCCACCCAGCAGGAGCTACAGAGAGATCTGCAGATTCCTCCTCTTTGTTTGGGGTTTGGAGATGCCCAGATGAGGTGCAGCTGTGAACTAATGCAGGCTGCTGACGAGCCTTAGGCCTTCTTTTGGAGCTCTAGGGTTCTCTGTCCCAGCTGCAGTTTGACAGGTTTTTAGGCAGAGAAAGGCCAGGCCATTCGTATGCCAAAACCTGTGTGCACAGCTTGGGTGGTGTTGTAAATTGGGTGGGGCGAGGTCTCTGGGAATCACCAGGGTGGAGCAATCCACAATGGCTGCCAGTTTGCTCTGCCTCAGAAAGATCCCGGGGTCTGTGTCCCGCGGCCCAGTGCAGGAAGAATGAATGCTGCGAGCACCTCTGCGAGAAAGCCGCCCTCACATTCCAGCCGATGCCAGACAGTCTAGTTTCTCTTTATATGAGTCTGGGTCCCCGAATTCTCACCCGGAACTGGAGTTCAGAGCAGTCGGGAGCTTGTATCTACCTCCCGATTGAAAAAGACAACAGCGTACCCAGCTGGCAGCCCCTTTCGTGCACGCCTCTGTACCTCCGCACTTCCACACCTCTGCACCTCCTACCAGACTCAATGCGCTTTTCTCTTTCCTTCTAGTTGTAGAATTTCCACTCAACCAGCCTTCCCGTGGTTCTGGATGATATTTGTTTTTTCTTTTAGTTGTAGTTTTAATGTGGTTGTGCGCGGCAGCAAGTTCAGGTGTTTACCTATGCCACCATCTTGGTTGTCTCCCCAAGTCTAGTAGTTTTTTGATGGAGTCTTTAGGGTTTTCTATGTATAATATCATGTCATCTGTGAATAATGACAGTTTTACTTCTTTTCCAATTTGGATGCCTTTTATTTCTTCTTCTTGTCTGATCACTATGGCTAGTACTTCCAGTACTATGTTGAACAGGAGTGGTGAAAGTGGGCATCCCTGTGTTGTTCCTGTTCTAAAGGGAAGTGGTTTTAGTTTTTGCCCATTGAGTATGATGTTGGCTATAGGTTTGTCATATAAGGCTTTTATTATGTTAAGATATGATCCCTCTATTCCCACTTTGCTGAGAGTTTTTATCAAGAAAGGGTGTTAGATTTTGTCAAATGCTTTTTCTGCATCAATTGATAGGATTATGTGATTTTTGTCTCTCAATTTGTTTATGTGATGTATCACGTTTATTGATTTGCAGATATTGAACCAGCCTTGCATCCCCAGAATAAATCCCACTTGGTCATGGTGTATGATCTTTCTGATGTACTGCTGGATCCGAATTTTTTGAGGATTTTAGCACCTATGTTCATCAGGGATATTGGCCTGAAATTCTCTTTCTTTGTGGTGTCTTTATCTGATTTAGGGATTAGGGTAATACTGGCTTCACAGAAAGAGCTTGGAAGTATGCCTTCCTCCTGAATTTTTTGGAATAGTCTGAGGAGGATATGTTTTAGTTCTTCTTTGAATGTTTGATAAAACTCCCCTGTAAAGCTGTCCAGACCAGGGCTTTTGTTTGCTGGAAATTTTTTTATTACTATTTCAATTTCATCAGTAGTTCCCAGCCTATTCAGGTTTTTTTAATTCTTCCTGATTGAGTTTTGGAAGCTTGTATTTTTCTAGGAATGTGTCCATTTCATCAAGGCTGTCCAGTTTGTTGGGGTAGAGTTATTCATAGTATTCTTTTACAATCCTTTATATGTCTGTGGGGTTGGTTGTTACTTCACCTCTTTCATTTCTGATTTTGTTTATTTGGGTCCTCTCTCTTTGTTTCTTGGTGAGCCTGGCTAGAGGTTCATCTATCTTATTTAACCTTTCAAAGAACCAGCTCTTGGTTTTATTGATCTTTTTTATTTTTTTTATTTTTTTTTGGTCTCTACGTTGTTTATTTCATCTCTGATCTTTATTATTTCCTTCCTTCTGCTTACTCTGGGCTTTTCTTGTTGCTCTCTATCTAGTTCTTTAAGTTGTAGGGTTAGATAATTTATTAGAGTCTGTTTTTAAACACCATACCGGACTGTCTTTTACTTGATTTACAGGTTATAGGGAGGAAATAATTCTATATTATCTACCTTCATTCTTCTGACTTCTTTTATTGCCATTTTCTAGTCCATTCTTCTTCATTTTATCAATAAAAAGATCCATGCTAGCAAACATTTCCAAGTATTTGGCAAGATGCTTTCATGTGTCTCTCCTGATGGTCCTGTCTTTTTGCTATACATTAACAATATATCAAGAAGTTGTCTTATTTTCTGTCTGTGTCCAACCTTATTATTTGCATACAGTTGTTATTTGAGCAGTATCACACATGCTTCAGAGGTGCCAAGATAAAAGAAGCAGGTTAAAGCATTGTGTGTAGTTGAGTGGAATTATGGCTTTTCTGAATGTCTCTAGAACAGCAATTTTTAACATTTTTCATCTAATGGCCCACATAAACTAATTACTAAAGTTCTGCAGCACACCCAAAAATATATTTTTTGCCAATCTGACAAAAAAAATAGGTATAATTTTTATTCATTTACACTGGATGGCTATTGTTGTATTGGCTGTTATCATTTTTTTATTTGACAATCTAAGGGGAAAGAGGTCAGTGCCCCTGGCTAAATAGTCAGGTATTGCATGTTTTTAAAATGCTTGTGGCACACTGGTTGAAAAGCACTGCTCTAAAGGAAAGAGCATCAAAGAGCAGGACACTCTGACTGAAAAAATGGGAACACATTGATGTTCTAGAGCAGTGATTTTCAATCCATGCCCTGCTGATTTTGCCATCTGTATTTTTCCAAATCTCTAGTCTGCTTAAATTGCCTTGGTGGCAGCCATTCTATTTTATTTAATTGAGATTAAACATGATAACATACTTGTAAGTGACTCATAAACCATAAATAAAAATATTACTATTATAAATATTAATTACTCCTCAGACACCATGTATATTTATTCATTCTTCATTCTCTCTGTATGCCCCACCTGAATTCCCATGTCTTCCCCATTAAAACTATTCTCAGCAAATGATATGTTATACTTATTTAACCCAGGTGACCGGTAAAGTTTAATGTATACTTCTCCTGGGTTATTTGCATTTTAATAAGGTGAAAAGCCATAAACCTGAGGAATTGCTCTCTGGTAGTAGAAAGTCAGCTGTAATCCTGAGCTGTGAGTAAAGAACTTTGAGGGGCCATCTGCACACCATTCAAAGCATATCACACAGGTACCCACTTCCAGAAAAGTCAGGCTTGAAGAAACGCATACTCATGAACACACTCATCTACCCACCTAAAGGGAGCCAGCCCTAGAAGGCACCAATTTCTTGGATACTCATGTGAGGTATCAATATATGCTTAAAAGCTCTGTTTACCGGTATTAAAAAATACAATTTGCTTTAAGAGGTAGTTGAGAAATAGGACAGTGAGACTGAAGACTAGATAAAGATTTTTTTTAAATGTTGTTCTTTTTTAAAAACTACAAAAGTAATATATACCCCTGAAATAAATTTTTGGAAAGCAAAGAGTACAAACAGAGCAATAAAAAGTATTATTGAAAATGTGGTTTATAAACTTTCTGTCTTTCTCTTGGTATGTGTGTGTTCGGATTCTGATTTTTTTTCTTTGGAGACATATTACATAAAGTTTTTTAAAAAGACATATTATAGTTTTATGTCTAGAATTTCCCCCTTAGAACTACAATACACTATTTTTGTGTGTTTAAATATTCCTGACAGAGTAATTTTTTGAATGGCTGAGTAGTAGTCCCTTTTGTGGCTGTACTAGATTTATCAAGGCAATTCTGAATCACTCAATATTAAGCTTGTTTCAAATTTTTCATTATTATAGCCAAAATTGTGACTAACATTATTTGCCCACCTTTATAAATAACTCACATTTTCCCTACAGGATAAACACCTCAAAATGGGCCCTGGCCAGATGGCTCATTTGTTTGGAGCATCGCCCTATACACCACAAATGGCAAGTTCAGTTCCAGGTCAGGGCACATACATAGGTTGCAGGTCCCATCCCCAGTAGGGGTACATAGGGGAGGCAACCGAAAAGTTTCTCTCTCACATCGATGTTTTCTCTCTCTCTCTCTCTCTCTCTCTCTCTCTCTCTCTCTCCTTTTCTCCCTCTAAAATCAATAATTTTAAAATGCCTCAATGTTAAAGGATGTTTACATTGATAAGGTGTGTTTTTTTTAAGTAACGTTGGGCAGATCTCTGCTTTTCTTTTTAAAAAAATATATTTTATTGATTTTTTACAGAGAGGAAGGGAGAGGGATAGAGAGTTAGAAACATCAATGAGAGAGAACATCTATCAGCTGCCTCCTGCACACCCCCTACTGGGGATGTGCCCGCAACCAAGGTACATGCCCTTGACTGGAATCAAACCTGGGACTCTTCAGTCCACGGGCTGACGCTCTATCCACTGAGCCAAACCAGTTAGTGCCATTGATAAGGTTTTTTATCTGTATTGCCAAATGACCTCCAGAAAGTGACACCAGATATTGGGTGTACCATCAAAACCATATTTGAGGCATAGCACCTCTGAAACCACTTATCAGCTATTAAATTGTGGTTCTATAAAAGAAAAACAGCTTCCCCTCAGCAAATAAAAATATGTTTGAAACAATACCACTGAGGTCATGATAAATCAGTTTGAATTGATAGGTGTCTAGTCATTTGCTCCCAGGTTCCTAGAAATAATAATAGGGTGATTTCTGAGGTTTAGAAATTACAAAGAAAGGAAAAATAAAGATGATCTACTAACTGCATCCCCCGCCCCCACAAATATGCTCACTGTCTTTTTCTCTTTTTATTCTTTCTCTCCTTTCATTCTATTCTGTGTGTGTGTCACACACATACACACACACACACACCCCTTTGATAATTACATTACCATCTGTCTTTGTTTTTTATCAGTAGAGAGAGGCAACCTTTTACTAAAGAAAAGTATTCACTGTTTCTTCTTGGTGGCCCAATCTCTGCTTGTTAAGGAAGTCATTTCTTTTATCTTAGATCTGAGAGAAAATGAGAAGAGAAAAGCATTGTAAAACATGACCCTTATCCATTGATAGACACTGGTTTGCCTTTAATTTTAGCTTTAATAATCTACCACTTCTAATTGACTTCTGCAACTTAAACCAAGAAAAAAGGAGAAATTCTAACAGTGTGACTTTTAAATTTTTTATTATTTTAAAATATTATATAATACATATTATACATATATGTAATACATACATATTATATATCATGTATTATAATGTATATAATTGGAAGGTACAGTGTCGGTCTCTTCATATGTCAATGACCAAGAAAGTACTATAGTATGCATTGGCACATCAGTCTGAAAATTGTCCATCTTTGGTTATTTTCAAGAATTTAAGACCTTTAAAAAGAAATTAAGATCTTTTTTCTGGCCATGCTCTCAATTATTTGGGCTTCCTTTAGAAATTTTACTTTTCTCATCAAGAAGGATAATTATAGATGTGGGTAAAGGTAGAAATCCTTCTGTAACAGTAAAAAGAACTTATAGTTGTCATAACATTTTACAAGTTCTAGAATTCCCTAAAGGAGCATTTCCAAGCCAAATTCCTGAGAATATTAATGTTCTATATTATCTTAATAACTCTCCCTTGAAAAAATTAGTTCTGAGGTCTTATTGAAAAACACTGGGATATAAAGGTAAGTGAGTTTCTTTCCTATTGGAATTCTTGGAGCCTTTAATATACGTTGACACTCTAAAGGGGCGGAGAGTCAGTAGCCCTTCTCCATACTTTATGTGACTGTGCAAGCCTTTTTCAGGCACACCAATAATTTTTCACTAAACATGCCATAGAACATAGTATGGGAATCTTTGTTCTAAAGTGGTATTTGCCAAATGGTTTAATGGCAAGAACCTTCTCTTGAAGGTAGTAAGAACATGATCCAATTAAAAATAAAGTAATAGCCCTAACTGGTTTGGCTCAGTGGATAGAGCATCAGCCTACGGACTCAAAGGTCCCAGGTTCGATTCCGGTCAAGGGCATGTACCTTGGTTGCGGGCACATCCCCAGTAGTGGGTGTGCAGGAGGCAGCTGATCGATGTTTCTAACTCTCTATCCCTTTCCCTTCCTCTCTGTAAAAAATCAATAAAATATATTTTTAAAAAATAAATGAATAAAGGAATATTTTAAGGCAAATGGGTTAACTCTCTTTTTCTTGAGGTTTCCAATCTCTCCCCTACCCCTGCCCCAATGCTGTGGAATTGCCTAACTAGAGAGAAACTTAGAGAGTATCTTTTATCTGTATGAGTTGTTTTCAAACTGTTCATTAGTGGATCCTGAAATCAGTTTAATGACTTGCAGCCAACCACTAGAATGGACTAGAAATTATCAGAGTACATTGAACAAGTATGGTTGTGTTGTTTTGACACTTTGGTTTCAATCAGAGAGACGTGTGTGTGTGTGTGTGTGTGTGTGTGTGTGTGTGTGTGTGTGTGTGCTATGTCACAATATACAATGTTTTCCTTCTGTGGGTTGCAGACTAAGTTTGAGAAACACTGAACTACTCAGGCCTGTCCTTACTTTTATTTTTTTTAATATATTTTTTATTGATTTCAGAGAGGAAAGGAGAGGAAGAGAGAGATAGAAACATAGAGAGAATCATTGATCAGCTGCCTCCTGCATGCCCCCAACTGGGAATCGAGCCCCCAATTTGGGCATGTGCCCTGACCAGGAATCGAACTGTGACCTCCTGATTCATAGGTCGATACTCAACCACTGAGCCATACCAGCTGGGCCTGCCCTTATTTTACAGATGGCAAAATAGATGCAGAAAGATAAAATGACATAACACACATCACGGAGATGGTTATAATAGATCTGGGACTGGAACCCAGTTTCTGCATTTCCAAGCCCCACCTCACACCGCCTTACCCATGAAGAACAAACACCCAAGCCAATAACTATTTAGTCCACCTGATATTGCCACATATTTTTTCTCTCTTCTTTTCCTCATGGTCAAGTCATAATAAGTTGATGTACAGAGCCTGAATTTTTCTCTCAAGGCCTCTGAGCCAAGTATCATCTCACCAATGGTATATCAGAAATTGGTTAAGAGTACAGGCTATGACTGTACCCAATTACTGGCTCAGATAATCTATTCTTCTTCTGCAAAATAGGAATAATAGTAACATGTCATCAATTTTAAGACACCCCCTCCATATTTTAACAGCTGTGTAATTAGAATGCACCTTATGACCAATGGGGTTTTGCATTCAATGAAATATGGTAATATTATTTTATATGGCTATAGTATAGATCAAATTGTTAATACATGTAAAACCCTTAGAACAGTGCCTAGCATATAGTAAGAGCTATGCAAGTGTTTGCTATTACCATCAGTATTACTGTCATTATTACTACCAACTCGATAGCATAACTTAGTATTATAGTCAAACTAGACATGAAAGTATCATTCATTCTCATGCATTTAATTTTCAGTATAAGTAGTTTCCCCTTTTCTGAAGATGTTTTTCATGAATCTAATCAGAAAGTCTGGTGTTTTGCACATTATAAGATCTCAATAGTTACTTGTGTGACTAATGAATAGATGAATAAATAATGGGTAGGCCCTAGTCTCTATAAGGATAGGATGGTTTTAGTCTTGTTGACAGTTACATTCTCTAGTACCTAACATGGTATCTGGTACTTGGTAGATGTTCAATAAAATCATTTGCAGAATGAATTATGTCTTATACCCAAAAGAAGAAGAGGTAAATTTTCTCCTGGCATTGATAATACACAGTGGCATGATATTTAACATAGTGACTATCACATAATATACACTCAATAAATAATGTCACGTTTTATGTTAATTCTCAGCGCGGACTAATAGCATTCATAACTTTACATGGCCCTTTTTTAAAATTCTACTGTGCCATGTAATATATTAAGGGGAAAAGCTAACTTCAAAATTACAAATGATCACAACTATATTAGAAAATAAAATAGGAGCCTCTACAGATTCTGCCCCCACCCTCTTTACTGGGTGTTTGGTGTTTGTATTTGTTTGGTTTATCTATTGGTTCTGTGGTGTTCTCTCTATTGACGATAGGAATTGACTCAGGCCGGTGTGGAGACCGATACGCCGCACACTCTGCCACCCTCACCCTAAAGAGCCATATATATATATATATATATTCTCCTTTTTCTTTTCTCTCCTATCTTTTTTTCTCTCTCTTAGATATCATTTGTGCTCTCTTTTCTCTCCCCTAATTCTCTTTTCTCAGGTGGTCACTTATATTGGGGTTATCGGTGTCGTGAGTACATTCATGCTTTGTTCCCTTTGGGTCATGTCTTGTTAAGGTGAATTTTATCCTGTCTGGCTAAAGTGCTAGAGAGCAAGCCATATAACCAGACACCTAGAGAGGAAACTTCATTAGTGAACGGGTCAATTACACCCCAGCTACAGAGGCAGGAAGAAGGCGGCAGCGAGGGTGCAAAAGAGGAGTGTGTGTGTGTGTGTGTGTGTGTGTGTGTGTGTGTGTGTGTGAATGAGGCACAGTTAGACCCCGCAGGACCTTCGGGGGCAGGCTAACCGGACTAGCCTAACTAGGCAGCCTCTGCTACCATTGCAAACAGTACCAGGAGGCCAGCTCTTCCTCAGAGGCCTCGCCTTTTCGAAGGGGAGAGCTGATGTAACTGAGAGCCCAGCCTCACCTCCACCCAAGTGCCCTCAGGTAACACCTGGGACTCTACAGCCACCCCAGCCAGGGACCTGCTACCTCGGCTGTGGTCCCACGGTCACCGAGTCTCCAGCCACCCCGGCGCAGGTTCCTGTGAGCTCTGAAGCACGCTCCGCTCTGACCAGCCCAACGCTTTAGTCCAGGGCACTGCAACCACGCGAGCAGCAGACACGTGAGCAGCACACTCCTGTCCAAGGAGCATCAGCCCCGTGAGCAGCCTGCCCCAGGCCTAAGACAGCAGCCTCATGTGGCTGCCCCTGTCCAAGGAGCAGCAGCTGTGTGAGCGGCCTGCTCCTCCGTCCGAGGAGCAGCAACCATGCGAGCAGTCCGACCCGTCCGAGGAGCAGCAGCCGCACGAGCAGCCTGCCTACAACTGAGGAGTGGCAGCCTTGCGCAGCCCGCCCCCATCCAAGGAGCAGCAGCTGTGCACAGCCCGCACCCTGCACCAGTCCGAGGAGCAGCAGCCACACAAGCAGACCGCCCATGTCTGAGGAGCGGCAGCCACACATAGCTTGCACTTGTCCGACAAGCAGCAGCTGGGTGAGTGGCCCGTCCCCGTCCAAGGAGGAGCAGTCACGCGTGCAGCTCACTCCCGTCTGAAGAGCAGCAGCAGCGCAAGCAACCCACCCCCATCGGAGCAATCTATAAATTCAACACACTTCCCATTAAAATACCAACAGCATATTTCACAGACCTAGAACAAACTCTCCAAATGCATACAAGTCCTTCGGTTGATCTCTTACCCCCTTCCCTCCTGCCCCCCAACCCTCCCCAGCCTTCCCGCTGCAGTTTGACAATCTGTTTGAGGCAGCTCTGCCTCTGTATCTATTATTGTTCAAAAGTTTATAATGGTCTCTATTATCCATGAATGTGTGAGATCATGTGGTATTTTTCCTTCATTGACTGGCTTATTTCACTTAGCATAATGCTCTCCAGTTCCATCCATGCTGTTGCAAATGGTAAGAGTTCCTTCTTTTTTACAGCAGCATAGTATTCCATCGTGTAGATGTACCACAGTTTTCTAATCCATTCATCTACTGATGGGCACTTAGGCTGTTTCCAAATCTTAGCTATGGTGAATTGTGCTGCTATGAACATAGGGGTGCATATATCCTTTCTGATTGGTGTTTTTGGTTTCTTGGGATATATTCCTAGAAGTGGGATCACAGGGTCAAATGGGAGTTCCATTTCCAGCTTTTTGAGGAAACTCCATACTGTCTTCCATAGTGGCTGCACCAGTCTGCATTCCCACCAGCAGTGCATGAGTGTTCCTTTTTCTCCACATCCTCTCCAGCACTTGTCGTTTGTTGATTTGTTGATGATAGCCATTCTGACAGGTGTGAGATGGTACCTCATTGTTGTTTTGATTTGCATCTCTCGGATGATTAGCGGCTTTGAGCATGTTTTCATATGTCTCTTGGCTTTCTGAATGTCCTCTTTTGAAAGGTGTCTATTTTGGTCCTTTGCCCATTTTTTGATTGGATTGTTTATCTTCCTTTTGTTAAGTTGTATGAGTTCCCTATAGATTTTGGAGATTAGGCCCTTATCAGAAATCAACAAATGACAAGTGCTGGAGAGGATGTGGAGAAAAAGGAACACTTGTGCACTGCTGGTGGGAATGCAGACTGGTGCAGCCACTATGGAAGACAGTATGGAGTTTCCTCAAAAAACAAAACATGGAACTCCCATTTGACCCTGTGATCCCACTTCTAGGAATATATCCCAAGAAACCAGAAACACCAATCAGAAAGGATATATGCACCCCTATGTTCATAGCAGCACAATTCACCATAGCTAAGATCTGGAAACAGCCTAAGTGCCCATCAGTAGATGAATGGATTAGAAAACTGTGGTACATCTACACGATGGAATACTATGCTGCTGTAAAAAAGAAGGAATTCTTACCATTTGCAACAGCATGGATGGAACTGGAGAGCATTATGCTAAGTGAAATAAGCCAGTCAATGAAAGAAAAATACCACATGATCTCACTCATTTATGGATAATAAAGACTATTATAAACTGATGAGCAAAAATAGATACAGAGGCAGAACAGCATCGAACAGACTGTCAAACTACAGCGGGAAGGCTGGGGAGGGTTGGGGTGCGGGAAGGGGGGGTAAGAGATCAACCGAAGGACTTGTATGTATGCATATAAGCATAAGCAATGGACATAAGACACTGGGGGGTAGGGGAGCCCGGGGGAATGTCAAGGGGAGAAAAAAAAACGTAGACCTATAGTAATACTCTTTGTAATACTTTAAGCAAAAAAATAATAATAATAAAGAAAAGAAAATAGAAATGACATAAAAATAAAAGACTAAAAATATATATGAACATGCAAATAGCCATTATGTTTTTCTTTCTTTTTGCAGAGTTTTTGTAATAAGCATGTGTTACTTTTTTAATGGAAAAAAGCAATAAAGGTAAAAAAGAAATTTTATTCTCAAGCTTTTAACCCAGTGACCTCTTGCAGTATCAAACTCTATTGATGGCTATGGAACTCTGTAAGACGAATTTCCTTTTTACTATTTGTTCTGAATTTAAAAGCTGTGAGTTTCATTGAGTGATCATCTCATTTTCAGATTATAAAATGCTGTAAAAAGAAAGAACTGATCAGTCCTACAGGCTCTATAATCTGAACTGCCTTCATCAGAGCCCTGGTTAACTCTTTGTCATATTAAAGCAACTCAAAGCATTTATAGTGTTTCCTTGCTACATAGGCTAAAAAGTCCGTTAGCATCTTGAAAGTTGCAAACCTTCATCCCACTCCCCCAACTCACACACTTAATTAAAAAAAAATTAGGGGGAAAAAACTTTAAGCACATCTGATAGTTGCTGACATTTCACTTAACAGTGCTCTAATCTATGCTACCTCCTTGGGAGATGGATGAATTTGAAATGTGAGTGGGGCAATAATTTAAAGTCTCAGATTGGCTTAAAGAAGCCATCATGATAAAAGTCAGCAAAAAGTTTGCAGGTACGATGTGAGATGATTTTCAGCCTAAAGCTCTCTATCGGGTAAACTCTCAGGGCAAAATAATTTGGGCCAATTTTTTCAGTCCTGGTCTGTCCTCAGTGTTGGAAATTTGGGACAAATGTCATCTAATCTATAAGTGATTCTGGTAACACCTCCATAAATTCAAAGATATCCTTTCAGATGCCCACAAAAAGCCATCACAGTGATGATAATTATGCTCTTTTCTCAAAACCTATTTCTATTGCCCTGAGCCCAAATTTATATTCTCCAATAATACCTTAGATTTATTTGCTTCAGGGCATCCTCAGTAACAAAATTTTGTATTGTTGGTCCTACATGTCCATTTATTTGAGCATGTGAGGAAGCTTAGGAAAGTTCTCAGTTTCTGTGGTGGGGATTTGTGCGTTGGAACTGGCTCATATTGGCTTGAGAGAGCCAATTGTCAAATATACAGGAATTGTGAGGCAGTTGTTAAACCAACCTTTGGTAGCTTGAAGTCAGCCATAGTGGGAATGTTTACCCCACAAAAATTGGCAAATATAAAAAAAAATGGCAAATACTGAAAATCAAGGCTTTCTTTTTTCTCTTTTTCTTTTTTGCATAGCTGCTTTACCAGAACACCGCCAAATTTATTTGTAATTCAGATCACCCAAGTCCCTGGAGGGAAAGCTGCCTTAGATAGGATGACCACAGGTCCTGGTTATTCTGGGATATTCTTGGGTTTAGCCCTGGAATAATTCTCATGCCCCAGGAAACTTCCTCAGTCCTAGGCATACGAGGATAGTTGGTCACCTTAGACTCAGGTAAAGTTCCGTGGAAATAGAGCCCTAGACAAAGGTTCTTGTACAAGTAACTTGTCAGGAGAGCAACTCTTATGTGAAGGAGAGTAAAGGAAGCAAGATAAGGTAGAGGGAAGCTGATTAGGAAGTAAAATTAAGTGAGGAGGTAAAAACTAACTTCAGCCTAATCTCACAGGGAGCTGTGGAGCACACATTGTACCATGGAGTTGGCCCCATGTTTAGGCAAGGGAGCTGGGATTTCGTTCCCCCATGCCTGTCAGTTATTGGCTATGGATTTCTGGGGACTAGGGGACTGCAAAGCAGTTCCCATTTCACTGAGGAAGGTTTTCTGGAGACCAGAACAATGGGCCCATACCAGCTGACACTCAGAGCGGCTGGAGATGGGTGTGTCCGTGGGGGAAAAAGAGGTCTAAGTGAAACACTAATAACATTAACCTCTCCCAGACTTTATGAAGCCGCTTTGGTACTCCATATATAATCTGGCTTTAAAGCTAAATGGTGACATTAGTTTGATCACTAACCACCACTCCTTCATCACGGACCTGCAGGGAAATTAATCCGGTGGCATGGCAGAGATGAAACAAATGCCTGTTTCTTTCTTATTTCATCTTCCTCATTATGACAATCCTCTGGGCCTCATGGGGACCTCTGGCAGGGAGACCAGCACCACAATTCTAAATCAGTTTCATGGCACATGGGCACTATTTTAGTGGAATACTGGCTCTGAAAGGTACATTTTTACACTTCCAAAAAAAATAAAGGCTTTTCTGAGTTTGGCCTAGAGTAGCTTTTTGTCATCTGTCCCAAAATATAAAGCTTTGCACAACATAAATGGGGAATCACATCCCTATGGGCAAAAATCATTACTTTCGTTTTTACATTTGGATGTTTTCCATTTTCAGAGTACAACCAGTTTGGGATTACAAAATACTTTTTGGTGAGAACTTTGAATTGAGGACAAAAGGCATTTTTGTTTTTCTGTAGACTTAGATGAACTCTTCCTGGTTTAAAAACCATTCTCTTGAGCTTTTTAAATATACTTTCAGATATCAGCAATGACAATCATCTTGATTTCAGTCTACTGCAAATACTGCCGTGTTATGTGCTATGTCTCCTTAAAGCTGTAAGAAACAGGAGGAGTAGGCTTAGGTGATGAGGAGTATTAAGGATACATTGGAACATAAGGAAGGATGGAGAACAATAGTCACCATGATGCCTATGTTTGCTTCTCTCTGTATATGCCTCTGCTTCTATAGACTTCAGACTGTCAGAGTATAATGACTACTCTCTCCTCTCTAATTTGTGACTTCTACTACTACCTTATACTCCTGTTTTCTTCTCTAGATCTCCGACTTTTTCACTTCCACAACTTTCTACCATCTACATTTATCTGTGTATTATAATCAAACTCTCAGAAAGAGCATCTGATTGGGTCAGCTATTTCCTATCTGTTTCAAATTTAAGGCCACCTCATAGACCACAAGCTAGGCTATAAAGCAGGTTTTCTTAACCTAGGCACAATTGACATTTGGAGCCGGACAATTCTTTGTTGTGGGATCTGTCCTATGCATTTTAGGATGTTTAGCAATACACCTGGCTTCTACTTACTACATGCCACTAGCAACCCCCTCCCTCAGTTATGACAAACAAAAATGTCTCCAGACATTGTCAAATATCCCCTTGAAGTTAAAATTGTCCCTGGTAGAGAACCACTCCTGTACACCAACCCCTGGACAATGTGTAGCCATGGCAATGGAACACTAAGTAGAATGACCTATGTCTGAGGAAGGATCTGAGACTACTTTTCTATACTCCCCATCCTCTTCAATGAAAATGAGTGTCCTCAGCAGACAACCTTTAGCTGTCTTTCCCTTCAGGAATTGCCTCGGTAGCCCCACTCAATATCACCTCACCTCTCTTCCACTAGCAGCTCCTGCCCAATGCAGGAGTACTAAGTCCTGGCCATTTGGGCCCAACTCGGGAGAACTCTAACATTCTACTCAAGAGCTCCTGTGGGGTTGACTAAGACTATCACTGGGCCTGCATCCCATCTTGCCTTCCCTCTATTTCCATTCCTGCTTCCTTCTTCTCCCTTCCACAGGTGTTGATCCCAAGGACACATCTTACTAAATATCCTGCTCTCTAAACTTGGTCCTAGAACCTGCTTCCTGAGGAACCCAATCTGTGAGGGAGCACTGTAACTGACAGTCATTTAGAAGCATCTGAGAAAAACGCATTCTAGTCACTGGGTAATTTGTTTTACTCTTGCTTTCATAATGAGTTTGATGACTTTGTCCAGTATATGTAGTGATGATCATTAAGGTGTCTGACCTCATGATCTCCATTAATGGGTAAGGACTTTTGGGACAGCACAAAATATTTCATCCTCTTGCTTTACACCTTAAGCTCAGTAGCACACATACCAATGACAGGCAAGAATTAGAATGTAGAAAGAAAAAAAAAGAATTAGAATGAAGGATAGTCAATAAAATATCATAAAAGGAAATGGGTTGGAATGTGAGCACTATAAGGGTAAAGGGCATGCATTGCTCTTTTTTTTATTTTTAATTTCATGCATCTAACACATTGCAGATAAATACAGAATATGCCTTGATTAAATGAATAACTGGGCACTCTAAAGGTTATTCCCACTCTAATACAATAGGAAATAACTTACTCTAGTGCCTAGTCTCATACCCTGAAAAAGTTATGAGCTTCACTTCATTTTCAGCCAGCTAAGAATTGGTTCATTCTGTCACTCGGCAAATATCTACTCAATGAACAATATAATTAAGACTCTGTTCTAGGTGCTGGGGAAACAGCAGTAAATAAAAGAAAATCTGTCATGAGATTAATTTTAATAGGAGAAGACAATCAGGTCATGGTAAGTTTGATAAATCAGGCTAGAGGTAATTAGTGAAGGGAACTCTTTAAATGGGGCAGTCAAAGTGGTGACATTTGAGTAGAGAAGTAAGGGAGCAAGCCAGGCAGATGGGGGCAATGTGTTCCAGATAGAGAAAACAGGACATGCAAAGGCCCTGAGATGGGAGCATGGCATAGAGGGATTAAGAAACAACAGGGAGGCTAATGTGACTGAAGCCGAGGAAACAAGATGATGAATGATAGGTCATTGAGCAACCAAGAGCCTGGCCAAGTAGTTCTTGGTAAGAAAGGAAGACTTATGAGGGTTCTGATCTAAGAAGTCACATATGACAAACTGTGCCTATTAGCATTCATTAATTCATGTATTTATTGACCAAAGCTAGGCCCTTAGAATAAGATGAGTAAGGCAGAATCCTGGCCTTGGGATACTCAAATTCAAACCTAAAGAGCTAGATGTATAAAAAAAAATCATGACTTTCCATAGTTCTGGTAAATAGTGGGAGGTGTGGGAGTAGAGTGGAGGAGTAATTAATTCTACCGTGAAAGAAATGAGATATTATATACAAACTAGTATTAATGTACATTGTCCCTAAGGCTACATGCAAATCCAAGGTAGAGGGTATTTAACTTGATAGAAATCTAGCAAAGACTGCTCGTGATTGCTTGGCCCTTGATTTCACTTAGCAAGAGTCACAGGATGTATTTGGTGATGAGAATCAGGTTCTCCCTTCTACTTAGTCATGCTTATATGATGAATATCCAATTTTACATGTCACCTCCTATAGCCCTTTTGTCCAGAAAAGGGATTTTTTATGTATGTATAATGAATATAAGTATAGGTTTTACAGAGTGCTAATGTTTTAATGAGCTAGAAATAGGCAGACAAGAGAGAGAATAAATGGGGGCAGTTTGACTTAGAAAGAGAACATCTGAGCAGCAAATGTCTTGGGAGGGGGAAGAATTGCAAGAAGAATGGAATAGAATGAGCTCATTTGTGGTGTAAGTTAAGGACAGGAGGAATTTATTTTCAAAAGGTAAAAAGTGAGAGTTCACATTGTGGAACTTGACCTAGGCCAGCTATCAGGGGAAAGTGAATGATTCAATAGACTTGGCCCAGGAGGTCTGGAGCAGATACATCTATTAGAGGTGTCAGGGGAAGAGAGAAAGTATTGAACCAAATCTTCAGTTATTCCCAGAGCCCAATACAAAAGCTCACCAGAAACCTTTCTATCTTAGGGCAAAATAAAGGACAACAAGGCTTAAGTCTTAAACAGAACAGATCAGATAATTCCTCTAACATGAACCAACCACATTAAATACAAAAAAAGAGTACATTTGGTAATGTGAGATTTAATTTAAAAATCAGAACTGAATTTAGAAATTAAAATGAAAACACCTTGTTTTGTTTCTTTCTAAAAGCTCTTAGCTATTCATTTTTAAATCCTAAGCAATACTAATATAAAAGGATAAAACACAATTACCTCATACTTGACAGCAGCATTAGAATGCTAAAGGAAGATCTGTCTCCTTTCATGTTCTACTACACTGAGAACTACATAAAATTTTTAAGAATCAGAAAATACCTGGAAGAGGAGGAAGAGGAATTATTTATTGGCACTGTTTTCTAGGCTTGTGTTTTGGTAGTAGTTTTTAAAAATATTTTTATTGATTTTTAGAGAGAAAGGAAGGGAGAGAGAGAAACATCGATGCGAGAGTGAAACAATGGTTGGCTACCTCCTGCACACCCGCTACCAGATATCAAGCCCAAAACCTGGGGTTGTGCCCTGACCGGGAATCAAATAGGCAACCTTTTGGTGCATGGGACAATGTCCAACAAACTGAGCCACACTGGCCAGGGTTTTGATAGTAGTTTTAATTGCTTTAGGTAGTAGTTTTTAATAGTCAGTTTAACAGTAGAACCATAGAGTCTCTCTCATTTGCCTGGTTCATCTGAGATTCCTCACACTGTCAGTAAGTTAGTTAATGGAATAAATATCCTGCTAACTCGTCACATTAATGATGATAATAATAGGGGTAGGAATAGGAATACAGAAAACATTGAGCACTTTTTGCTTTTAACAGTGAGAAAGGATTTTACATGGAGTAACCTGTTAATCCTCACAACAACCCTATAAAATAAGGATTGTTATTGTCTCCATTTCACAGAAGAGAAAACTGAGACTGACAAGTTTAATAACTTCTAGAGCAGTGGTTCTCAACCTGTGGGTCGCGACCCCTTTGGAGGTCGAACGACCCTTTCACGGGAGTCGCCTAAATACATCCTGCATATCAGATATTTACATTACGATTCATAACAGTAGCAAAATTACAGTTATGAAGTAGCAGTGAAAATAATTTTATGGTTGGGGGTCACCACAACATGAGGAACTGTATTAAAGGGTCTCGGCATTGGGAAGGTTGAGAACCACTGTTCTAGAGGGTTGCCACTATCTCTATCTTCCCCTCTCTCCCTCTCTCCTAAATGAAAGTAAAAAGCTTCTTTTCTCATGCTTATGGATCTAGATGTCAATGAGAGTTTAAGTATTCTACATAAAGTTTGACTGGGAATCTCTGCCTCAGGCTGCAGGTTAGCTAGGTTTGGTTTCAGGCTGCAAATTCAGTTCAGAGACTGTCTCTAAATGTGTTGAGTTTTGAAGGCCACGCTGAAGGATCAGAGGCCACTTGGGACATGTGCTCATGGCGGATCACCAGAGCATAAGTGGACAAGCCTCTGTTCATGTCACATCTGCAAAAGCCTCATTGGCCAAAGCAAGTCACATGGTCAAGCCGAAGGTCAAGGTCTGGGAAGCACACTGCCCACCATGAAACTATGGCTAAGATGTAGATGTTTAATTCTTTTACAATGGAGTAAAGAATTGGGACCAACATTTCATCTCTCCCACACTCTTATTCCTTTCATTGTTGCCATATCCTTCACTCTTTCTGACTCCTATCTTGCTTTCTAAATAGATGTACATCCCATCTATAGTCATTTGGTTTTTAATATCTGAGTTGCTCCCTACTGTCTCAAGTTTCAAATTTTACTTTCCTTGAAATTTCCCTGGTGCCCAATACAATACCTTTCACACAGAGAGCATTCAGCAAATGGTGTTTACCTGCCGTCTTTTAAAATCACATCTGGAGAGACACTAAAGGCACCTGGCAATATTGCACTGACTTGTTAGTAACCCGACTTAACCCAAACGGCCTGAAGATTGCAGCCACTTTTACCTGGAGGAAAGTTCAATGGTAATGGTCAGCCAGTTCTTTTCACAATTATTCAGAAATTCCACAAGCATAATTCAGTCACAGCTCTATTTATATAGACACCTATTCTCCTCCATCTGTCCTTATGAGGTTTGATTTCTTTCCTAATGTCCTAAGTAGCCAAAATAAGGCTCTTAGAATTTTGTGCAAGTCAGTTTGAAGGAGCATTTCTTTCATGAGTAATGCCACCAAATATTGTTTATTACACTTTGTGGGACTGTGCAGCCAGCAGCACAGAGTAGTAGATATTACGTTTATCTCTGCAAGTCAGTCACCTTGCCAAGTAGTTTAGTATGAATTCTTGACTTCCCTGATCAAATGTAAGCCTGATATGCTACATGACTTGACAATCCACTGACAAATCCAATGGTGTGGTGCAGATGGTCCCTAATTTACAATGGTTCAACTTGTGCATTTTCTACTTTACAGTGGTGGGAAAGTAATATCCATTCAGTAGAAATCAGACTTTGAATTTTGAGTTATGATCTTTTCCCAGGCTGGTGATATGTGGCATGATACTCTGTAGTGATGCTGGGCAGTGGGAGGCAGCCATAGCTCCCAGTCAGCTGTTTGATCACGAGGGTTAAAAAAACAATACTCTGCAGTGTACTGTGTTGCCAGTGATTTGGGGGTATTGCGTTTTGTGTTTTCACATCCCGTTATGCCTACAAAATGCTCATCTGTGTCTCCTGCTTCTGGTGAGAAGAGGAAGGCAATTACTATTGAGATGAAACTCAAGATAATTGCCCAACTACAGGGCTAATTTAAGTGTTCTGAGCATGTTGAAGGTAGGCCAGGCTAAGCTAAGTAAGTTAGGTGTATTATAGTAAATGCATTTTTGACTTTGGCTATTTTAAACATACAATGGGTTTATCGGGTCGTAACCCCATCGTAAGTGGAGGAGCATCTGTATTCTGTTCTCCATGTGTAATGGTCTCAGAGCTTAGTGTTATCTATCTGACAGCTCATATAATATTTACAGGTTGTTATTCGTGAGGAATTTTAGTTAGCCATAAAGATTTTCACAGCTATGGCAGACATTAGAGGTCTCATTCATCACTCCTGTGACCTTCCCCTCTGAATGTAGCCCATCTGTCTCTGCTGTTGAAATCTTTATGGAAAAATCTTCCCATGTTTGAAAGTTTAGTAAGTGATCTTAAAGTTTTCATTGAATCTTTACTTTTGATATATAGTATAGACATATAAAGCACTATTCTTATTTTAATGTTTTGAAAAGTGTTAAATTTAACTTGGCCTTTCAGTTAAATGACAGAAAATGTAATCTTGCTACAGGAACTATATGCATCACATCAAAAGGAAATAGAAATAATACAGAAAGCAATTGCAGCCCTGGTCGGTGCGGCTCACTGGTTGAGCATTGCCCCATGCACCGAGAGGTCACCAGTTCGATTCCCTGTCAGGGCACATGCCTGGGTTGCAGGCTTGATCCCCAGTAGGGGGCGTGCAGGAGGCAGCTGATCAGTGTTTCTCTCTCATATGTTTCTTTCTGTCTTTCCCTAGCTCTCTGTAATCAATAAAAAGACTTTTTTAAGCAATTGCAATGGAGAAATGTATGTACATACCTATATGTATATATTCAGCATTAACAATGACATAAAAACTTAAACACTGTATTATAATCTTAATTATGACCTTAGGACATAAAAAAGAAGCAGAAATAAGTTTTCATGTAATTTAGTATTATAAAGAAGACCATAAGCAAATTCCATAAATAAATTATTTGAATGGGCTGGTTTACAGAACAGGAAAGAGGGAATGCCTAACCTCAGATGTTCTCCTTTCATGGACAACTTCTCAAATGGTTGGTTAGGACCCAATTCTACTATTTTCTCTCTGTCTACCCGCTCCTTCAATTTTTGTGGTCTGGTTTGGCCTTCACCACTCTTGTGAAATTGCCCTGTTGAGATAACCAGGGATCTTGTGGCCAAATGCATCTTCCTTTTCTATAGCCTTAGTCCTTTGGAACCCATTGGCATTCATACCTCACCATCTGCCTGCCCTTGTGTTTATTGTACTTTATTGTAGTTTATGTGTTGTTTTTGATGGCTTTTCTATTGCCACCACCTTTTCAGGGCATTCCCCAGTGTATAGCTCTCTTTTAACAGCCTTCTTTCCTTAAACAGTCTATTTTTTATGAGAGAACAAATCTATTTTATTTATTTACTCTTCAATAAGTTTAACTCTTTGTGGGGTACAGCATCACACAATTCTGTGTCCAGTAGCCTTAGCAGGAAGGTTGCTTCGGAATTTGACTCAAACCATGCCACTATTTCCATAAGCATGAGTTACCTTTCCCCAGATTACTCTGGTTTTGTTCATTTTGCCACCAGGAGTCACTGTGTTGTTCTTTGCTTTGGACACATAAGCACATCTCTTGCCTACATAGAATTCAGTTTCATCTCAAGCATAAGCACCTTCAATTATAGGAAGATCGTGTGCTCCCTCTGGTTCTGGAGACTCCACTTACAGCCACACAAATGGCCTTGGGCCACAGCCTTCCACACATATATGTTGTTATTGAAGTCCTGTTCCCATCAGTCTCCACCGGCTTCAAGATGGCGGAAAAAGCATGAGTCCATCCATTTTCATAGCTTCAGCTATCATCTTCTAGTACTTAAGGTCTTGTCCTTTCACTTGGGTTTCAGTGAAAGACCCACCTTCCAAATATTTTAACCTAAATATATAATTTATCTGAAATTTACCTCATAGCTAATTTTTTTTCTGCCAGTGAAATTCCCAATTGCCTAATAACTAAGCCTTAGAAGTTCACACTTGCACTGGGTAATTCTCAAAATCCACTCCCCTACCTCTAATCCATTGTATATAATGCCACAAGAACAATGTTTTTTAAAAATATATCTTTTTATTGATTTCAGAGAGGAAGGGAGAATAAGGGAGATAGAAACATCAATGATGAGAGAGAATCACTGATCGGCTGCTCCTGCACACCCCACACTGGGGATTGAGCCTGCAACCCGGGCATGTGCCCTGATCGGAATCGAACCGTGATCTCCTGAAAGAACAATCTTTTTATCTTTTCATCATCATAGTCCTCTGATTATAAAACAGTCTGTGCCCCTCTACTTCCCATTGTATCAAATATGAACTAATCTGTTCATCATTTATGCTAATGAATAGTGAACGGATAGTCTACCAACAATGAAGTATCTCTTCAGCAGATACCATTGGCTTAGGCAGTCAGAGATGTATAAATAAGTACCATAAGCCCAGGCAATTAGATGATGTTCAAAGGCATTTCTCTCTATCACACTTTATACTATATGTGGTACATTAATAGTAGTTAGAAGTGGTCTGGCTGGTGTGGCTCAGTGGTTGAGTTTTGACCCATAAACCAGAAGGTCACAGGTTTGATTCCTGGTCAGGGCACATGCCTGGGTTGCAGGCTCAATCGCCAGTAGGGGGCGTGCAGGAGGCAGCCGATTGATGATTGTCTCTCATCATTGATGTTTCTATTTCTCTCTCCCTCTCACTTCCTCTCTCTGAAATCAATATAATCATTTTAAAAAAATAGTAGTTACGAGTGGATCCAAGAGTTGAAGACAAATGCTCAGGTGCAGCAGAGAGGTTGATCCTAGGATTGCCATCATTCAGACAACATCCCATAGATATGTGATTATGAACATTATTTGTATGGTAATTAACATATTGCAAAGCAGTTTCATATCTACTTTCTCATTTTATCCTGACACTATTTTGGGAAGGGAGCTATCATTATCCACATTTTTCTTGTAAGAAAAAGAAGGCTCACAGAGAAGATAAGACTTGCTTAAATTTGTGCAGTAATGGTGGAGTCAGGACTCAAATCCAGTTCTTCTGAAACTGTGTTCCGGACACTTTCCACTTGTTCCAGATACCCCTCAAGACACTGAGTTGGACTTTCAGGTAGAAAGCCAATGTGCTGAGTGCCTTTCTGAACTCAAAATGTTCATAATCTATTATGGAAGAGAGGGTATGAAAGGCATGTTATCAAATAATCCACTGCATCAAGCAGTATATCTAACGAACCTTGAGAATTATGCCAACTAAGTGTCATTTACCTGTGGAAATGAATTATTCTCTTTCCATCTAGATCAACAAAGAAAGACTCCTCCTGATAGGAGTGGTAATTGTGTAAAATGCCTTTAAAATGTTCATGGCCTTTCATCAAATAATTATACCTCTATGAATTTTGCTTAAGAAAATTAACAAAAATGCCTGCAGACATTTGTCTACAAAGATGTTCATTGCAGCCTTACTTATAACAGTAAAAACTGGAAACAACTGATTTCTTCAAGAAATTATGGCGCATCCACCAATGGAATGCTGTTCAGCCATTTAAAATGTGAGCCACAGATGTATTGGGTGAGTGGGAGTAGTTCAATGAGAAGCAGGTTTGGCTGCATGCAACAGAAAACTAAACAAGGGCTTGCACAAAGTAAAACATCTTTTTATAGCCATTGGAGCCTGCTCACCAGTTCAAGGGGCCAGCCACAAGTACCAGGGAGTTAATGACATGCCCCCAACCTCCAATAGTATCTCTCAAGCATAGTAAATAAATATTCTAGCCCCCTTGCCCCTGGGAAGGGGGGGGCAGATAACTCTGAAGTGTATTTTACAGTGAAGCCCTCAGCTGCACTGAGCCCCAGGTATCCAAAGCAATAATTCATCTTTTATCCATTTTTCTCCCTTCCCTGTCTTCCTACCTGCTCATCTACCAGTGCTTCCTTGAATTACTGCTCCAATTACTTGTACTCACATCCTTGTCTCCATGTCTGCTTCTGAGGGATTGCAAGCAAGATGGCTTCCATTCTCCTGGTTTCTATAGCTCCAGCCATTCTCACATCCATGTTCCAGGCAAGAAAAAGGATGAGAAAGGACAAAAGCTGCCTCTCAATTGAGTCAGCCCATTTTAATGTACTTTGCTCCTTCACATGCACTCTTCACACTTCCCTGCCTTGCTCTGAGCCTTGAGAGGTTGTCCTGTTTGGGCTGCATGAATGGCATCTCCAGCCCTCTGGCTTCGAGTTGGGCTCAGCCAATTGAGACCCGTGGTAGGAGATGGGTAGAAAGATGGCAAATAGATCAGAATGCTTATTCCCTAGACTCCCTCCAGGCCTGCTTCCCTTGACTAAAGATTTTGTCACATGACCTCTTCACCAATGCACATGCATATTGTTCATTTGGGAGAGAGCAGGGTCTCACTTGCTCTCCCCTCTTTATCTCTCCCCACCATTCCTACTCCTCCTCTTTTGGTAAGGGTTCTCTCTCCTTGCTCCTCAGACCTAGGGTGGTAATGGCTCCCTGTTGTTATTAAGATTATCCCTTGTGATTCTCCACACCTTGTACAGACCTTTGTGACCAGCCCTTTTACTAAACTCTATTCAACTTACCCAATTTGAATGTGACATCTATTTCCCACCAGGACTCTGACTGGTACACTACCATTATATGTTCATCTCATTAAGTAATAATGTCCTTGAGGGCATGGAACCTCTTTCTCCAGCACACCACCCCCTACTCCACCCCTACAGGCAAATACCTAGCACAGGAACATACATATAATGTGTGTTCAGTAGATACCAGTTGATTGATTTTAATGCTGGAATATTAGATGTGCTCATAGGAAAATATCCCCAGAGACTAAAATGAAATGCAAAATAGCAGGAGCTAAGTCTGTCGTATTTACTGCATTAGCGCCAACACTTTGCACAGTGCCTAGTGCATAATAGGTGTTCTACAAAAATGTGTTGCATAATGAGTGAAGTGATGTTAGGTATTGTTTTATTTCTTTAGGGACTGAAGCTCTGTTTTTGTCTTTCAGATAAAAATCAGTCTCATCTTCGTTCTTTGGAAATAGCCTCTCTGAACTGATCAGATTATTTAACTTAGACATCTAGGACAGGACCAATGGTGGAGATTACAGATCATGGAGAGACAGATTCTTACCAGAATAAAAGAAAGCTGTTGCTAATCATCACTAAAGCCATAAGCAATTCAACAGAACCCCTCTGAGATCTGGTGACAATGAAGTTGTTCAAACAGCTTCTGTAAAATAATTTGGTGAATTTGATGGAAATGGTATAGAGGATAAATTTAGATATCAGATATAGTATAGAGAACGTTAACTATATGACATTACAATTAATCCCTTTTAAGATGTATTTATTTACCAGGTTTGGCAAATATTTATAGACTACCTGTTACATACCACACATGATAAAGTACAAAGACTAGACAGATCTGGATGCATTCTTTGCTAGCTGCATATGACCTGGGCTAGTTTACTGACAATTTCTGAGCCTCAACGTCTTCATGTGTAATATTGGAATCACATGACCTCATATAGGTGTTTGAGGGGTTACATTAAGGAGCATACAGTGCAGGGAACCTAGTAGACAGGCAACATGTTATTCTCAGTTTCCTGAATCACCTGACTTCAGTTTGAGTAATAACAAAAATTAGGCTCTAATACTTATTGACTTAGGACCTTCGACATGCTACTCCATGTGGTCTTAATTGTCTCATTATCTGCAAAATGAAAATATTACCTCAAATAAGCTACTTGAGATCATGTTTCAAGTACGTAAGCGTTTTCCTATCTCCTCCAACACCTCTTCTATATTAAGCATTCTCAATGGGAGTGATATAGCCCCCAAGGGGATGAAAATTGGTCCCTGAGGGATAAAAAAAAAACTTACTCTTTTTATGTAAAGCACAGATGCATACAATATATAACCAGTTATAAATTACTACCTATAGTATTAAAATTTCATGAAGGGAGTAGAGAGATTAGGAAAAAATGTCTTAAAAATACCTAGGTGTGGAGGGGAATGGAGGAGAGAGTGGCAAAAGGCCATTGCTCTAGAGTAGATCTCCTTGATAGAATGTGTCCATTAAACTATTACTAGAATTTGTACACTTCTGAGGAGCCAGGCACCAGTGGCTAGTCAATCCTTCCTAACAACTTTATCTTAACCCCATAGGTGAGGTTTCTATTTTGTCTCCAGTGAATGCTGTATTATTTATTTTCATAATCTGCCTCCCCTTTTTTGACCCAACTATGTTATCACACTCTAAATCCACCAAATATAAGAAAAGTAGAAAGATTAATGCCTGTATGTGAGTCTGAATTCCATAGAGTGCTGTCTTGGCACAGTTCGAATAACATTAGCATTCTTTTTAATTTTCTGGTTAGGCCCCTGTGTCGATTAAAATATGGCTTAACACCGGGGTGCATCGTTTGGCACATTCTGTTCATCATGCATTAAAACTGGTTGAAATAAGAACTTCTAAACAAAGCCTGGCCTGTGGTTGTGATTTTCAAAACCACCTTGGGCACAATATTGGATCCTGTCACCTCAAGGGAAGAAAAGCATTTGAAGGTAGAATTGCTACCCTTTCTTGCTCTTAATAACAAACGGAATGAGGGAAACTCAGAGGTTGGTTTCGGAATAAATAAGCTCATGTATAGTTTGCTATTTAAATTCAGTAGACAATACCCCCATGGTGCTGGTGCCCTATAATGATGAATGATTTTTACACTCAAGAATCAGAATCACAGAGCTACATTCGAATTACATGTAGTGGTTATAGAAATATCTCTATAAGAAAATACAAAAGGATAGCACATTCTCACATAAAACTATTTGCCAATAAATCTGCTTGTGATGGGCTACTAAAAATGGACACATCAGGCAAAAAAAGATGTGTGTGCCTATTACCTAGGCTCCCTTTATGAAGGATGACAAGCCTCCACTGCCACACTGAGATAAGAAACAGCTGTTGTTGGCGTGGGCACTCCTGCAAGAAATGAAATAATTCTGGGACACACTTATGAGAGTTGCCATATATTTGATCAACTCTGAATATGTGCAAGACTAGAATTATCTGGCAGTCCCAAGCAAAATTGCCTGACAACTCTAACACTTTCTTGCAAAGGAGCACTGAATCTAATCGCATAGAACCACCCTCTGATTGTGTATTTCTAAAGCAAGTGGTTCCGGTGTGTGTGTCTGTGGTGGTGATGAGCCTAGGGAGGAATAGGGAAAGGCCGTTATTTATTTATTTATTTATTTTTGGATTGAGGACATTTAGTATAAAATTTTAAGGTTTCAAATGATGACTGCAAAGCAGCTATAAACTGTGAGTCAAAAGGCAAAAAAAAAAATCTTTCAATACAAAAAGTTCACTGAGTCTCACCGTTGGATATATTTGATAGCAACACATAAAGGCAAAGTTTTTTTTAAATTAAATCTTTTTTGTTCAGATTATTACAGATGTTCCTCTTTTTTTCCCCCATAGCTCCCCTCCACCCGGTTCCCACCCCACCCTCTGCCCTTACCCCCCACACACACACACTGTCCTCATCCATAGGTGTACGATTTTTGTCCAGTCTCTTCCTGCACCCCCCACACCCCTTTCCCCCCGAGAATTGTCAGTCCACTCCCTTTCTATGCCCCTGATTCTATTATATTCACCACTTTATTCTGTTCATCAGATTTTTTATTCACTTGATTTTTAGATTCACTTGTTGATAGATATGTACTCCTTGTTCATAATTTTTATCTTTACCTTTTTCTTCTTCTTCCTCTTCTTAAAGAATACCTTTCAGCGTTTCATGTAATCCTGGTTTGGTGGTGATGAACTTCTTTAGCTTTTTCTTATCTGTGAAGCTCTTTATCTGACCTTCAATTCTGAATGATGGCTTTGCTGGATAAAGTAATCTTGGTTGTAGGTTCCT
>NW_005371386.1:1052899-1081373 GCF_000412655.1 Myotis brandtii | reverse complement strand
TCTGACCCAGCTGCAGTTTGTTAGGTAATTTTCAGATTGCAAAGGGCCCGGCCTTTCATATTCAGAAGCCTCTGCTAGCGGCTTGGGTGGGACGGGGTCTCACGGGATCAACAGGGCAGAGCAACCAGCTATGGCTGTTCCTCAGTCCTACCCTGAGAGGCCCCACATCTCAGTGTCCTGGCAATCGCTGCAAGCACCTCTGAGAGAAAGCCGCCCTTGAGTTCCGAACAATGCCAGATAGTCCAGTTTCTCCCCGTATGAGTCTGGGTCCTCAGAGACTCACCCGGAACTGGAGTTCAGAGCAGTCGGGAGCTTGAGATTCCCTCTCGATTGAAAACGACAACTGTGTCCTCAGTTGCCAGCCCTTTCCCCATGTGCCTCCATACCTCTGCACTTTACTTCCGTACCTCCTCTGAGTCTCAGTGTGCTTTTCTCTTTCCTTCTAGTTGTAGAATTTCCACTCAGCCAGCCTTTCTGTGGTTCTGGATGATGTCCGTTTTGTCTTTTAGTTGTATTTTTGAAGTGGTTGTGCGAGGCAGCAATTTCAGGTGTTTACCTATGCTGCCATCCTGGTTTCTCCCTAAAGGCAAAGTTTTTTAAAACATAACACTTTTATGTATAATTTATATACTTTGTAAAATTTTAACAATGAAGCACTCTATTTGTAAAAGCTTAAAATCATATTGATCTGGAACTTATAATTTTTTTAGAATATATTTTTTAATCTTTTCAACTATTTAGTTCAAGCATATTCTGATTACTGCTCTAGGGTGTTTGTTTGGGGAGGGGAGGTTTTGGGGGATTTTTTTTTGCTTTTAATGTTTAATAATGCTAAGTCAACTATAGATACTCGATGTAGGTCTAGCCATTAGCTCAGCTGGGCAGCACTGCTTTCTTGCTAGATTTTCTTGTACTTCCAGAGGACTTACCCAGCATCTCTGAGTCAGAAAGACTTTCTGGACTATTAGAATAATAAAGACCTGGAAAGGGATAATGAAAAAAATTGTGGGGCCCAGCCCTTAGGGACCTTTAAGAAAAGAATAACTGATCTTTTATCAGATTAGGCATGCATAGGCTTGGTAATACCTCCAGTGAGGGCTGACCTAAAGACTCTCTGGAGTTCTCCTTTTCATGATGCTGTTGATTTTTGGAGCTTTTTTGTATTAAGGTATACCTGACATACAACATTATATTAGTTTCAGATGACCAACATAATGATTTGATTTCTGTGTATATTGCAAAATGGTAACCATAATAAGTCTAGTTAACATCCATCACCATTTTGATGCTGTCCTTTTAAGAAGAAGGTGTGCTGAGCAGCCTGGAGCTATGATTCTGCCTCTCCACCATGTTTCCTACTAGAGAGGGCTTGGGTTATTAGGTTTCCATAGCACCAGACTCTGCCCAGGTACATCAAGTCCAGCCTAAATTCTCAAACCTGGTTTGAATTAATCTGGGCAAGAGAGCTGAGACCTAGAGAAGAAAAACAGACAAGAGTGGGGTAGAGAATGTGAAAGACAGAGAGGATAAGGAGAGAGAGAGAGAGAGAGAGAGAGAGAGAGAGAGAGAGAGAGAGAGAGATTGAAGGCAAGGGTCTACTTCAAAACAGCAGATAAATGTCTTTTTCCCCATATTAAAAACCTGTCTGCCAAAATGAAAAGACTAATTAGCAGCTAAATACAAATCCATGCTCTGTATCTTTTTAATGACATTTCACCAAGGTACAAAGCAGCATATCTGGTTGAAGGTTGGATGATTTGATCCTTCTATTACTCAATATAAAATAAAGAATCTGTAGTTTCATTACCCTTAAATTGTCTGACAGTAGGTGAAGTTAACTTATATCAGAAGCTGTTCTTTCATATTATACATTATAGTCAAGGATATATTAGCTTTGACGTTTTGTTACATCTCAGTACACTGTGGAGTGGATTTACTATGAAACTAATTTAGAAGGGAGCTTTTCATCGAAGGAAATAATGGTCAGCATCAGCTGTGCTTCAAATTATAAGCAGGATGGAAATTCAGGAAAAATTGCTAGATGTTAATAAGAATGATTCTTATATTTCTAATCCTGAGGATATTCTATGTCTCCCTAACTCCAGTTTCTTAAAAGTCTATTCAGGAGGGAGATTTTATTGTTGAAGAAATGTTATAGTACATCCTAACATGATTATTTTGTCTTACAGAAAGAAAACATACACAGATTAAACAGTATATAAAAGTTCAGCTTTGTGAAAGACAAACACTATAACTGAAACATTGAAAACACAATTTAAAGATGATTGATTTGACTAATACCCAATCAAGTCTTTATAAAGTGAATTTCCCATACATGAAATTTAATTTTACCTATAGGATTCATCACTCATCACAAGGGTTTTATGACATTCTGTTATCAGATGCCATTCTCTCACTTTTTGTTATCGTTTCTAATAAGATCATGCTGGTCAACTGACATTTTGAGGCTCCAATTAAAAAGATAATCAGTAAATGAAATCAGTAAAAGCCAAATAAAGAGAAAAAAAACACATCAGAGTGATAAGTGTAGTATTTTAGCTTCAATAACTTGGAATGTAAATATATCACAGAGGGATGTTTCGGCTGCTAAACTAATAAAACCCAGTCAATCAAATAGTGAAAGATATCAGAGGAAGTATTATAAGACAAGAGCCCAATGGAGACACATAAGAGAAAACCCATCAGTTTTACTCATTCACTTCCTTATCTGTTCTATAGGTATGGCAGTGGAACGGTTTTTTTCTCTCTCTTTCTCTTTGCATTTATCTTTTGCCTGAATGACTTCAATTTCACTTAGATTAGGACAGAAACTTCAGAACAGCCAGTTAATCCATCCTGTGTTCATGGGCAACTGAGCAAACAGACCAATATCAGTGTAAAATTGTAATTCTCGAGATTAATGTTGTCTTTCCTGTTTGCAGTGAACTTGACCTCCTTGCCTTTTTTTATTTCCTCTTTCAGCTTCTGTCCAGGGTCCCTGGGAGAGAGCCATCTCGCCAAACAAAGTGCCCTACTATATCAAGTAAGTCGGAAGCATCACATTCTCTATTGTGGCTAATCTATATATTCGCAAGTGAATTTATTTGTAAAACGTGACATTAGCCTGGCCTACAATACATAGTTCTTTCTTCCCCAAGGAAGCTTGGATAATCAACTCATGTTTAAATTACCACTAAAAATTTGCTGATGCCTTTAGGAAAAATCCATTTGATGCAGCCTATGTGTTGTGTTTTGTGATTGGAGGTTGTGTGGATTTTTCACAATAGAACAAAAAGCTGATGATGATATTACTAGTGACCTGGTACACAAATTCGTGCACATTGAAATGAAATTAATTAGAAGAACAATTTTAATATCACTATTGGCCCTTTCTCTATAATAGAAGTGTCGACCAAACTCATGATCAACAATGCAGATCGAAACACATGCATGTGATTGGCGCCAGCAAGAGCTTTATATATACAGATAAACTTGCTTAATTAGACCTACTTTCTGATTTAGCTAAACTTTTTCCAGCCCAGTGAAGCACCCCAACTTCTCTTTCAGGTAATTGTCAGCAACACAGCAGTAAATATCAACACAAAGCAGATTATTATTGTAGATCACACAGGGAGAACAAAGGATAAAATATTTAACTGCAGCAGTGTTTGACTATATTCTGCACAGTGAGAAAACCTGAAGTCATTTTCAAGGTCCACTATTTCATACTTCTTTTCAGTTGGGTCAAGTTTCTAAGCTCTCTAAATCTCTGTTTTCTGGCTAATGAAAAGAAAGTAGGATTCCATCGAGTCTCCTGTGTACCTACTCCAGGACTTCTGTGAGGATCAAATGAGATGAGGCATGAGAAAACACTTCACAGACATTTGGTTAAAGTGTGAAATGTTTGCACCTGGCTATAAAGCAAGTCCTGTTCCTGGGCTGCAGAAACTCCAAGGAGGCTAGTCGTCACTAGAGAGAGGAAGCTGAGCATTGCTACATGACATCATTACCCAGCACCCACAGCCACCATTTCTGGGCTGGGCTGGGCTGTGGGCCACATTTTGCGCCATGGGGTCTTGGCAGCGTCAGCTGTGATTTGGTGGGCTGTCACTCTGGGATGGTGGCGAGGCCTGTGTCCCACTTGGGGGAAGCTGAGTGTTGCTTTGTTGGTGCCAGATCTGCAGTGCCATTTCTCTATAAATGGCCAGTGCACATCTCGGCAGCTCCTGCATTGAGCATCTGCCCCCTGGTGGTCAGTGCATGTCATAGCGACCGGTCAGACGGTCAGACTCTTAGCATATTAGCCTTTTATATATATAGATTGACAGTGGAAGTAAATAGTTACAAGAACAATTTAATCTATTGAGGGGTTTTTCCGCATTTCTTCTTCAGACACAGATGGAAGTTTTCTGCAACTATATGTACACAAACTGTTTTAGGTGAATAAATACTTCATGAACCCAAAAGGCAGTCAGCAGCAGTCCTGGATTTGTGGAGCTGAGTTGTTCATTCTCGAAATACAGCACTCAGCATTTTTCACATAACAACAACAGAATGATACCATTTTCTGGGGCCATCTGTGTCTGTCAAAGGAATACAGGTGCTTAGAAGCATCTTCAGCAGGATGCTGCCTGAAATACAAATTATGATACATTGGATTGACATGGAAGAGGGAGGGGAGAGAGGATGTTGAGTTTTTATGATACATTAACAGTGTCTCATCAATTGTGTGAGTGCAACTTAAATTTAACTTGGAATCAGCTGCCTCAACAATTAAAACTAATCAGATTCATGAAATAGACTTCGATACCAATTAAATTCTTTGAATTTGCCTCTACCATGAGTCTGACTAAAAATAATGTTTTTCCATTTTTTCAGCCTGCTGTCTTTTATCAAGTCTGTTTTTATTCTTCCTCTGCCCATCAATTCTTCATAATTCAGTTCTAAAACAATAACAGCACTCCTAGATCTTCATTACTACAGTTCTCAAGAAATTAGATTTCATGCCTCAGTTTTGTTAACTCAGAAGAATGGGGATGAGGGGGCTCTTTTGGCTCTTCAAGGAAAGACACATCCTTTAGAAAAGGTTTGTCTTATTAAATTTTTCCAGACAAGGTATCTCTTATCTTTAAAAATTCTTCTTTAATATGCTTTGATCCTGATTTCTAATTTTCTTATTTTAAATTTTATTTTTGTTATATATAATTAATGATTTAGTCACTCTATGTATTTTAAATACCTATTTTAAATCACCTGTTTTATTAAACACTATATTGACAGGCACTGTATTGCTTTATATACACTATATATTTTTCAACCCATTTTATTAAGCTCTACCCAATCACCTTCTACATCATTGCCTTTGTCATGACAAACTTTCATTTCTGACTCAGATTTGAGAACTACTACTTCTTCAACCCATTTATAAAGTTCTCACTTTATCCAATCTTTATGAGCTGAAATAAAAACTTGTGGCCAAGGTTTTAGTACCAACTGAAAATTCAAGACATCTTTAAGCCATTCTTCTCCAAATCATTACTTGTTTGGGGCTCATTAAAGGACTCCTAGAGCCCTAGCCAGTTTGGCTCAGTGGATAGAGCATCGGCCTGCAGACTGAAGATTCCCAGATTCAATTCCATTCAAGGGCATGTACCTTGGTCACAGCTTGATCCCCAGCCCTGGTCCGGGCACATGCAGGAGGCAACCAATCAATGTGTCTCTCACATCAATGTCTCTCTCTGTGTGTCTCTCCTCCTCCCTTCCACTCTCTCTGAAAAAATCAATGGAAAAATATTCTCAGGTGAGGCTTAACAATAAATAAATAAATAAATAAATAAATAAATAAATAAATAAATTCATACATACATACATACATACATAAATAATCTCCTGGAGATTCCTAGAGTTGCCCTCTTCCCCCAGTCCCATTTGTCCTTTCCTTAAATATTTATCTTCTCCCTGATGTTACACCTACTACAAAAGATCCCAGTACCTTGCAGTGAGGAAATGAAAATGAATTCAAACCACAAAAATAAAAAGGAGAAAAAGTCTCTAAAAGCTGTAAACCCCTCAACCCTCCACCACCACCACCACCATCCCATATATTAATCTCTTGCTGTTCCTTGTTAGAATCATAGAGCAGCTACTCTCTATTTGTCCAGTACTGTTCACCATCTTGAAGATCATGGTAGTGGTATTGATAAGGGCACAGATCTGGAAAAAAGAAAACTTGATTTCTAGTCCTGGCTCTGTAATTAGTTGACTGTGTGGCATTGAACAAGTCATTTAACCTATACAAATCTTGGTTTCTCATTTATAAAATAAACATCCCTTTTAGCTCAAAGAATCAATGCATGGCATTTTATGGTCTTTTCCAAATTCAAAAACCTAAGATCTCAGCTTTTTTCCCAAGAAGTTTGTCTTTATTTTTAAAGTCTTTAATTATTAACATAACATAAATACTTAGTTTAAATAAACACAGGAATTCTATTTTTTTCACTGTTTAATTAGCTTCAGATATGATGCCCTCTCAACTCACTACAATTTCTCCAAGTAACTATGTAAAGAGCTCAAATCTTGGTGTATAATTAAGAACTATTATGCTCTTTAGTATAATGGTAAGATACATAAAATAATAGACAGGAAAAATCAGTAGAAAGCTGAGTATGGGGACATTAAAAGCCTCTGAGGTGATCAGTTCCTTGGAGTGAGGAATTACATGATTTCTCAAAGATATCTCAGAAACTTTATGTAGACCAATTCTCTCTACAATTATACTTTTTTTTTTAAAGAGGGATTATATAATGTCTCAAATACTCCTCTAAAATGTTAAGCTATAATGTAGGGACAACACATGTTCAGAAAGTATACATTAAACAGATTAATAGCATTTGTGATTTATTATTCTACATTCCTGTTGTCTAAGGTATTCTATTTATAGTACAATACTTTGATGTATGATGATCAATAGACTCCATGCAGTGGCAAATGCCATTCATAATTTGAGATTCCTTGTTGATCCTCATGTAGCAATAAGTTTATAATAGCATTATTTCAAACAGCCCCCATTTTTTATCTTTTTTATTTTGTCTGTCTTGCCTTTACATTCAAGAGTTTTTACCACACATTTCCAGCTACAAAGTCAGGTGTCTGCTGTGGATATTTTTTAATGCTTTCTAGTGTTTTCCTTTTCAATGCTGGAATAAACTGATCATCTAAATCACAAGAGATTTCTACACCAGTTGCACAGTTCCAGTTAGTTGTTGAGTTGTGCGCTCATCCTTGAGGTTGTAAGTCATTAACATCTTCTGCTCTAGATTGCAAATCAGACAGTGTTTATGCTTGCATCCTGATACCAGCTTCTCACATGATGCTATGAACCTTGATTTTGATACTTCAAACTACATGTTTGTCTAGTTTATTAGGCCATAGCATACATCATTGTTACAGTTTTCATATTCCCTCTCCCTTGGGGCTCTCTTATTTCTGCCAGCATCTCATTCAGGTTATTTGATTACAGTTTTCATTGCCACTGAAAAAATAATCACCAACAATGTTCAACCTGTTACAACTGCCTTTTTCACTCTCTGCCATTTTGTAGTTTTTTTGGCCTACTGTCAAACTCATGAAAACTTCAATATAATAGCCTTTAACCAGCTGCTGCATTCTGTTAGGATTTCTTTCACCTTTTTATGTTGCATACTCCCATATGGGTAAACCAAATGGAGCCAAGAGCTAGCTTTCTTAATCCCTTGCTTTCTTAATCAGTTAGAAAATTATTCTTCTGTATTATTGACTGTCAAAAGGATTTAGGCATCCCAAACTTGCGTGCAGTTTGTTCCTGCATAGATGACATAATAAGAGCATAAGAAATTGCCCTGACTGGTTTGGCTCAGTGGATAGAGCGTCGGCCTGCAGACTCAAGGGTCCCAGGTTCGATTCCAGTCAAGGGCATGTACCTTGATTGAGGGTACATCCCCAGTAGGAGGTGTGCAGGAGGCAGCTGATCGATGTTTCTCACTCATCGATATTTCTAACTTTCTATCCCTCTCCCTTCTTCTCTGTAAAAAACCAATAAAATATATATTTTAAAAAATAGTATTTAAAAAAAAAAAGAAATAGCACACTGGGTCAGAGCAACAGAGCAACTAGCCCAGAACTCTGTCCCAGATGCAGGCACCAATAGCTGTTTGTCAGTTAACCTAGTAGTTTTCATTTTTAAAAATTAGGATGCAGCCCTGACTGGTTTGGCTCAGTGGATAGAGCGTTGGCCTCCTGACTGAAGGGTCCCGGGTTCGGTTTCAGTCAAGGGCATGTACCTCAGTTGCAGGCACATCCCCAGTGGGTAGTGTGCAGGAGGTGGCTGGTAGATGTTTCTCTCTCATCGATGTTTCTAACTCTCTATCCCTCTCCCTTCCTCTCTGCAAAAAATCAATAAAATATATTTTAAAAAATTAGGATGCAGCCCTGGCCAGTGTGGCTCAGTTGGTTGGGCATCCTCCCATGCACTAAAAGGTCACCACTTCAATTCCCTGTCAGGGCACATGCCTAAGCTGTGGCTCTATCCCCAGTAGCATGCGTGTAGGAGGCAACGGATTGATATTTCTCTCTCTCTCCCTCTCTCTCTAAAATCAATTTTTTTGAAAAACATAAAAAGAACACTTATTTTAAAAATAAAAATGAAGAAATAGGATGCATTGTAAATCAATTGGCATTGACTATATCCAATGGTTTCTTAAAATTTTCTCATTTTCCACTTCAGCCTTCTCCTAGGTATGTAGGTTCTATAAATTTACTGATTTCTATATGAATACATAGAGGTATATTTCAGTTTTTCTTCTATCTACATCCTTTAACCTCAAGGGATGGCCCCAATTAAGTGTCATAGAACTTGGTAATTACAATTATATTTACTTTAATCTCACACCCCCTCACTAACCCCTTTTTATTTTTGTCTTCCCAGTCGGAGAAATTCTAATCCTTTTTAGTATTTTTAGTCTGTCCTTGAATTAAAGATAAGAATTCTCCTTGATCTTCTTAGTTGCTTTTCCTGGATCTTTTCCAGCTGTTATATCTTCCCTAGGATGTTGTGACTAGAGTGGCCCAAATATTGGTTATTAAATTTGTTAGCATTGTCTCTAGTCTCCACTCACTCATGAAGAAAGTAAATGCTATTTGCTGTCTCACATTGGTGCAGAAATGGAGAAACCATTTGAGGTCATAACCTGTTCTACATATACTAGAGGCCTGATGCATGAAATTCATCCAAGAGTAGGCCTTCCTTCCCCCAGCTGCCAGCACCACTTCCCTCCAGCACCAGCTTCCCTCCGGCACCCAGGACCCGGGCTTCCCTCACAGCCCCGGCTTCATCTGGAAGGTCGTCCAGAAGAACTTCCAGTCTAATTAGAATGTTATGCTTTTATTATTATAGATTAGTTCTACCTGAAGGTTGTTTTGCTGCTACTTTTCTGTAATACCAGCTGAAATGTTTGACCTTATATTTCTGTTAGTTGTCTCTTAGGAAGGATTTGTTTTTTAGAGAAACCAGTCTCTTTTTTTTTCCCTCAAAGACACCGGAGTTGCTAAATATTGGGAGGCATTCACTAATGAAACTCAATAGTAAACCTGCTGACTCAATCACCAGTAATGCATTTTATCAGGTTCCCTTTCTAAGTATCTGAAGCACTTGACAGAAGAGTGAAGAATGGAATTCTGGGGAACATGCTAACTGTTCAGTTCTTTTTCACATGCAATGCTCAAGAAGCAACTCATTTGCAGAGAAGTGCCTACCTTTTCCTGCTGGTTATTTTGGATGTTGTATACATTGCTATAAATGCCTTAATGGCCTTGATATACCCTTCTATCCATTCTCAATTCCAGGCATGTTTCTACAGCCACCTATGGCATCTCAGTTGCTCACAAATTTCTGGTGATTCTTCCTTAGCAAAATGCAATATAAAACTTCCCAGTCTAAAGCCAATAGTAGCTTCAGTCAACATTTCTTATTAGTATTGCTGTGTTTGCTGTGCCAAATTGCTGTTTGGAGTTTTGACTCTCCTGTTTTCTTATGACTACCGCTAGAAGCCTGCAGGATTGGGCCAAAACCGGCTCTCCAACATCCCCTGAGGGATCCCGAATTGCGAGAGAGCGCAGGCCAGGCCGAGGGACCCCACGGATGCAGGATTGATCAGGGCAGGGGAGGGATGCAGGAAGTTGGCCAGCTGGGAAGGGACCGCGGGAGAGCTCCAGGGCATGTCCAGCCCATCTTTCTCAGTCCTGATCAGTGATCCGACAGACCCCAGCAGCAAACTAACCTACCAGTCATAGCATCTGCCCCTGGTGGTCAGTGCAGGTCATAGCAAGCAGTTCAGCAGCTTTAGGATATCATTAGCAAATTACACTTTGATTGGTTGAACGGCTGACCAGACGACCAGACACTTAGCATATTAGGCTTTTATTATATAGGATTCCTATGGCTCTACTAGTACACGTATATGACTATCTACATGGAATTGTGGCCATCTTCCTAGACTTGCCTTTTGGTGTTTGTGTCTCCTTGTATCATGTTGATCTATTTTTAATTAAGCTGATGAATCTTGCTCAGATTATAAGTACCCATGCTCCCTAACTCCAGTAGTATCTGAGTTTGACACCACCTTCCTTTGCACCATATTGCCTCTATTACTGCTTTCCGAACAATTTTTAGATTTCAAATCCCTACCATATTTAAAGTATAACCTGCCCTCATTCTTGCTCCAGCTCCCTATTATTTGTGCCAGGAGTTGCTCTGATTCAAGCTTTGGTTAGTCCATTTGTTCCTTCAAGTTATTGATTGTTATTTCAGTACCTGTGTTTATATAGGGGCAAGCAGTGGTTAGCTGTCTCAGCTTTTACAGCAATCAACATGCTAAATATCTGTGCTGGCTAGATACATCTTCTAAGAAAGAGATTGGCTCTTATTAAAAACAACACTGGATTATGATATCCAACTTAGAAAATAACCCCCTGTGTCTCATTTCTGTTACCTCACTGTTCTAGGAATGCTATTAGTCTTCTGACATTCAGTTTAAACACTCTTTGAGATTGGTAGAGGTTTCCTTAGTTTTTCTCACAATATGAATACCTAATATCGTATACAATTTTGTATTGTTTCTGGTAAGATCCTTCACATGTATATTTTTCTTAAAAATATACCTTTTGCAGCTGACAAAGCCATATGAAATAGCAGAAATAGTAAGTAGACCAGGCATCAGAAAAATTGAAGTCTAGTTCCAGCTTTGCTATTAACTAGCTAGTTGACCAAAGGTATATCACTTATTCTCTGGGCCTCAGTTTCTCCATCTGTCAACCAAGGGGGCTGAATCATATGATACCACAAGTCATTTCCAGTCCTGATTTTATAAATGTTGACTTTGAAATAGAAACTGTTTTTAACAGTTTCCAGAGGAGTGAAAATGTATCTTCATATTGCCCTTGAGGATTCTTATTACACCATCAATCTTATCAGGATCGAAAGGACAAATAATATTAAACCTTTTATGTAAGTGTTTAGCACCTCTGATAATAGGAAGTGGATGTAACAGAGGATCAGCTGTCTAATTGCAGCGGTCAGTCTTTGAGGATATTGGTGAATATCTCTGGGTAATTAAATTTGTGAAATTGATGCCAAAAGCCTGGTGTCCTGACTTTTCAAAAGGCTTTAGTACACAAAGATAACACAGAGGTCAGTCTTCTCTGCTGTGCTTTCTCCTCCACAGTTTGATGGTTCCAAAGGTCACATTAGCTGATTCTCATTAAGCTCAGGAACCACAATGAAGGAATAGTCAGTAATACATAATTGATGATCTAATCATGAAAACAATTCCGTTTAAGATATTAACTAATACAGAGTGAATGAGGTGCATAGCATTATGCAGAGTCCTAATTCTGGCCTTTGGTTTTGTAGACCTTGTTGGTAGATGTAAATGATGATATCTTCTGTGTCTCATAGGTTCATATAAAAATCTCAGAACCTTTATAATTTTATAAGCTGATACATATAACCTTGACTGAAATAACAGACTCCAAGAGGATAAGTGCTGTATCTCTTTTTCTAGTGTGGTGCCTCACAGCACGTGCTCAGTAGATATTTGAATGAATGAATCCATGAATGAACACTTACCAGCAATTCTGTGTGCTTTACAGTTTCGTGACTCCTTCAGAAATTCTCCTAGTGTTTGCATGTCAATTTAGATCTACCACCCAAGTATGTCTCTCCTCTAGACATCAACTTCAGTATTAGAAAGTGTTCTGAGTCTTTTATAGAATTTCTCATGTCTCTTATAGTTGATGCCTAGGAAATAATCCTTAGCATGTGTGTCTGAATGGTACATACCAAATCCTGAGGTCTAAAGATTTCTCTTGTCTTTATCTAAACAATATGCTTTGGGATATAACTCAGCCCATCTGGGACTGAATTTCCCCATTAACATTAAGGAAATATAACTATATAACGCCTGAGATCATGGTGAGTTCTGGTTTTCCTTGTTTCAGTAGAACTGGAGTCTTTTTCTTTTTCATAAATGTCACTCATGATGCTGCTTCTGGTTTTCCAATGGTCAATAGAGCGAGCTTTAAATTGATCAACTGCTGTGTTTCACTACGCATTTATATACAGGAACTACTTTGGGGGCCGGGACCCAATAGCTATTGAATCTTAAAAGAATGGCATTGTTGTTTTATTTTACAGGAAATTTCTGTAATATGCTGTATGTTATATGTAATGCTTAAAGGTTTTGACATATATGCATATACACATATATGGGGCAGCTAAAATATAATGTTGGGTACAGTCCTAAAATCTATTATATTGCACATGTGTAGCACAGGTGTCCCCTGCCTCATTCATAGCACTCTTGGGAATTTGAAAATATATATAAAATATATTTGGGTTTGTTTCCCCAAAAGAAGTGGAGTCAAATATTTCAGCTTTCTTAAATATGCTCTTGCTTCCATAATCATGTGGTAGGGGAAAAAATGGACTATGGCATTAAATAAATCTGCATTTGAAATCCAGCTTTATCATATTCTGCTATTTGAAAAATTTACTTAACCTCACACCCATTCCACTTCCTGGCACATAAGGAATAATAATTAGCTTTCCTTTTCTGAATTTGAATTGAAGTCTAATTAACGTTTACTAGATATTGAGTGTTGGGTTTTAGGAAAACACCCCTACAGATATATCCAGTATTAGCTACAGGTTTAGAATATTTTCTGGGACACAAATGTGTCCTTGATCAAATTAGTTTATTTTCATTCTTGGAGTTCCCACATAGTTCGGGGTATGTGTGAATTCCCAAACATTCCTAAGCCTCTCCTAGGCTTCTCTAATTGCTTTTTATCCTGCTTCCCTGGGAAGCAGCATCCTGTTGCCTTCACAAAGGTCATCAACAGCCCAGACAACATGGCAAAATAACTTAATAACCCTGAACTCCACTTTGGATCATTTCCTTAGAGTATTAGTCCTTTGAACACTGACCTGATTGCAGAAAATGTTCCTTTCTCAGTGGGAAAACTCCAGATCCCATTCAGTCTCCCCCTCCCTCATTCTAAAGGGTAAAGTGCGGGAGGGGAGGGGGAGGAAGGAATTAAATGCTTTTCTGGAAGAATGTTATCATGCACATATCATTTTGTTCTTTAAAAAAATAAACTAAGTGCATTGTATGATTGAGGGCTGTCACATTGCAAAATTCTAAAATCTTTGTACAAGATAGAAAAATAAGTCTCTGCTTTCAGCAGTCTGGAAAGCTAAGAGTAGGTCCTGTATGGGGCTTAGCCTGCTATCAGCATTCTGCGAATGATCATGTCTTCTGTGATATCATTAACTCCCAGGTGGGTGAATCAGAGAAGCTTTCCTACTCCTCCTGAAACTTTCAATTGCTTTTTCTGTTTTTCTTTCTCAACGTATCCACTCCATCTTAGTCCCTAAAGCCATTGCATGTTAGATAGTGCAAAGAGTAATTTTTAACTTGCTTCTTTGTTGTGTTAGAAGGATTTTTTTGTTGTTGTTTTGTTTCCTTTTGGTTTGATTGCTTTTTCTTGGTCTTCAGCTTCCTATAAAGGGGGTATCTTATAGTTATAGTCCATAGAATCTCCTAAACAGGACAAAAAGCAAGGTTTAATGTGTGCCTACTAAGTGCTAAGTGAGATACTATCTTCCCCTTTATGAGAATACTACCAACAGTTACTATCCATAAAGAAGAAATAGTTGAGACTCCGAGAGGTTGGTGGCTTATCATTTCCCTTAACCCTATGATCTTAATTGGTTTTCACCACCTCCCCTCAGTCTAGGACCCTCCTATCTTCATCCCCCACATGCACAAGATCAGAGTTGTTTGGAACCCCCACCATATTGGCTAAAGCAGGGTGGGAATTGGTTGCCTGCCCCCTGCAAGTTTAGCAAGGGTACCGGAGGATAAGGGTGGGGACACATTTAGGGGCAGAGCTGTTGAGGATTCAGAAAGAAAAAATAATTAGGGGATAGAGAGTTAAGATTTAAAAGAACAATAATAATATCTTCTCACCTGTTGCTCCCAACTGTTTTGAGAGGTAGGTGTGAGATGTTGGGTTCTTTGTCTTGAGAAATCAATGAAAAAATTCATAGACAAGAGAGGGGGAAGCAAAGTTTATTACAGCAAAAGTAACATGGCTCTCAGCACATAAGAGGGGTCCCGAAAAGGTTTGCAGCAGAAACTCACTAGTCTAGGGGTTTAAATTTCCTGCACTTGCCTTCTATTGGCTCTTTCAAAAACAACAACAGCCAATCTCCTTTGCCCTCATCTCCCTACTTTCAGTTGGTGCTCTTGGGCTCAGGGGGAAGGGCAGCTCTACAGTTGACTGGTACATTCTGCCTATCTTGCTCACATCTTGACCATCTGGCTCATCTCCTCTTTATCTACCATCTTCCCTCCCTGAGGCCCTTACCCTAAACTGCCTGATCCCATCTGCCTCCTCCATTTGTTACAACTTCATAGTATTGTTGGTTGAAAACTTGCCCTTAGTATAACCAGGTGAGTCCACCACTGTGGAGCCGCCATCTTGGTACCACCAGCACTATGCTATTAGTCCTCCCCTGTCTGGCTAGTGTTTGTCCCTTGGCTTACCTACCCAGGCAACCTCTACCATTACACGCTTGCAGATACTTAAGTTTCTCTTTACTGCTTTTTGCAATAAAGCGGGGGGGGGGTAACAAAAACCTAGTCAAGCCTTCCTCTGTGGAAGCTGACAAAGCAGATTTTGGAATCACTTTCTGCCACCTCCATCTGGGCTAAGATGAAAGTATGGCTAAGACAGGTAATCAAATAGATGCCACAGAATGTGTTTCTCCTCGTCCTCCCAATTCTGTCTCTTTGAAGGGTAGGACATAATCAATTCAGGTGGACTAGAACAGTTCTTTGATACTAGAGCAGATCCTTAAGTTTGACATCATCCCCTCCTTCCTTCAATAAAGTCTCATCTTTCCCATAAATCCCAGGCCTATGGTTCCAGTTTTATAAGGCAAATGCATATGACCTGTGGCCATAAGTCATGACTTCCCCATGCATTCAGCATTGTGTCACCCCATGTATTACATGTACAACATTTTATCTTCTTATAGAATCTCTCTGTTTTTTATTTTAACTACATGGTGGCAAAGAAGTATTTTTTATATTTCTCTTGTAATGACTTAAAAATCAGCAAATCAACTTGAGCAAGTAATATGTTTTCCAGGATAAAGAATAACATATTTCCAGAAGATTAAGAAAGATCTCTATCTGAATATATAGTCACCCTGTATTAATTGATAAACAGAGGTGCTTTATCAAATTTAAAGCAAGATTAATTATTTTTTCTCACTCTTCCTTATATCAATGCTTACAGGTACATTTCTGCCAAAAAAAAATCAAACAATAGGGAAGAATGAATCCTAGATAAAGTAGGACAGGCCAAGCATAGGTATAGCAAAACTTGAAGATATAAATATCTTTACAGCTAAAATTAAAAGAAAAAATTGTGAATATTTTACATGTATATGTGTATATTCCTACATATATAGAGATATAAATATATTGAGAGGGGGAGAAGAGAGTGAAGAAGAAGGGGAGGAGGGGGAGAAGGAAAGGGGATTAACAGTAGGGCTGTGATTTATTCTCTGGGGCATGTGAGTGTAGTAAATGACCTCAACTCAACAGACCACCTTATAAACATGCTAATGACCTCCCAGAACTTTTTGTTAATCTTGTTCATGGTATTTAACCAACAGAAAGATACCTGAAAGTCCCTATCTATAAAATTTTTTTAGCAGGATATACTCGCTCTGGTTACTTTACTTATTGTAAATAAACCTGGAATTTACGGATTTATGAGTCATAACTGGATGGAAAGTGAGGCATGGTCACAAGCATTTTTCTATTTCTGTCATTAACAGATTATAAAATGGAAGCCTTTGGAGAATGAACTGGCTTCCTTTCAATGTCAGTATTTCTACATCGATTTTAAAAACACTTTGGTTAATATAAAACCATAACCTATAATGTGAAAGTACAGGAATATTTTGGGTATCTGGGGGAGATATGTCTGGTTATTTCAGGTTTCTCCAGGGAAAGAATGTTTTATCTGTGCCTAGTTTTTCTCTAAAATTCTTTGAATCATTGATAAAGATTGATAGTAGATAAGGGTCTATAATTTATGTGACTCTAATTTGAAATTCAACCCGTTATGCTTACACAATATGTATTTCTTTTTAAAAAAAAATGTTTTTAGAGAGACAGGAAGGGAGAGGGAGAGAGAGAGAGAGAGAAACATCATTGAGAGAAAAGCATTGATCCTCCTGCATGCCCTCTACTGGTGATGGAAACTGCGGCAGCCCCCTTCTGGGTATCTAGCCTCAAGGGAGGCATGTGCCCTGACCAGTAATCAAACCCTGGCGCATAGGTCGATTCTGAGCTACACTGGCCAAACTGTATTTCTTTTTAATTTAAAAAGTCTCTTTGCAATGAGAGAAAGGGAAGAAAAGCAGGATGAGTGTGCCAATATATTTTCCCTTAACATGTTGTCCCCAGGTTCTAGGAAATCACAGGTCTAAGAAAAGGCCAGGGTCAAGATTAGTGAGAGCTATAACAGTTGTACATTTATTTCTACATGAAAAATTATATAAGTGGGGGGAGGCGAGGGAAAAAGAAAATTATATAAATGATATTTATTTTTTTAAGTTACTTTAGAATATATCTTACACATAGCAAGGACTTCTGTAACTGCCTTGAAGTCCTAAGTCATCTTTACTATTTAACTTTTGAAATGTTTTTGTTAATTTTCAGATCTCTTGTCTCCCCAATTAAGCTGTGAGCTTCTTTTTTTATTGTTGTCAGTATTTACAGATGTCCCTCCACCTAATGGCCCACCCCACCCCAGGCTTTCCCCACACTATTGTCTTTGTCCATGGGTTATGCATATATGCATAGAAATTCTTTGGTTAATCTCTTCCTGTTCCTCTATCACCCTCCCCACTGAGATCTGTTATTCTATAAACTGTGAACTTCTTGATAATGTTTGTTCCTTATGCTTCTTTGCATCCTCCTTAGCACTGTAGTATCTTACACATAGGAAATTGAGAATAAATGCTTGATATTTTGTTTTGATGTTGAGGTTTACGCACATCTGGGGGAGCGGAGCTATGATCCTAATAATTATTCTTATAAAGGCATGGATAATAGATTAGAGGCATTCCATATAACGTTTTTATTCTAGGTAATCCCACTGGAATTACAGTTGATTAAATTATGTTTTGGAAGCAATTTCAATCATCAGTTCATTTCTTTTTCTGTATTTGAACTGATTGAGAGCAGAGGGAAATGCTTGATTGGGTTGGTTGCCTGGTTGAACTGTTCTCTATAAACTGAAAATCTTTGAAAGTTGATGTTTTATAGAAAGTATTTTGAAGTGAATATATTCCTTTAGCAGCTCCTATTTCCAAAACTGTTGTGAGGATATCTTATGAAAATGCCTTCAAATCCTATTTCTATCAAAATGTACAGGCTGCCTTCCGAAGTTAAGGTTGTTCAGTGACTGCACATACGCCTATGACTTAATATTAAGATTTTGAAACATGTTGGGATAAAGTGGGTGATAGAATCTGAGAAATTGAGGCAGAGCCACAGCGGCATCCAGTACGCAAACAGGACCTCAAGTGTAGTACTTAGTTATACTCAACCATTTCTTGCCATTCTCTGGTAAATGTTAGTTGTCATTCCCAAGCACATAGAAAATAGATTAACTGCATAAATGTCTAATGTTGGTTTTTAAAAGAGATAGCCAGTTCTTTTCCAAATACAGTTTTGTTTTGATAGGGGAGAAAGTCATCTCTATATCTTTTTTAAATGGACTTTGTTATCAAGGAACTTAGAGTTGTTTATTTAACTTGTGTTCTGTGTACTCAGCCACCAAGCCATTTCTTTTTACTGTAAGCACAGCAGAGTAGCAAAAGTCATCCTTACTCTGCTCAACCTCATTCATCATCAATAAAATTGCCAATTATACTCCAAGTCCTTGAATGTATTGCTTGAGAAGATGTATAAACTAAAAGGAAGCAGCTTAATGTTGAGGTTGAAGCTTGATCTTTCTATACTGCCTGGTAGATTCAAAGCATACTAATCTTATTTTGACTTGTGAACTGGAAAAGTTAATATAGAAGGATGGAGAAAACAAGTTCGAACTACGCGTCACTTTTCTTGAGAAGTTATCTGATTGTAACTGTAACTATAACTCAGGGTGTGTCAGATGGCTCAGATATGGAACATTTCTTTAAAATTAAAACCTAAAAATCCTGATGGAATGCATAAAATAGCTGCCTCTGAAGGATCTGGGATGAGCAGAGGAATACTGAATACTATCATCTGACAGTTTGAACCACACCTTTACAATAATTTCTGTGGCCTGAAGAATATAGAATTAATTCAATAAAACACTGGGAAAAAAAACAAGGTAAAGTATTTTAAATTAAAAACACTGAATAAGAATGGAGGGGGGAAATCCGCCAGCAAATCAATATTGCTTGGGGAAGCATGAATCCCAGACCAGCAATATTTTTATCCAAATGACATCTAGATCCGTAGTGAACAAACACCTTTATTACCAAGTTTTATAAATAGCAGAGTGAAGAAAAGAGTACAAAGTTGTTAGATATACTTCCCAAGGATGGTAACTTTATTCAGAGTTTCATGCTTCACTATACCTACTTCTATTGGATTTATTCATAGTGAGGAGTTAGATAGGATCAGACCGTTAAGGTAAGGGCCTCAGGGAGGGAAGATTGTAAATAAAAAGGAGATGAGCCAGGTGGTCAGGATGTGAGCAAGATAGGTGGAATGTACCAGTCAACCATAGAGCTGCCCTTCCCGCTGAACCCAAGACGGGAGCTAAAAGCGGGGAGATGAGGGCAAAGGAGATTGGCTAGTGTTTTTTTTTGAAAGAGCCAATAGAAGGCAAGTGTAGGAAATTTAAACCCCTAGATTAGATTAATGAGCTTCTGCAGTAACCCTTTTCGGGACCCCTCTCATGTGCTGAGAGCTTTGTTACTTTTGCTGTAATAAACCTCGCTTCCCTTTGCTTACCCCTCCCTTGTCCATGAATTCATTTGGTGATATCTTGAAACAACAAACCAACAGTTCACACCAGTGTCTCAACGGTACATTGTCAGTTTAGTATTCTTTTTTGCTTGTCCTTGCCTAAATATATGTATTGCAAAACAAAAATAGAGTCACGGTAAAATAATTACAAAGATAATTAATAGTGGTACCTGTAGTGAACAGGTTATTGTTGTTGTGTAGATTAATAATGTACCTAAGGAAATATGTGAGAAATTTAATTTGGGAAATAAAACACCAAAGGCAGAGATGAAATAATAAACCAATAGGAAATTAAATTTAAGCACAAGTGTATAAAGATGTAAATTCTATAGATGTTATAAAATAATATGTATGCCCTTACATAATTGTATTACTCTTTGAACTTCATTACTCTGGAAAATAAGGGGAGTAATCCTGAACACAATAGCATGACTTCTGCTTATAAATCAATCAGAGGATATATAAGCCTCTCTTAAATGTATAATATGCATTATAAAGGTATAATTTAATCCACTATTTTTTACATTTGAAAACTAATTTCATATAAATCCTAATTGGGCAATTCTTTTTGTTGTTGTTGTTAATCTTCACCCAAGCATATTTTTCCATTGATTTTTAGAGAGAGTGGAAGGGAAGGGGAGAGACAGAGAGAGAGAAAACATCGATAGAGAGACACATCGATTGGTTTCCTCCCACACTAGTCCCAACCAGGGCCGGGGATTGAGCCTGCAACCAAGGTATTTGCCCTTGACCAGAATCAAACCTGGGACCTTTCAGTCCACAGGCCAACGTTCTATCCACTGAGCCAAACCAGCTAGGGCTAATTGGGCAATTCTTGATACTTTGATGTGAGTATTACAATAAATACATTTTTCCAATATCCAAGTTTCACATATCTGTTTCAAAGAAAGAAGACAATTTTTTAAATGCCTACTGCCTGGGACTTCCTCTGATTGTCTTCTATGATAGTTCAAATCATACAACCATAAGCAAAAACAACAAAAAATATTTTGGCAGACAACATGTTTTGTTTGTTTATTTTAATGTTCACAATATAAAGAATACTTATTGCCAAATCTTACTTTCAATTTTGTTACGAATTACCAAAGTGTTCCTGATTTGTAAACAAGAAGGTTCTGGAATTGAACCCTGAATATACTTTTCTACAACCCCAAAGAGGAAAACTTTTGAAATATAAACACTGACCTTTCTCAATGTCCCAGGTAAAGATTGATAGATGTGCTTTTTTTATGCTAGTGCTTTGCGATAGTGCAGGTTGAGACCAGACTAGATTGGCAGGACATACTGACTGTTGTGAATATTCTTGGCATAACATGTGGGATGGGGGAAGGAAACAGGAAGAGCCAGAGTGGAAAGAAAGAGACCAATAGGTGTGTGGAAAGTACTGGTGGTAGTAGATTCCATCTAGATAATGGTAGCAGTGGAGATCATGAGAAGTGATTGGGGGATATATTTTAGAAACAACAGATCTTGCTGATATGTTGGAGGTCAGGGATAAGGAAAAAAGGACAATGTAGATGTCTCCTGGGGTTTTGCCTGGAACAGGTACCTGAAGATGAACAAGTTCAGTAGGGAATATCAAGAGATCTGTCTTAGACACCATTGACAGCACCCAGGGCTGATGTGAAGAGCTTTTGGTCTCCAGTAATGCCCACTGGCCACTCTTTATCCCAATAACAGGAAAACATATAATCTAAACCAGCCATGGGCAAACTACGGCCCGCAGGCCAGATCCGGCCAGTTTGAAATGAATAAAACTAAAAAAAAAAAAAGACCGTACCCTTTTATGTAATGATGTTTACTTTGAATTTATATTAGTTCACACAAACACTCCATCCATGCTTTTGTTCCGGCCCTCCGGTCCAGTTTAAGAACCATTGTGGCCCTCGAGTCAAAAAGTTTGCCCACCCCTGATCTAAACAAAAGATTGAGCTTGTGCCCAGCTGGCATGGCTCAGTGGTTGAGCATTGACCTATGAACCAGATTCCTGGTCAGGGCACATGCCTAAATTGCGGGCTTGATCTCCAGTGTGGGGCTTGCAGGAGGCAGCCAATCAATGATTCTCTCATCATTGATGTTTCTATCACTCTGTTCCTTCCCCTTCCTCTCTGAAATCAATAAAAATATATTTGGGGGGTGGGGCGGAGATTGACCTTGCCAATTGGATAGGCGTTCTATATAGAAACCCTGGAGCTACTTAGGTTTAGAAATGTTAAGTTTGGGACACTATTTATTGGGTATCCAAGCATGTAGCTGGAAATATGAATTTGAAGTTCCAGGAAGAGGTCAGGCCAAGGGCTATAACTTTAGGAGTCATCAACATATATATATCATGGGATGGGATGCCATCACATTGGGATGAAAGAGGAAACCCTAGGAGTTTTCAATATTAAACTTGTTTCCGCTCTGCCAAAGGCAAATGTGTTACAAGATTCATTAAATTAATTAAGAAAACTATTTTTATTGGGGGCTACTGTGCCAGATATTGAATTAGGCACCAGAGATATGATAATGAGCAATACAGGCATAGCTCCTGCCCTCCTGGAAATCCTGCAACTCCTAGAAGAGTTCCTGTCCTTCTGGAAGAAATAGACCTGAAACAAATGGGACCTGGGGACTAAGATGAGCCAGCGAGGCAGGCAGTTGCTATTTACTACTCTAACATATTTTAACTTGGCATATTTTTAATATATTTTTTATTGATTTTAGAGAGGAAGGGAGAGGGAGAGAGAGAGAGAGAAACATCCATGATGAGAGAGAATCATGGATCGGCTGCCTCCTGCACACCCCCTACTGGGGATAGAGCCCACAATCCAGACACGTGCCCTTGACTGGAATTGAACCCAGGACCCTTCAGTCCGCAGGCCGACACTCTATCCACTGAGTCAGGCAAATTAGGGCATTGGCATATTTATTAAAATAAGTAAAACTAATTATTCAAAATATTTAATGGAAATGTAAAATAGAAACAACCTACAAAAAGAATTAAGCCCATGAAAAAATGTTCAACATCTAGTTATTAGGGAAATACAAATCAAAACCACAATGAGATACCACTTCACACCCAGTAAGATGGCTATTGTAAAAAAGAAAACAAAAAATTAAAAGTGTTCATGAGAATGTGGAAAAATTAGAACCCTTTTAAATTGCCGGTGGGAATGGAAAATGGTACAGCCACTGTGGAAAAGAGTTCGGTAGTTCCCCAAAATGTTAAACAGAATTACCATACTATCCAGCAATTACATTTCTAGGATATACCCCAAAGAATTGAAAGCAATGACTCAGATACTTGTACATTAATGTTCATAGTGGCATTGTTCACATTATTCAAAAGGTGGAAACCCAAATGTTCATCAACAGATGACCGCATGTGGTACATCCAAAATGCATGTGGTACGTACAAAGGAATATTATTCAGCCTTAAAAAGGAATGAAATTCTAATAGTAACATAATATGGATGAACCTTGAAAACATTATGCTAAGTGAAGTAAGCCCAACACAAAAGAACAAACATTGTATGATTACACTCATATGAGGTACCTACAATAGTCAAAGTCATAGAGATAGAAATTAGATTAGTGGTCACCAAGGGATGAACTGGAAAGAAAGTTATAGTTTAATGCATACGGAATTTCTCTTTGGGATGATGAAAAAGCTCTGGAAATGGAAAATAATGATGGTTGCATAACATTGTAAATGTACCTAATGCCACTGACTTTTAAATTCTGTATTTAAAAATGGTTAAAATGGTTGATTTCATGTTATGTTTATTTTACCACAATAAAAAATTGCCCACCAAATAAAGGAATTAAACAATAAATTTGCTTAGGATTTAAATAAGGTAGCTATACTCCGGTTTCTCTTCAGATCATATAAATCTTTCACCTTTTAAATAGGATAGCTAAGATAATCTCTATTTTTATTTTAATTCTATATTAAAGATCCATATAAAAGTATAAGACATATATAAATAAAGTATCAGAATGAGAGGACTTTTTCTGAGGCATCCAAGAATTTCCCCTATGCTTTTGAAGTCTATTGTGTGATTTACTTCCTTGAATTGGCCTGCAAAGTGTGAGTACAATACCATTGCAGAGATTAATTGGTATATTTGTGAACTGTTCTGAAATGCTAAAATGAAAGTGTAAAACTATAAAATGAATTATTATTCATTGAAGAGGCATAGTTTATAAGGGTGTCTCTGATTATTGTCGAAGCATAAATGGTCAAATTCACCAGTAATTAGTCAATTTAGTATGAAGTTATCTTTTAGTTGGTATATTTTATTTAATCTCAGTTATATTTGTAAAAACAGAAATTGCTGTATGTTACTGCTTTCAAAATCTCACACAAATACTAAAATGTTCTTTAATTCTAATGTACTTAAGACATGGTTGGAGTCTCCTTGTCTAAGAAAAATCTCAAGTACATAGTTATTTAAAGATATGCTCTTGACTGATTGATTCATTCATTCAATACGTATTTATTTATCATGGTACTAGAGGCCCAGTGCACAAAATTCATGCACAGGTAGGGTTCCTGGGCCTGGCCAGCAATCAGGGCTGATCAGGTTCCCCGCCTCCCCACCTCCTCCTTCCCTCACTCTCTCAGTGCCCTGCCACCACCACTGGTCACCCGCCATGTTCCATGCCGCCCCCTGGTGGTCAGCGCACATCATAGCGAGCAGTCGAACTCCCAGTCTCCAGGTCGAACTCCTGAGGGGACACTTTGCATATTTGCCTTTTATATATATATAGATGTGCACCAGCTACCGGGCTAGATGCAGGTGATTACCTTTGGTAAGCAACACTCATTCTCTCTCTAAAGGGTAGCCAGAGCCTGGCCCACATGGCTCAGTGGTTGAACGTCAACCTATGTACCAGGAGGTCACTAGTTCAATTCTGGGTCAGGGCACATGCCCGAGTTTTGGGCCCAAGCCCCAGTAGGGGGCATGCAGGAGGCAGCTAATCAATGTTTCTCTTTCATCGATGTTTCTCTCTATCCCTCTCCCTTCCTCCTTCTGAAATCAATAAAAGCATATTAAAAAATAAATAAAATAAAGTATAGCTAGAGAGCAGATATGGATTTGAGACACTAAGTATGAATAAATGTTAACATAGAAAAGAGGGGAGATCATGTCTCAAGGCACTTTTGCAGGAAGGAACTTGTCAATACAAGGAGTTAAAATGACATTGTGATGTCACTGGAGGGGCTGGGGAGAAAACTTGAAAAGCTCTCTGGCTAATTAAAATGAATTAGATGGGGACCTCATGGATACAAATGTTGGAAGATTATTGATGAAATCCAGGTAAGAGATAATGGTACTTGGCCCATGATGGATGTTCGAGATGTTGAAAAAGAGAGAGATTTAAGAAAGATTAAGAGGAAAAATATCCTTAGGGTTTAAGGATAGATATAATGAGAAGGGGTTACAAAAAGGAAGAAAAACATGTCAAGTCGTGCCTAGATTTCTGGGCAATGGACAGTTGATGACACTTTTTAGTGAAATGGGGAATGCAGAGAACAGCCAGATTTGGGATGGCAATTTGATTGAGGGTGTTTGAATTCAAGGTGATTTGTGACATCTGAAAAGCACTGCCAAGTTGACAAACAATATATGTCTAGGTGGGTCTGGGTTGGAGTTATTCCTTTAGATAGCATTTGTATGTAACTGGTGACTGAAACCATGGGTTTGAATGTGAATCTAATGCTAAATTTTAGAAGGGTAATTTTTAAAGCTCTTTGCTTTTTGAAGTTCAGTTTTAACATTAAAAATAAAATTTTAAAACTGTTTTTTTTTCTGATTGGTGTTATAGCAGCACAATTTATAATAGCTAAGATTTGGCAGCAGCCTAAGTGCCCATCAGCAGATGAGTGGATTAGAAAACTGTGGTACATCTACACAATGGAATACTACACTAGTATAAAGAAGGAGGAACTTTTACCATCTTCAACAGCATGGATGGATCTGGAGAGCATTATGCTAAGTGAAATAAGCCAGTCAGAGAAAGATAAATATCACATGATCTCACTAATTTGTGGAAAATAATGAACAACATAAACTGATGAACAAAAATAGATCCAGAGACAGAGAAACACCAAACAGACCATCAAACCTCAGAGGGAAGGACGGGGAGGTAGGGGGTGTGTATGAGATCAACCAAAGGACTTGTATGCATGCATATTAGCATAACCAATGAACATGGACACTGGGGCGGCAGGGGCTTGTCCTTGGGGAGGGGAGGAGTAGCCGAGGAGGGGTCAATGGGGGAAAAAGGATACATATGTAATATTTTAAACAATAAAAAACTGATTTAAAAAATAATAATTTAAAAGCTTAGAAAATATGCATAAGAGTTATCATAATGGTTGTAGTGTAGGGAAGGGGCAATCAAAGAGGACCTGAATTTCATATTCATTGTTTTATTTTGTTTAAAAAGACTAATTCTGGACAGTGGGAGAAAACATACTTTTTATTTGGTATCCTGGACTTTTTTTATTTCCTAAAACTCTTCTTTTTTTTAATATCTTTTTATTGATTTCAGAGAGAAAGGGAGAGTGAGAAAGAGATAGAAACATCAATGATGGAGAGTCATTGATCGAACCTGGGCATGTGCCCTTGACCAGAATCGAACCTGGGACCCTTCAGTCCACAGGCTGATGCTTTCTCCCCTAGGCCAACCTGGGTAGGGCGATTCCCTAAAACTCTTAAACTGAAATAAGCATTTTAAACATAATCATGATTGCCTGGCCAGTGTGGCTCAGTGGTTGAGCACCAAGAGGTCACCAGTTCAATTCTGGGCTCCATCCCAATAGGTGACATGCAGGAGGCAGCCGATTGATGTTGATGTTTCTCTCTCATCGATGTTTCTATCTCTCCCTTTCCCTTCCTCTCTCTAAAATCAATAAAAACATATTTTTAAATAATAAAAAATAAGTAAAATAAATAAAAATGCATTATGATTAACAACTACAATGTCACTTGGTTACCTAACAAAATTTACTTTGTGAGTAAACTCTTTAGTTCATAATTATTTATACTTGATCTACATCTTTGTACCAAAGTTACTTAATCCGACAAGTAGCTGTTGTCTAGAGCCTGAACTAATGCTAAAAGACTATTACAATTGTATTAAAATTGCAGAATTTTGTTCACTTTTTTCCCTTCTGTTTGGATAATTTCTATTGCCCTGTCTTAAAGTTCATGGATTCTTTCCTTGTCTGTATCAAATCCACGGATGAACCCATCTAAGGCCCTCTTCATTTTTGTTACTGTGATTTATAGCATTTTCATTTCATTAATTCTTATAGTTTCCATCTCTGCTGAAATTACCGACTTGATATTGCATATGCTCTCTTCCTTTCCCATTAGAGCTTTTTAACATATGAATTTGGTTATGTTAGCTCTCCTCTCTGATAGTTTTAACATCTGACACATAGCTGAGTCTGGTTCTGATGATTGCTTTGTCTCTTTAGACCAGTGGTTCTCAACCTTGGCTGCACATTAGAATCACCTGGGAATCATTTTAAAATCCTGATTTCTGGGCCTCATTCTCCAGAAATTCTGTTTCTTTGTTACTAATGTTGTGGCCCCACCCCATAACAAAGAAACAGAATTTCCAGAAGATGAGGCCCAGAAATCAGGATTTTAAAAAGATTCCCAGGTGATTCTAATGTGCAGCCAAGGTTGAGAACCACTGCTTTAGACTGTGATTTTGGGGGTGAAAACCAGACATCTTCTATAGAGTAATAGATAGTGAGGTAAACGGATTTTTAGTCTGGTGATTTAGTTTACTCTGGTTGGGGCAGGGGCTGTGTTTGAAGTTTTTTTGTTGCTATGGTTATCATTGTTGAGGTATGTTGTTACTATGGGCACCAGAGCCTTCAAATTCCTCTGGTAACTTTGTTCTATTACTGGAAGCTTGTTAGTGTGGTAATTGAACATAGGGCCAGGAGCATTCTCTAATGTGCTGATTAACACACAATTGGCCTGGGTCTTGGGGGTGTAGCCTTCATAATTGTTTCTGCCCCTCCTCCAGGGGTAGAACTTTCTCAGCCTCCCATTCCTTTCCCCCAAGCTACAGTGAGTATCCACCTACATTTTCTCTATCTATGGTCCTGAGGCCCTTTCCCTTTCAGATTACGGCTTTTTTTTTTTTCACCTGGGTGATATGGGATCTAGATCTGGGTGATAGTCCCTTCCCCCGACTGTCCTGGCTTTTCACCAGTGCCCTCAAGTGACATGCTTCCCTCTCCAGATTAAGCCTCCCTTTCTTAAGTGAGGAGAGTTTGGACAGGTTCACAGTGGCTGGCTGCTGTGAGCCTTCCCCAGTCAGCACCACCAAGAGTGGGAAGAGCTTTCTCCAGATTCTCCCCATCCTCTCTGTGAGAGCCTCATGAAGTTCCTGGAGGAAAAAGCCTACAAAAGGTTAGGGATCCTCCTATGGCTATGGCCCCAGGAGCTTCTCACTCTCAGGCCCTCAGGTGGTCTCTGGAATTTAATCTCTCTGTCAATTTATATAGCATCTGGTGGCTTCTGCCCCAGGTAGCCAAATGTTCAGGCCCTCTGCCTGGCTGAAGATGACTACAGATTTCAGGGTGGCTGTTTGTTCTGTGGCCTCATTTCTCTGAAAGGTTGGTGAAAAGTGAATTTATCTGTCCAGCTTTTTCCTTATTGTAAGTATGGGAGCTGCCTCTTTGCAGCTCTCTACATCTCTAAGTTGAAGCTAAAAGTCTGTGCAGTGTTTTGGAAAATTAGTATTTATAAGTTTCTCTTCTCATAACAAAGTAATAAATGTTCACCGTGGAG
>NW_005371386.1:1042365-1052781 GCF_000412655.1 Myotis brandtii | reverse complement strand
AAGGAAGAGGGAGAGAGAGAGAAACATCAATTGGTTGCCTCCCCTATGCACCTTGACCAGGGATCAAACCTGAAACCTGGGTATGTGCCCTGACTGGGAATTGAACCAGTGACATTTCAGTGCACAGGGCAATACTCAACCAACTGAGCCACACTGGCCAGGGCCTCTTCCTTGAGTTTTTTAATTTTTCCTAATAAAATATAGAAAATATGATTCATATTATTTTGTACCCCACCTTTTGTTGAGCAATGCAAGTTTATGCTTAGATACAAAGGGTGCTCTGACTTCTCACTTTTGAAGACAGATGTCAGCTGTCTCCCCCAGTGAAATACTCTTGATTTAATATCAGGTAGGCAAGTAAGGCCACGACAATTCTGCTTTCATCTCGATAGCCCAGGTAATTTGACAGTTCTATATAGACCCTATAATATAGCTCAGCTCAAAACCCAGAACATGATAGGATTTTCAAGAATCACTCTAGAGACTTCCCCTTTATCATATCTTTCCAAACCTATGGGTTTGGGACTTCTGTACAAAGATTTGTCTAATATTGAAAAATGTGTTTTGCTCTTTCTACATTCAGTAAAAACACCACCACTTTTGGTTGGCTGCACCAGTGGCATAGAATTATTTCACTGACTAGAGCAGTGATGGCGAACCTTTTGAGCTCGGCGTGTCAGCATTTTGAAAAATCCTAACTTAACTCTGGTGCCGTGTCACATATAGAAATCTTTTTATATTTATAGTAAAACAAAGACTTATATTTTTGATATTTATTTTATATATTTAAATGCCATTTAACAAAGAAAAATCAACCAAAAAAATGAGTTCGTGTGTCACCTCTGACACACGTGTCATAGGTTCACCATCACTGGACTAGAGGATGACCCAGAATGTCAATTTAGAGCATCGAAAATAAAATTGTCCAAGGCAATCTTTGCAGCAAACCATGTGCAAACAAATTTAAATATAGAATATACCCCTCCCAATCCATCTTTAGATTTTGCCTCAAAATTTGTGCAGGTGAGCCCTGGCCAGGTAGCTCAGTTGGTTAGAAAATCATCCCAATACACCAGTGTTGCAGGTTCGATCCCGGGTTAGGGCACATACAAGAATCAACCAACAAGTACATAAATAAGTGGAACAACAAATCAATGTTACTCTCTCTCTCTCTCTCTCTCTCTCTCTCTCAAATATTGTGCAGGTGAAAAAAATCTTTGTTTCAAGATAAATTAATATTTTGTCATCAGAAAGAATTTAACTCATTTTGTTTCCTCTTGTTTATTTTCCAGTTGTTTTAAGTGGTCTTCACATTTCCTTGTGTGAACACATATATCAAAATACACTCAGCATCAAGATATTTGTCATATGCAGCACTTTTTCTTCACATATTTATTTTTTAAATATTTAAACAACTTAACTCCATCATCTCCACTGCCCTTTTTAAAACTGACAATTAGTTGGTTGAAGTCTCTTCAGTTCTTATTCAGTTAGAAATATCTGACCCTTGGTTGTAACTTCTGTTTTGCTTTTTGCAGTGAGTTTTTATGTGTACTATCAGGAGATGTTCTTTTTTTAACCTTCAAATTAAAAAAGGGAGAGATTTAAATTCCTTTTAAGTCAAAATACAACTGCTCTATTCTAAAGCTTCCTTTAAAAAAAAATAGAACCAAATCCTCATCGGTAGTAATTAATTTTGACAGTATAGGCTCAGTAGCAATTCACAAACCTGTACTTTGTGCATCAGCATTCCTTATTATTCTAATTAAAGTGGAACATTGTGCCCTCGCTAATCATTAATGGGTTTTCATTTTGTAAATGACATTTGCAGAAGTTAAAACAGCGAGTTCATGTGAAGTCCACAGGCAACAGTGTTGAAATTAGCATCACCATAGCAACAGTCTTCCATCATTAGCATTCAGGGCAACAGGAGGTGTTTTGTTGTGTTTTGTTTCCCAAAAAAAGAAAGAAAATCTTCAAAGGCAAAGCCTAATGAAACTCTTTCCGTAGATATTTATGTTTCTCCTGTTTATGTGTACTGTACTAGATCTCTAAGTCTATATAGAATTTTTTAATTGCAATGTGGATTGTCTTCTTTCCAGACTAGCGTTTTCCTAGTATACTAGCTGAATTGCATGATCTTTCTCCAGCTGTACATGTCTGACCTGCTGAGCAGCATTTACTCATTGCCAACCCGCCGCTCACCAGTAAGTTTTCCTATGTGGACCAGGACAATCTGTATTCATAAAAATACTTGGTTCAATCTGAAAATGTTAGATGCATTCATGAGTTTTACATTTAATTCATGGGAAATAGATTTATGCCGTTGGATCCTCTAGTGAACTCATTTAGGAAAAAAATAGAACCATGTTGTAGATATAGGTCAATGATTATTACCATTCATCTGTAGATGGAATTAAAAGTTGAGTCAAAAAGAGACCAATATTATCTTAGCTGAGTCTCAAGCAATGGTATCATACTATTATTATGTGTATGTATGTGTGTGTTATTTGCATTTTAATATTCTGAGAAATTTTAACAGTGGTATATCTAGCATTTATGTTTTTTTCTCAGTACTAAAATGCATTAAAAAGAGCACCATATTGACCTACCAGCTGCTTTTAAATCACACCAGTAGTAGATAATTATAAAATTTAAATGAAGTTTCATTTCCATTTATTAAACAAAAATATCATAGCTCCAACCTTGAAGTGTTGCCCCAAGCTTGGATGTAGACAGGTATGCTGCATCTTTTACTTTTCAACATGAATCATAGTTGTCATCCCTGTTACATGTAAGGACAAGAAGTTATGCATTCCACTCAGGTGCCTAAAGACAAGCCTGTGCTGGCCCACACTAAGGAAACAAAATGGAGCAAAGGACATGGCTTTCAGTTAGGGATGCATTTGTGCTATTATCAGTTCTGTCTCACAATAGGTGAGTCTCTAGGTCACTTAAGTCAGTCACTCAGCCAATAGGCTGTAACCCGTTTTTGTGTGTGTGATATTGAAAGACAGCAACCCCCAGAAGCCACATATTCCACTACATGCTCTAGGTCAGTAGGACCATACAACTCATATGTATGCACACATACATATGCACCTTCATGTCTCCAATGCTACATTCAATCTTTCCCCAATTCATAGTTGGTGACTAGAAAAGATCTTTTACTTTAGGTTTTCCATCTGCCATGACCCTGTTGAGAGGCAATACAAGCCAATCAGATGTCTGTAGTCATAATATGCACTATGTAAGGATAACTCAGAATCATTAGGCAGGGACCTATGACTGCCTTCTATGAAAACCACCCCCTGACTTTGTGGTACCAGCACCTACTATCTTTTTTTTCTCTTATATAATGGAAAGATTTCAAAATTATCTTTTTATTCCAACAGATCTTACAAAGCCATAAACTAAATAGAATTCCAGTGGTAATAACTCCCAAGCACTGTATTTTTCTTTTCAATATTCTGATGTTTTCTCTTATGCATATAAGTTCAAAGAAGATTTATGCTACAGATTTCCAAATAAACCACATAAACAGAAGGTTCTCACACTCACTAGTAATCACTTGTTCTGTCACTCTGAGGATGGTGTCCTTTGGATTGCATCTCTACCATTTGCTCTTTTTCAACCCTTCTTCTTTTCAGGTATATAGAGAATCAGACAAGACTTAGTTTACCATTGCATGAAGAATGTGAGCTATAAACTGAGACAGGTTGTCCAGTTACAGATGTAGTATATAGTAGTAATCATATACTTTAATTTTCAGGGGCTTTTTTTCCCAGTTTTCTATCAATCAGTTTCCCTGGCTGAAATATTAGTATTTGCAAGAGACCATGCTTCCTATATATACAATTATAGCAGGGGCAGGAAAGTACAGATTTTAGAAAAAATTAATTTTCTTGAAAGTAGATCGCTCTACACATGTCTAAGTATGTGTCAAGACATAAGAACTCAGCCCAGCCAGTATGGCTCAATGGCTGAGTGTCGACCTATGAACCAGGAGGTTGTGGTTCGATTCCTGGTCAGGACACATGTCCTCAGTGGGGGGCATGTAGGAGGCAGCCAATCCATGATTCTCTCTCATAATTAATGTTTCTATCTCTCTGTCCCTCTCTCAACTCCTCTCTGAAATCAATTTTAAAAATATTTTTCAAAAGACATAGGAACACAAATGATTAAGAATAACTAAAGGTTTAGAAAAATCCAACTTGACCTCCAGTACTCTAAGGTTTAATCCAATTTAGAGCCATGTCAATCCACAAAACCTAAAGGATAATGAAAGCCTGGGACTCTGGTGCCAATGAAAAAGTTCTACCAATTGAATGAGATGTGAAAGCATTTAAGCCTTAGCACAAGGAATACTATGAGTAAAATTTATGTAAGCAATGATTGCAATTATTAGCCCTGTTATTTGTTCTCACTTGCCCAACTGCAGTTCTCTCACTTAGCTCAAAATAGCTCTTTGTAACGTTAGGTCCTGCTTGTCTGCCTTTAGATAGGGTTTAGAAAGATGCCTATAAAGTAGTTCTGTTCTGAAAATCAGAGTCTCTTGACCCACTGTAAAGGGAGCAGTAAACAGAGTTTTCTCAGGGGAATCATTCAGCAATATACTACAGGTCTTCATAAAAATCTTTGTGACAAAATTGTCTTTACTGAAGTCACCACCCATTGGGTTAAAAAATAAGTTGCCCTTAGCTTTTTGAAAGTGAAAAAAAGTTGGGCCATCTGAGTGATGCAGTAGTTTTTCACAACCAAGAGCCCTCAAGCTCTCAGTTTTATTTTTAGATGCCATACTTATGGATTGTTACAGAATTTATAGAATATGGTTTAAAGGACTATTCAATTGTAGGGCAATCATTCAGTTTATTCCCATGGTGGAGCTAAACTAAACCATTCCAGATCAACAGGAATCTATTCTCTTCAAATTTAGAAAGGAGATTTCCCATCGTAGATAATCTATGTTTGATGTTTAACACCTCAGAAAGATTTTCTTAATAGCTTCTTCTGTTCTTAACTCTTTGGTGAGTTCTCAGGGACATATTGAAGAGTTAGTTACCAAACTGTTTACTGTCTCACATTGTGAAAGGTCACTTTTTGGATTGTGTTGTTGTTGTTTTTTTCATATCCAGAGTACATGCTTTATGCTTGACACTTTGGCTTTTACTTTCAAACTTTAGGTAATGCAAATGAATCTATTACACCATCAAAGTTACATTTCTCTTCTATGTTTATTTTCAGCATCCATAATTGAGAGTTTCCTGTTCTTTGGTTATTATACTATAGGTCTCTATTTTAGCAGGTTTGACCCTAAATTAGAGCAGCCAAAAAATTAGAATCAATTGCATATGTCACCAATACACAGTACCAATTTTCCCACCCTGAAAGTATATTCAAAACAAATTTACAATGTCTCTTACAAACAGAAATACCCAATTCTGAGTACACTCTTTTGAAACACACATGCATACTGGACACTTTAAGAGCATTTCCTAATCAGCACAGTTCAGTCAACAACACTACTTCACTCAGCAGAATTTTACATTTGAGTTCCATTTAAGGAAATATATCGAGCATGCCATAAACAGATCGTTCTTACTTTTCTTCAGTGGTCACTTTCTTCTATGATCATTCAAGGAATCAGGTCTCCTCCAAGGACCTTAGGATTACTCTAGGACTGAACCCTTGTCCTTTAATTTATCTCTGATAGCACACCTTCATAATGTGTCATCAGTCTGGTATTTACAGTCAGCTAATAAGACTGCAGAAATAGGTACAGTGGGGCCTTGACTTACGAGTTTAATTCATTCCGAGACCGAGCTCGTTAAGGAGCTCGTTAAGGAGCTCATTAACTCAAATTACTCTATCAACTCAATGCAAAAAATCAGCCGAAAGACAGCTGGTATCTCAAAAAACTCGTTAGTCGGGACACTCGTAAGTCAAGGCCCCACTGTATACTCAAGTGTGAAGACAAAATGTAAGAGGAAGACAGAATCTTAGAGATAATCCACCACAAACCCTTCATCTTACAGGTAAGAAAACAGAAGTCCAAAAAGGGGAAATTTTGGTAGTTTAACCAGCCTAGAAAACCAGATCTTATGATACCTGGTCCTGAGGTCCTTAAACAAGCTGTGGTTGTTGGAGTAAAAGGCATATGCAAGTAGGGAATTTACAAGTAGTCCCAGGTGTTTCTATAGCACTTCATGAAACACTTACATCTGTTATCCTATATTTGATTCTTGCAGTGTCCTATGGAGGGTTTGAATAGCATGTATAGTTATCCTCATTTTTACAGATGTGAAAAGTGAGGCTCTGAGATGTTTTGATTTGCCTAAGATCACCTACCATGGAGTAAAAGGTGGGATCTAGGTCATTTTTCTCTAAGTTGAGGGCTTGTTCTGTTGTACCATAATGTCAATTTATTCCTGTTGGTAAGCAACACAAAGGCCAGCCATTTCACTTTTCAGCTAAACTTTGGAAAATATGATGTTCTTTCTTTAGCTTGCTGCTTTAACCATTTGTTTGAGGGTCAGAACTGTGTTTTATGCAGGCACTTTACTGATATGACCATTTGATATCCACCCCACACTGCCACCAACACTCCCCACCCCCAACCTGCCCTGTATCTTACAATACTCTAAACAGTTCTATACTGCATACATCTTAAAAGCAGCAAGCCTGAGGAAATTTTTGATCTTATAATACAGAAGTAAATGTATAATATGGCTATGGAAAACAACCAGCAGGTGAGGCTGTGACACTATAATTTTAACCCAAGTTTCATTGCCACATTAAAGTATCTTAGCTCAATAAATGGATCAGAAAATATGGGGTCACTTTTCCTAATTGCTGGCAAAACAACAACAACAAATCTGTAGGCAGTACTATTTAAGAAATGTGTTGTGTTGAATGAATTGTTTCTAAGGACGTTTTCAAAATAAGTTGCTTAAAACAGATTTTTTTAACCTGAGGAATAGAATTGATAATAAGACTGCAGAAATAGGTATACTTAAGTGTGAAGACATAAAATCTTAAAATATAAGGGGAAGAAAGAATCTTAGAGATAATCTACCACAAACTCTTCATCTACCAGGTAGGAAAACAGAAGTCCAAAAAGGGAAAATAATTTTGGTAGTTAAAATGGCCTAGAAAACCAGATCTTATGATACCTGGTCCCGAGGTCCCTCTGCAAGCCATGGTTGTTGGAGTAGAAGGCATATGCAAGTAGAGAATTTACAAGTAGTCCCAGAAAGTATACAAAAAAGTGGTAAATGTTCAGCTCAGTACAATCATCACAAAATGAATACACCCATGTTTATCATCTAGAACAATAAATAAAACATTACCAGTATCCCAAAAGGAGGCTCTATCTATCTGTCTGTCTATCAACATTAGACCCTACCTACCTACCTGTCTAGGAGAGAGAGAATAGAAGTAAATATGATAAAATATTCACAGTTGGTGAGTTTAGGTGCATGGTTTAGGAATGTTCTTTTAACTTTTTGGTAGGTCTGAAAATTTCTAAATAAAATAGGTGGGAAGAAAGATAAAACATTACTACCTCAGAAAGCCATGTCCTCTCCCAATCACTACTCTTCCCTTATCCTAAAGGGATTACTGGGGGTTTTGTCTAGTTACTGTTCAAGGTTTTATATCATAAAGGAATCTCATATTCCTTTTAATTTTTGTAGGGAATTGACATTACTTTTGATTAAGATCTTACAGATAAGGTGCTTTGGACAGAAGCATCATGAATGAAAATTTATTCATAGGAACACCTTTCTAAGAGTATTATTTTCATTAGTTCAACCAACATTTATAGCCATTGTACTAGGCGAGTGGAGACCACAAAAATGCATAAAACTACTGTCCATGTACCCTTTGGTCTTACTGTCTAATAATATATGCACAAGAATAAAATAGTATAATAAAAATACATGAACATAGAAGTATGGAACAGACTCAGAGGTAAGGCAGGGGTAGAGCAGTGGGGAGAGATTAACCAAAGAACTTATATGCATATACTGCATATATGCATAACCCATGGACACAGATAATAGCACGGTGAAGGCAGGGGAGAGGTGGGAGGAGGAGGTCAATGGGGTAAAAGGGGGGACATCTGTAATACTTTCAACAATAAAGATAAATTTAAAAAATACGTGAACTTTGAATAATCAAACCATTTTCAAATTGTATTTATTTGACACACATCATTCTATGTATTTGGAGAGTCAAAATGTGTCTAAGGTAATTTTGAGCTATTTTCAGGATAAGGTATTATCTCATTACTGCCACCATCACCACCCACAGACATTACCTGTTTATCTGTACTTCAAGGGAAACTTTAAGAAATTATCATGAAAGAAAAAAAATTAAATAAAATAAGTGACTATATTTGACATATAAAATATGTTAAGTAATATTTTTATAAAATTTGCTAAACTAAAAAATAAATCATTTATTAAATTTTCTAGTTTATAATGTATATTACATATAATGACTCACTTAATCTTAAAGAATACTATAAAGTATGTAGGATAGGTTGCATTGTTCCCATTTTATAGTCAACAACACTGATGTTGTCCTAGCTGGTTTGGCTCAGCGGATAGAGCATCGGCCTGCGGACTCAAGGGTCTCAGGTTCGATTTCGGTCAAGGGCATGTATGTACCTGGGTTGCGGGCACATCCCCAGTAGGGGGCGTGCAAGAGGCAGCTGAATCGATGTTTCTCTCTCATGGATGTTTCTAACTCGCTATCCCTCTCCCTCTCCCTTCCTCTCTGTAAAAAAAATCAATAAAATATATATTTTTTAAAAACACTGATGTTTAAAGAGATTATGTAATTGTCTTAATCTGTTTGGGCCACTATAACAAGATGCCACATGCTAGGTAGTTGATAAACAACAGCAACTTAATGCGCATAATTTTGGAGTCTGGAAGTCTGAGATCAGGGTGTTCACCAGATCCTGTAAGGGCCCTCTTCTGAGTGGAAAACTTCTGTCTGTGTCCTCACAAGAGGAAGAAATGGGAGCTCTGTGGGGTCTTTTATAAGAGCACTAATCCCATTCATGATGGCTCCATTCTCATGTCCTAATCATTTTTCAAAGACCCCCACCTACTAATACCATCACCTTTGGGGGTTAGGATTTCAACAAATCTAGTTTCGGGGAGACACAAACATTCAGACCATAGCAACCATATAGGTCTAGGTTCAAACCAGCATTTTCTACCTCAAATCTGAAACTCTCCTTATTCTATGTAAGATACTCCAAAGGTGTGTAGAAAAAACAGCTGAGTGGGCTCAGGCCTGGTCTTCAAACTTGCACATATTTTTCTGTATCTTTTTTTAAAGTGCTCTGTTAAGCAAATTAAGAAATGAAACATAACTTTAAAGGTTCTATTTATTTATTTACTTTTTAAATGTGGAGCTGACAAAAATTAAAATTATTGTCTATTTAAAACTGTCAAAGCAACCAAGTCAATACTTTATCTGTATTGTCAATTATAATAAACATTTAATTATTATTGTGTATCAGAATGTTAAAATTGTATGACCTTATGTTTCTTTAAGAAAGGTAAAAAAAGTTGATAGAGAATATAAGTGTTAGTTATACATCCAAACAGCCTAAAAATAAGATTTTAGAATTTTCTATTATTTAGGTATTTCTTTTAAATCTTAAACTAGTTGAATAAATAAAAGCAGCAGAAATTTGATCATTCTGATAGGAATCTGTCCTCCAAAGTCGGCAGGTGTTAGTTATTCTTAGCATTTTGAACAGGATTCTATGTAATGAAATCACTTGTTGTTTCTGATAAAATGAGCAAAGCACACAAAATCTCTTCGTTTGTCTCAGTGTCTGTAGCAAAGAGCTGAGGACATTATTCAGTTTCTTTGTCCTTTCCAGACAAAAGCCACCTCTATATGGCTCTATAAGTCTTCAAGGGTATAACCATTATCTTAATGGGGTTGTATTTGGTTATACGATAAATTGTTGGCAACCCATCCACATTACTTTCTATAACTGACATAAAATTCACTCAACTTATTGACCAGCTTTATCTTGTATGTAGTGAAAGGAGGGCTCTCTTACTCATGAATACACCATGATTTCAAGCCTTTGAAAAAGATTGAAGATACCAGTCAACCTACCTGCCCTTAGTACATGATACCCACATACTTCTCTGGTGAAGTGCTTGTGTAAGGTATTTGGAATTTTTTACTTTGAGAGGAACAAAAACATTCTTGTGTTCTTTTGATGTTCTATTGCCCAACTGGTGTCCAGGTTCAAACCATTACACCGTGTCTTCTTACTGGCCCATTGCCTTTTAAAGCTTGCTCCACTCTCTTTTTTCTTAAAAAAATAGATAGATAGATAGATAGATAGATAGATAGATAGATAGATAGATTTCAGAG
>NW_005371386.1:1039615-1042316 GCF_000412655.1 Myotis brandtii | reverse complement strand
CCCCATCGCCCCCCCCCCCCCCCCCCCCCACTGGGGATTGAGCCCACAACCCCTGCATGTGCCCTGAGCGAGAATGGAACTGTGACCTCCTGGTTCATGGGTCGACACTCAACGCACTGAGCCATGCCGGCTGGGCCACTCTTTTTTTCTTTTCTTCCATTTCTACCATTCTCCCAAGTTCTCTAAAGGAATCCCTTTTTTCTTCCTTCAGCTATGGGTAAACTTGTCACACTCTTTTTTGAACACTAGAATCCTGACTCGTTATTTTTAAAACTGCCTGATTCAGGTATTTATCTATTAGGAGGAGTCCTTAATCAGTGTCTTTGATTGGAGAATTTGAAGGAGTCTTTAATTAGAGATTTTAAGGCATCAGAAAAATTCATTGAGACTAGCTAACTAGTGTTGTACAACTAGTGTTGTACAAATAAGAATTATTTACTCTTTGCTGTATACACTTAGTTGAAGCCTGATTAGATATAAATGTATATAACTAAAAAGTTAAACATATAAGTAATAAATGACTGTATGCCTAAATGCATACCGACGCATTCTAATATTTGCTTTCAATTCCTTCATAGTAAGAACTGGACAAGTCAAAAAAAGAGATTTTTTATCCTGATCCTGCCGTAGGTTACACTTTTTCCCCAACACCCAGGTTTTAAAAATATATATTTTACTGATTTCAGAGAGGAAGGGAGAGGAAGAGATAAAAACATCAAAGACGAGCCTGGCCAGCGTGGGTCAGTGGTTGAGCATCTACCTATGAACCTGGAGATCACAGTTTGATTCCCAGTTGTGGGCTTGATCCCCAGTAGGGGGCGTGCAAGAGGCAGCCGATCAATGATTCTCTCTCATCATTAATGTTTCTATCTCCCTCTCCCTTCCTCTCTGAAATCAATAAAAATATTTTAAAAACACACACACACATCAAAGATGAGAGAGAATTATTGGTCGGCTGTCTCCTGCACGCCCCCTACTGGGGATCGAGCCCACAACTCAGGCATGTGCCCTGACTGGGAATTGAACCAGCCACTGATGCTCAACCGCTGAGCCCCAGCGCCAGGCACCCACCCAGTTTTTATTGATCCTCTTCATTGTGCTTTATTCCAACCGAGCTTTTAATATTCATTGTTGAGAAAACTTGGTCTTTCTGTCTGCAATTGCTCCAAGTGCAGATTTGAAATAAGGATTCCTCATCAGCTCCCTAAGGCATGCTGCTTCCAATTTCTTACACAAAGTGCCCCCTGCCAGTTACATGCCATCTAGAATGTTTTCTCTCTCCCTTTTTCTTCCCTCTTCTCTCTCTTTCTCTCCCCTCCCTGTTCCCTTCTCCCCTCCCCCTCTCTTCTCAGCTGTCCTCCCTCTCCTTCCTCCCTTCCCTTCTGTATTCTACCTTGCACTGTGGAAGTGGAAAGATTCTATTCTCGGTTCCTTTTGGCAGACAGAGACATTTTCAGATTAGAGTCTAATGGGAAGAAAAGCCATTCCATTATACAGATGGACAGATGTCCTAACATCACGATAACTCTTATGCTGAATTTCCTTTTAATGTGCAATCTGTAGGGGCTGTACTCAGATATAGTAGGCATACCGTAAGTATTGGTTGTTTTAATACCGAGGCTTCCTAACCTCTTGTTTGTGCTAAAAGATAATATCCAAACAAAACCATTCCAATACAATTTGAACAAAGAGAGGCTCTGATTGAACACAGAGAAACATTGCTTCTCAAATTTTAATGAGCATATGAATCACCTGAGAACCTTGTTAAAACTCAGACTCTGACTCAGTAAGTCTAGCGTGAGACCTGAGATTCTGCATTCCTAACCATCTCTCGGGGGATGCTGGTGCTGCTGCTGCTCTGTGGATGACACTTTGGACAGCAAGGCAGTAGATTACTTTCTATTTATTCAACTACTTGTTCCATGATAATGCTCCAAACAGGTTGCTGACTTTACAACAATTTAAAGCACCAAATAAAGATTGCCAGGTGTTGCCCGACCGGCATGGCTCAGTGGTTGAGCGTTGAACTATGAACCAGGAGGTCATAGGTCAATGCTCAATTCCCGTCAGGGCACCATGCCCAGGTTGCTGGCTCGATCCCCAGTTGGGGGGCAGCTGATCAGTGATTCTCTCTCACCATTGATGTTTCTGTCTCTCTCTCCCTCTCCCTTCCACTCTGAAATCAATAAAAATATCCTTTAAAAATAATTTTTAAAAGATTGTCAGGTGTCTCATTTTGTATCCTACCATCTTTTTTTAATTAAATCTTTATTGTTCAGATTATTACAGTTGTTCCTCTTTTTTCCCCCCCATAGCTCCCCTCCACCCGGTTCTCACCCCACCCTCTACCCTTACCCGCCCCCCACTGTCCTCATCCATAGGTGTACGATTTTTGTCCAGTCTCTTCCCGCACCCCCCACACCCCTTTCCCCCTCAAGACTGGTCAGTACACTCCCTTTCTATGCCCCTGATTCTATTATATTCACCAGTTTATTCTGTTCATCAGATAGTTGTTCACTTGATTTTTAGATTCACTTGTTGATAGATGTGTATTTGTTGTTCATAATTTGTATCTTTACCATTTTCTTCTTCTTCCTCTTCTTAAAGGATACCTTTCAGCATTTCATATAATACTAGTTTGGTGGTAATGAACTCCTTTAGCTTTTTCTTATCTGTGAAGCTCTTTATCTGACCTTCAATT
>NW_005371386.1:1019842-1038532 GCF_000412655.1 Myotis brandtii | reverse complement strand
CAGCTGTGAAGCAATGCAAGCTGCTGTGGGGCCTTGGGCCTTCTTTTGGATGTTCTGGGTCTCTCTGACCCAGCTGCAGTTTGTTAGGTAATTTTCAGATTGCATAGGGCCAGGCCTTTCATATTCAGAAGCCTCTGCTAGCAGCTTGGGGGATCAACAGGGCAGAGCAAGCAGCTATGGCTGTTCCTCAGTCCTACCCTAAGAGGCCCCACATCTCAGTGTCCTGGTAATCGCTGCAAGCACCTCTGAGAGAAAGCCGCCCTTGAGTTCTGAACAATGCCAGATAGTCCAGTTTCTCCTATGATGAGTCCGGGTCCCCAGAGACTCACCCGGAACTGGAGTTCAGAGCAGTCGGGAGCTTGAGATTCCCTCCCGATTGAAAACAAGCGCGTCTCAGTGTGCTTTTCTCTTTCCTTCTAGTTGTAGAATTTCCACTCAACCAGCCTTCCTGTGGTTCTGGATGATGTCCGTTTTGTCTTTTACTTGTATTTTTTAAGTGGTTGTGGGAGGCAGCAATTTCTGGTGTTTACCTATGCCGCCATCTTGGTTTCTCCGTATCCTATCATCTTGAATCCAAATTCTTTGATAAACTTTCCAGGTGTGCATGTCTATTGTTTTAAATGGGCTCCAATGAAATGATGCTATATGAGTATGTGTATAGGGATAAATGACTTTTAATAATAATTCAGGTTTTGTGTAGAATTGATGCTTCTACTTGCTTTTAAAAGAATTTTCAGTGGCTTAAATATAAGAGCACAAGATAAGCCAGTGACAGGAAAAGCTGGGTGCATCTAACACCTTAGCTTCTCAGGTCTAGAAGATAACATCTGGTCCTTGGTGGCAAGCTGCTGGGAATAATGGTGCTCAAAGCTGTGTTTTCCCTATGGCAAAAACAGCATCAAAATATAAAAAAGTTTTTTTACTTTTGGCATGAGTGATAAAGATGCAGAACTGAGCCCTAGGTGGTTTGGCTCAGTGGATAGAGCCTGTGGACTAAAGGGTCCCAGGTACAATTCCCGTCAAGGGCACATACCTGGGTTGCAGGCTTGATACCCAGTAGGGAGCGTGCAAGAGGCAGCCAATCAATGATTCTCTCTCATCATTGATGTTTCTATCTCTCTCTCCCTCTCCCTTCCTCTCTGAAATCAATAAAAATATTTTTTTAAAAAGATGCAGAACTGAGAAGCAGGTGAAAAAACTTAGCTTATGCTTCTAAAGGCTAATTTTATATAAGGCTTCTTGTCCAGCTATTCTTGGTAGGTCCAGCTGCTAGTTGAACAGGACAGGTGGTAATCCCTGTTCAGTGAGTGCCTCATTATCACCCAGAAGCTTTGATCTGGCTAATACATAATCAGGTTCTGAATTTTAATATCTTTCCTATTTTCATTTCACTTGTTTTACCTAAATTTATTTTCCAAAGTCCCAATATGATTTTATTTTTTAATAAGATTATTTTTGATCATTTATTTATTTTGACATAACTAGGCTCATGATTTGCCAACTGGAGTTTATTATGCCCCTGAATCATTAGCTTTTTTTCCCCTCTCCTCTTTATCTCCTTCCAAGGTCCTAATTGCAAAACTTAGCGATAAAGTTTTAATTTGGGAAGCACAAAAGACTGAAAGCACTTTAGAGGAGAACACTAATGGAAATCAATATCTAAATCCTCGTTTTAAGGCTGTGAGTCCCATAGTTTATGCTTCTTTTCTAGTCTCTTTGGAGTTGTAATATGCATAAGTTAATACTAGGAAACATAAAAAAAATAGTCCCAAATGTGAAAATTAACTTCCTCCAACCAGTCATGTATTCTATAGTGTATATGGTGATCATTGATTATAAAGGTAGCTATTGAGGTATTTTCCAATATTTTCTCCATTTGTTATATTATTTTGTTTATATAACTATACTAGTGTCCCAGTGCACAGATTCGTGCACATTGAAAGGAAATTAACTAGAAGAAATATTTTAATATTGCTATTCATGTCTCACTAATGAAAAGAAAATAGGATTCCACCAAGTCTCCTATCTACCTACTCCAGGACTTCTGTGAGGATCAAATAAGATGAGGCACTGGAAAACACTTCACAAACATTTGGTTTGAATGTAAAATGTTTGCACCTGGCTATAAAGCAAGTTGGGTTCCTGGGCTGAAGAAACTGCAAGGAGGCTAGTCACTAGGGAGGGGAAGACGAATGTTGCTATGTGACGTCATTACCCAGCCCCCACAGCGACCATTTCCGGGCTGGGCTGGGCTGGGCTGTGGGCTGCATTTTGCGCCATGGGGTCTTGGCAATGTTGGCTGTGATTTGGTGGGGTGTCGCTCTGGGCTGGTGGTGGGGCCTGTGACCCTCTTGGGGGAAGCTGAATGTTGGTTTGTCGGCATCAGGTCCGTGGTGCAGTTTATTTTTAAATGGCCAGTGCGCATCAGGGCAGCTCCTGCGTTAAGCATCTGCCCCCAGGTGGTCAGTGCATGTCAGAGCTACCGGTTGGATGGACAGACACTTAGCCTTTTATATATATAGATATGTTCATTACATCATATAAATATTCATATATATCCCTAAAAATCTCTTACAGACTGTGCTTCTAATACTGAAAAAACAGCTGAAATGTTTCTCTTCACTCACAAGCAGCTATGTGGTTAAGAATTTGCTTCTTTCCCACAAGTAGTAAATATCTCCAGTTGGCGTAACTGCCTTATGCCCTTGAGAAGACCTTCAAAATAGGAGGGATTGAGTGTGTGTGTGTGTGGGGGGGGAGTGGTGGTAAGTAAAAGACCAAGTACCCTAAATACACCAAGGCATCTAGAGAAAAAGTTTCTATTATTCCAAGTGGTATGCTCTTGGGAGCATTAGATTTGTTTGTGAGGGGAAAGCAATTTATAATAAAGTTTTAAAAATTATAACAATAGTTTAATTCATAGTAGCTTTGCCCACTTGTTATCTCAGAATAGCACCTCCAGGGACAATGGAATGGTCCTAACAGTACAAATATGGTAAACTTTAAAAGCAGATGGCTTGGGGCCATTCTGCTTATTATATCATTGCTTTCAATAGCATAACTGTTCTTCTCCAATGGCCCTCTTTGTTTTTTGCTTCATTACTGGCACATTTCTTTAATATGTAATCTATAACATTAACATGAAAATGGCTCTCAAATACTATTGCTTTCTCCATCTGTGACCCAGCACTGTTTATCATCATCTAATGATCGTTCTTATTGCAGATGGCCCTCTTTAAATGCTTCAGAATAGCATTTTAAAGACATTGAGGGTGCTTCCTACGTAGATTGACAGACTGAATGGTTTAATATCTAAAACCTCTGGTTTACACAATGTGTGATAAATGACTGGAGTTGCAAAATACCAGTGAGTTCCAAAACAAGGTGTAAGAGGGGCAGGAGAGTGATTTTTAAAAAAAGGAGTTTTTGTATGTTATTAGCATTGTCTTTAAGGGGAGTTGGAGTGGGAAGAACAGATCTCAATCATAAGACACCGTTCTTGATTGCAATTCTTGAAGGAGTTTGTTGACATTTTCTTTCTGATAATTTACCATGATAATTAAAGAAATGAAATGAAAACCAAACTGACAATTGAGTTGTCTATGGCTTAACACATATTCAATTTCTAGACTGAGATTCCAGACTTTGAACTCCACAGAGTCGCTTTAGTTGTTTGTTTGTTTGTTCGTTTTATTTCTCAAGATCCTGTCACCAAGGATTCTTTGCTTTTACCGACTCTTTCTATTCCTCAATTCTTCCCTCAAATGCAGGCTCTTGTACTGGGAACTGTCAATAAAGTATCTGGGTTGGAGCAGAAGTATTGCTAGTAATGCCTCCATATATCAACTGTTTACCCAATTGGACTACCAGGCATGTTGTGAGCATACTCATCTCATGGCTAGACTTTGTGTTGGGGAAGAAGGTGTTAGGAGTCTTTTGACAACACTACCATGTTTAGATGAGGTCAAAACAATATTTTCTTTATCTGCTTGATATTTTCATTTTCTTTTTCTCCCTATAGGGAAGCTCTTTGCAAAATTAGCCCACATGTTTTCTCATTCTCTACATAATATTCATGGTTCTCAGCATTACTCTCATGTCAGAGAATAAATGGGGACTAAGGTGAAAGTAGACCAAGCCAGAGCAGTTATGAGGACCAAATTAAAAGTGAGTTTTTGTAACAATACAAAGCTTTTACAATTATTATTTCAATAAATAGGTAGCATTTGCTTCACAGAGCTAACCTCCGAAAAAAAATCTGGCCTTTAAAATGAAATTTAAAATATATATAATTTAATTCAGGGGGCAAGTAGGATTAGACATATTTTGGGCTTTCCTCACTATTCAGACACTATAATATCTAAATTCATATCTTAGATTTAAATTTGCCAGGTTGAAACAATACATATAAACACAAACTCCATCTTATGTTTTCAATAACCATTTTCATTCTTCTGAAGGATTTTTTGGGGCTGAATTTCAATTGTTGTGCTTTTGTTAATTTTTATGTAAAAAAAATGAAATTTAGGCATAACTTAACCAAGCTCTATTGACTCTTTCACTAAGAAATTTCACTTACAATTTGATTTTAATTAAATTCATCATTATTAAAGTTTGTTGGTTTCTTTTAGTTAGAAAAGTTAAGACAACATGAGTTCATAGATTCATACAGAAAGTTATGAAATTTAAGAAGAAAAAACAGGGCATATATTTTATTCAAGATTTTGGATATTATATGAATCTACCTTCATTTTCAGAATAATGCATGTTATTTTTAAATTTGGAAAGATTCTAAAGTTGTAGATCAAGACTCCACTTGATTTAAAAAACACCTTTTTTTCAGATAAAACTTTTTAAAATAATGGTTAAACGCATTCAGTTCATAACTTCACACTTAATTCTCATGCACAGTCTTTCTTGTTTTTCCCTGCCTCTCCTCTAACTGTCCTTTACAAAGATGAGAAGTTTCCTTCCCGACACAAAATTCCCTTGATTATATATTAGAAAGAATTGAAACTTTGCAGCAAGGTTTAGGAAAAGCTAAAATAAGTAGAGCTTCTGTGAAAACTATTTTACAAAAAAAATGTTGGATTCACTGCTGATAAATAATGGAATTTTTTTTACCGTTTGCATTTGCTCTTCATTGAAACTTAAAAACAACTTTATTAGTCTTGGATAGCACATTTCTTTTTGCTGTAAGTAAAGATGCTTCTTCAGTAAAGTGTTCATTTATTACATTCAGAATCTTGAAATATAACCAATGTCACCAAGAGTAGAAAAGTAGAGGCAAGGAGAAGTACATCAACCCCTTTTTCCCTTAGTGAATGATCTACTGTCAAGTTCTATAATCATATTTCATCCATGAAGGGAGCTTTGAGCAAAGTCTGTGTGTTGTATACATGTCTTTACATTTGATTACAATAATATATAAATTACTAAAGTCCCAGTGCACGACATTAGTGCACTGGAGGGGGAGAGTCCCCTCAGGCCAGCCTGCACCCTTTAGCAGTCCGGGAGCCCTCGGGGGATGTCTGACTGATGGCTTAGTCCCGCTCCTACGCGGAGATCGGGACTAAGCCATCAGTCAGACATCCCCCTCACAGTCCGGGGCTCTCGCATTCGGGAACCCCCATTCCTTACCACTCACCTGCAGGTCGCTGGGCTTGCCAGCCATCAGCCCAGCTTGTGGAAGTGCACTGACCACCAGGGGGCAGCTCCTGCGTTAAGCGTCTGCCCCCTGATGGTCAGTGCGCATCATAGCGACCAGTTGTTCTGTCGTTTTGTCAATTTACATATTATTCTTTTATTATATAATATAGGGTGTCCCAAAAATGTATACACACTTTGAATAATTATAAATACAGTGTTTATTAAAATATATTTCATTTTCAAATATATCAGCTGTTAAAGTGTGCATATTTGGGGGAGGCACCCTGTATATGCCAATTATTTAGCTCTAACTAAAATTAGCCAAAATATAGGAGGCTTTCATGTGATACAAACTGGAGAGTTTTATAGATTAAGTGTGCAATTTCGGAAAAATAAATTTTATGTTTGGTATATGACTAAGAGACAGCTAGGTATATTATCTTGTTTACTTACCAAACAAAAAACAACCATCAAAAAGCAACAACACAGCCCTGGCTGGGTGGCTGTTAGTTGGAGCATCATCCTGTATACCAAAAGGTTGTGGGTTCAGCTCCCCATCGGGCCTCAGGTTTTATCCCAGTTGGGGCACATGCAAGAGGCAACCAATTAATGTTTTTAGTTCACACTGTCTTCTTTCCTTCCTCCCTTCCTTTCTCTCTCTCTCTCTCTCTCTCTCTCTCTCTCTCTTTCTTTCTCTCTCTCTCTCTCTCTCTCTCTCTCTCTCTCTCCCCATCTCTCCCTGACTCTCTCTCTAAAAATCAATTGAAAAAAATCATATCCTCAGGTGAGGAATAAAAAAAAAAGCAACAACACAAATTTCTTCTGACCTTCTTAACCCCTCCACTGCCATTGCTATGACTTACAAGTCAGAAATAGACAACCACTTCTTTAGGGAAGGCCATAAATTCATTAGAGGGCCACAGATAAGGGAAAAACAGCAATACCATCCGAAACATTCAAATCTGTTGATTTTTAGGAAAGTATACTGACTTTGAAAATGACTTAAATACAACCAGAATTTTATTCAAGTTTAATGGGAACAGGATTCTTTTCTAGACTCTCGTGGAGACAATCTCAGCTCATAGTATTTCTGTTGTAAAATAAATAAAATCAACTCAGAGATCAGATCTAATTTGTTAGAAGTGCTATCATATGATTCTAATGTTCAACTGTTGCTGGAAAAATTAGTAGGCCAGATTTCCCCAACCCTCGCGGGAGTGGGGCTCCTGGGGTGCCACTGAAATAAGCATTTTCAGAAGCTCCCACAGGAGAATGAGATGTGGCAAAGGGCTTCATTTGTGTGCAGTGTCCAAAGTGTCTGCTCCATGGTGGCATTGGGTCTGCTGTAGCATCCGGCCAGAGTCAGTCCATTAGTCTATTGTGTGGGTCCCACATGGCTCACAGCCCCTGCAACAGGAGGCACAAGAGCCCAGGCAAGCAGGAGAGGCAAGAGCCAAGAGAGAGAACTCTCTTTGTCCAGGAGTTTAAATATTCAGGTTTTGCACCCTGGCAGTGGCCATGCCTATTCTGGCCACTGACTTGCTTTCAGGTGTGAGTGACAGATAAGCACGTTCCCATGTCACTCAGGCCTCACTGGGCATGTGTCTCAACTGCCTTTGTCCAGTCCTTTCCTCCATCTATCAGTGGGGAACAGACTAGGACAGTGGTTCTCAACCTGTGGGTCGCGACCCCTTTAATGTTTGGCGGTCGAACGACCCTTTCACAGGGGTCGCCTAAGACCATCCTGTATATATCAGATATTTACATTACGATTCATAACAAAACAGTACAGTTATGAAGTAGCAACAAAAATAATTTTATGGTTGGGTCACAACATGAGGAACTGTATTTAAAGGGCCAGAAGGTTGAGAACCACTGGACTAGGAGAATGTTAAATTAGCAAAGCTGTATAAATGGCATGCCTATATTATCTAGTCTTCCCTTTCCTTCTTTCCTGTTAAATAATAAACAGATTATTATAATGGTATTGTAACCTCTATTTGAATGCAAAGACCCTCTTTCTATTCAATAGGAGTGTGTTCTTTTCACCTAATTAGCAATTAAAACCTTACTCCTCCTCTCAAGGAAAAAGCTACTGGTAGAAAACATGAGAAGGGGATTGGTGGTGTCATACAAGGAGATAAGAAAATGTTTTGACATTTAAAATATAAGGAGAAGACAAATTTTTAAAATTACAAGCTAATAAGCTCAATGCTGAGGAGCAATGCTGTCCTAGAAAACAACATTGATGAGATTAATAATGATACTTAGAAATAAAAAACTCCTGGGACTCAATTTGTTATCCTCAAAATTTGTCATACCAAATTCACTTCATTTTCATTTCTCTTAGGGCTACTCAATGGTGAGATGAGAAGGCTGTTATAAACAGTGTACCTTTTGATTGTACACTATATTTTTCAAGTTCTCTCTTGACAGTCTTGGGAACAAGATAAAGAACAGTGGGCTGAGTAATAGAATGAATTTGCAGCTGATAAACAAAGACATCCAAAGAAAGCCAATTGATAGATCAAGATTAATATGCAGGAGAGACTCTGCCCTTGGACCTGTATTTAAGCTATCCATGCCTTTGCACACCACCAGCACTTATCTAACTAAATTGTGATTGTTTGTGTATCTGTGAGATATAGATATAGATATATATATATATATCCTGCTCTAGTCTATAAATGCCAAAAGATAAGGACCACTTATATCCGTTTATGACTCTTTACTACCTAACATAACTGAATCCAAAATAGGTACTCAAATTGTTGATGAAATAATAAGTATAGCTATTCTAGATAATAGCTATACTTATTAATAAATTCAAAATTGACAAGTTACTACTGTATAAGATAAATATATCAAAATTCGAATAGATTTAAATCAGTTAGAAAGATGAGTTCTCATTACAAGATGAAATATGAAAGCATATTTAAATAAGACATAAATCTCACATTTAGAGTCAAGTAATCAATTTAAGAACACAGGAAGGAAAAGACCTCAATTAATATCAGATTATGTTTAAAAACCCTTGGTTGTTTAGTAGTCTACAAGTACAACATTAGCAGAAAGTATGATGTGACATTTACAAAACTAAAATGCTACTATTGTAGATAAGATTAGTGGCAAAGAAGGGGATGTAAGCGTCCCACTTACTCAGTTCTGGAAATCACTTTTAAAATGGTTCTTGTTTCTCAACGTAGAACAGCCAAAGTTCTATAGGCCATATTATATAATTTTAAAAATAGAGGGAAATGTAAGTATTTAGATTTAGCCTAGAGAGAAGTGGCATTAAGGAGAATGTAATAGGGAGCCTCAAATATTTAAAATGTTAGAAGATACGTTTTATTGCGTTTTAGTTGTTGTTGTGTTTTTTTCTTGTTTTGTTTTGTTTTCTGTTTTTCCCTGAGAACAGATTCAGCTGCATATGTGGAAGTTACAAGAAAGCAAATTTTAACCAAATATTAAAGAAAATATTGTAATTGAGCTAACAAAAAACAGAATCTATCACCTTTGAAAACAGTAAACTCCCTGTAGAGTAGATATTCAAGGCTGAAATGACTGTCTCATCCCTAAAAGCAATTTCTGTATTGGATGAGAGGATGTAATTCATTAACCTTTAAGGTCACTTCTGAATCTAATGTTGTGATAGTTTCAGAATTAATCAGAAGGGACTGACAGCATGACCCGAATCTGTCCTATATTTACATAAACATCCTGTGTAAAGCACCTCATTTTCTGTCCAAACGAATATTTTTGTTTATTTTTTGGTTAATCCTTAACCCAAGGATATTTTTTTCCATTGATTTTTAGAGATAGTGGAAGGGAGGGAGGGGGAGAGAGAGAAACATCGATGAGACACATCGGTTGGTTGCCTCCCACACACACCCTGACTGGGGCAGGGATCAAACCTGCAACCCAGGTACATGCCCTTGACTGGGAATCGAAGCCCTTAGGTCCTCAGGCTGATGCCCTAACCACTAAGCAAACTGGCCAGAGCCACATACATTTTTAAATATTAAATTTTATTTTAGAGCAAGTGCTTTTTAAAAAAACTTTTAAAATCCACTTTATGAAAGAATAGTTTACATAGAATAAGCTACATCCATTTGAGGTATACTAATCACTAATTTTGACATGTGTACCCATGAAACCACTGCTACAATTAAAGTACAAAACATTTTCACTGCCCCCTCCCTCAAAGCCTCCTTGTGCCTTTTTGCAGGCCATTTTTCCCTTCACCTTTTGCCCCAGGCAACCACTGATATGCTTTCTGTCACTATAGATTAGCTTGCATTTTCTAAAACTTGATATAAATGGAATTATACAGTATTTATGTGTGTCTGTTTTTTTACACTCAGTCTAATGATTTCGAATATCAGGAGTTTGAAAATCAGTAGTTTGTTCCTTTTTGATTGCATAGAACGCCATGGATATACCACATTTTGCTTATCCATTCACCCATTGCTGGACATCTGGGTTGTTTCTAATTTGGAGATATTATGAATAAAGTTGCTGAAAATTGTATACTTGTTCAATCTACCTTTAGAAATTTTAATTTTGAGAAACACACTACAAAAATAACTCCATAGGTTATGTTTGTGTTTGTTTATTGTACTCATTTCAGGTGTTATCTTAGCTAACAAGTAACTAGACAAAAACCAAGGATAAATTGAGCAGGTGTCCACTGAGTTCTCTGAGAAAGTCCTACTTTCTAACGTTCTTTCTTGGGAGTATGTGTGTATCAGCTACCATTTGTTATATAACAAACACAGCTGTATTGCTGTATTGCTTAACATAGGGGGTAGCAAACATTTCTATAAAGGACCAGATAGTAAGTGTTTCTGGCTTTGTTGGCCACATATGATCTCTGTTCAATTATTTTTACAACTCTTTAAAAATATAAAAATCACACTTAGGTGGGAGGCTATACAAAAACAGGCCATAGGTCTGACTTGGCCTATGAGCCCTGGTTTGCAGATCCCTTAACATAACAACTTACTTAGCTCACTAGTTGATGGATGGACTGGACTGTTTATGTTGTCTGGACCAGCTATTATCCTTTGCTGGACCTGCCCATGCATCTGTGGTCAACTATCAGCTGGATACTCTACCATGGCCAGGCTCCCATGTCTGATGGCTGGCAGGCTGTCATTTAGGAACAAATGCAACTAGGTCTATGCGTCTCGTCATCCAATAGGCTTCTTCACATGGAGACTTGTCAAGTTTCTGCTTCTGTCACATTTGGTAATCTGTTGGCCAAAGCAAGTCATATCTTAAGGTCATCTCAGAGGGAGTGAGAGATAGAAACATGGAAACATCAATGATGAGAGAGAATTATTGATCAGCTGCCTTCTGCCCACCCCCTACTGGGGGTTGACCCCACAACTGGGCATGTGCCCTTGACCAGAATCGAACCTGGGACCCTTCAGTCCGCAGGCTGACACTCTATCCACTGAACCAAATCGGCTAGGGCTCGGCAGGTTCTTTTGTGGACCGAGGAGACTTTGAATTCAGGTGTAGGTAAAGTAAGATGTGCTATGATAATTCTTGCTTTGTAATTATTGCTGGGCTAAACAGTTGGTTTGTATCTGCAAACACAGCCAGTGGTAGAAATATAGTATCCAAAGTATGGTGATTTTAAAATGTAAAAGATACTGATGAAGATTATACTTAATTAACCACTTCTTACTACTGGGAATTTAATGAATGCTGCTGTGATTAAATACTGAAGAAAGAAAAATTGTGACTTTCTTTCTGATTACTCTCCTAGCTGGTCACTCTTTTGAAAAGATTTTATTCTTAAAGCTGTTGTTATTTTTACTCTTGATATGCTTAATCTCCCCATAGCCATAGACTGTCTAAAATGTTCCTATCTATATATATAAAAGGCTAATATGCAAAGTGTCCCCTCGGGAGTTTGACTGGGAGACCGGGAGTTTGATTGCTCGCTATGATGTGCACTGACCACCAGGGTGCGTCGAGGAACAAAGGAAAGCCCCGGCCGGCAGCCTGAAGGCCTCAATGGGCCCTGCTTTCCAGCCAGGCCTAGGGACCCTACCCGTGCACAAATTTTGTGCACCGGGCCTCTAGTAGTCATATAAGAATATAAAGATCTTCCTTTCTTTTAATAAGCTTAATCATTATTAGTCTTCACAAATACTTATTCAGATAAATTTTCCCAAATACTTAATAGGATGAATTTATAGGTATTAAATAGAATGGGGACCACTCAGCCCCAAAATGTCACCATTCAGTAAGTCTCACACTTGCCAATTTGGTGGCCTAAATCTGGGCACACTAGCAAGGTCTTTGAATGAGGTCCCACTGCAGGGTGAGAGCAGAAGGCTTATTTCTCAGTTTATGTTTGGAAGTGTGTTGCTCAGACATGCAGCATGCAGTTGTGTAGAGTAGTGTGAGCTACTTGTTACTCCCCTTGACAATACTTTTAGCGGCAATGTTTTTCCTTCTGCAATGTGACAATATCTCCATGCCATTTGGAATAAAAAGAAAAGGCTGAGTGATTCCAAGTATACTCTCAAACAGCCACCCAAACAAACAGCTGGCAGAGAAGACACACCCGGAAACTCAAAGCAAATTCTCAGCCCCTGCAGCACCTCGGGTGGCTAGAACTTTAGACTTAATGAATGCCTCCCTAACTTGTTCTCCCTCCTGAGTCTTTTAACCCCCTCCAGTCTCTTGTAATCCTTCAGCCTTTACCAGGGAATAAAACTGCAAACAAAACTGTCTACCCCCAGCTTGTTTCCAAATCTTAGTTTAGAAAAGTTATATTTATGCATGTGTTCAATAGACATGCAGTCCATCCATTTCTCTATGCAGTCCAATCCACGGTCAAATAATAATAATAATAACAGTAATGATAATAATACATTTAGTGTCGCTTAGTGGTTGAGCATTGACCTATGAACTGGGAGGTCACAGTTTGATTCCTGGTCAGGGCACATGTGATTTGATATTCGAATGGGGACAGTAGTATTTTCTGCATATTAGCCTTCCAGATATACAAACCCCAATATTGGCCCAATACATATTTGAATTCCCAAAAAGCATAATATAATTTCATAACACAGCAGTATGTTAACATAAAAAAAATCTGTGCCTTAGTAAATTATTAATATGAGTGATTAGCTCAGAGTCGATTTAAGAAACTGCTTCAGTTCTTCATACTGTTACAGAATTTACCAGGCAACAAAAAGTACACAGGGAGTATTCAGAGATTCAGGAAAAACCCATTTATTTTCAGATGTACTAGTATAGTGAATCAGGGGAGCCTGTTTCCAAATCCTGAGTGGGAGAATATAGAGGAAGCTTTCCCTTTATATCCTTTGGTTTCTTTGTCCCACAAATATGGATCAGGCTTCTGGACCTTTCGCAGGCTTTTCGAAAAGCCCCGTGTGTTGGGATGGGGGACGAGAGACCACACCCAAAGGCCTGGCCTGGCGCCAGCGCTGATAACCCCCTCTGGGGTTTATGTATGGTTCATGGTTTATGGCCTCTGTAAAATGGGAGTATTCTGGGAAACAGGTTCTGCAAGACAGGACAGGCATCAATGAGTTAATTATTGGCTAACAAGAGTGTGCGTTAGAAGGCAGGTTACTGGCACAGATTCAGATTGCTAGTCCCCCCAAAAATGTCTTATATGCCCCATCAATACACTAACAATCACATGCATAAAACCTAATTACAGTGGGGCCTTGACTTACGAGTGTCCCGACTAACGAGTTTTTTGAGATACCAGCTGTCTCTAGGCCGATTTTTTGCATTGAGTTGACAGAGTAATTTGAGTTAACGAGCGCCTTAACGAGCTCGGTCTCGGAACGAATTAAACTCGTAAGTCAAGGCCCCACTGTATTTAAGTCTTGTTAGCTTTTAATTGAAACAATGTTCCCTAATCCCAAAAGGTCAAGCTAACTACATTTACCTTTGTGCTTTTAAAAAATTTTCCTATATCTGTCTGATAGTGTATTTAGTCATATATGAATCTATCTTCTCCCCCTCCCACAGTAGATTGTAAGCTTCTTAAGGTCAAGGCTATATTTGGGTTCCCCTAGTAAAGGAACATGATTACAACGTTGAATTTTTCATTGTTGTTAATCTTCACCCGAGGATATTTTTCCATTGATTTTTAGAGAAAGTGGAAGAGAGCAGGAGAGACAAAGAGAGAGAAACATGGATTGGTTGCCTCCTGCAGGCACCCTGCCCAGGGCCAGGTATGGAGCCTGCAACCTAGGTATGTGTCCTTGACCAAAATCAAACCCAGGACCCTTCAGTCTGCAGGCCGATGCTCTATCCACTGAGCCAAACCGGCTAGGACAGCCATGCTAAATTTTGTAATATCTTTCCATGACCATCCTCCAAACTCTATAAGTAAGTGCTCTATAAATCTATCATGATTGCAGTCACTTAAAGAAATGAATATAGGGAAATATTTAAACAGAGAAACTTAGTTCAGGTGCAGCACATGGAAAATATTCTTGAAAATTTATGAATGAATAAAAATTCCTTGCATTCATATTGTTCTTTCATCTTCAAAAAATATGCCTTGACAAAATAAACCAGAGCTGGAAGACAAGATTCAGCCCTTGGTTAATCATTAATTGGTTAAAGTGGGTTTTACCTCCATTTCCCCTTTTATGGATTCTTGTCTTTGTGGGGAATTCCTACCACATGCTGTTCAAGGCCTGCCACCCACAGAACTTCTCCATCTGGGTGGAGGCGATCTTTCTCTCCCATTGTCCTTCACAAAACCGGTATTCTGTCACTACTCCAGGGTTCTGCTCTCTGGCAATATGAATGTGAATACACCTTTTAACATGTGTGAATAGTATTTATATCTTAACCACAGCCCCAAAAGAATGAGAGCTAATGGTGTGAATGTTACTCCTATCTTAGGCTTGTGGTTAGAGCTTTAACTTGCAAAAAAAAAAAAAGATAATTTTTTACACACTTGCAAAAAAAGAGGAAAGGTTCCTTTTACAAATTACTGAAGGGGAAAGACGGAAACTCTTCGACATCTCATTTCCCCTCATACAAGAGCCTAAAAATGAAAAGTTAAAGTGACTGCTGAATTTATTTTGTGCTATATTTATAACAGTACTCCTGGACATGTTGGGTTTTCTTTTAAGGAATTATACTTGCACAACAAACTACTTTACATTAGTATAGCATTCCCAGTCTCCAAATCACTTTCATAGTCGTTACGTCATGTGAACCAGCTATGGCCTTATGCAGTATTACCCGAATTTTACAGATGAGTCAACAGAGCTCCAGAGGGGTTACGTGACTGGACTCGGAGGGTTAAGTGACTGGCTCTATGAGGCAGAATTGGCTTGGAGCTTGCCTTGCTGCCTTAATGCCTCTGCTGGGATATACAGCTATGCTTGCTGAAAATTAAGAAGCTGCTTTTGATTCTGGTAGATATTCATCTCCGAGGGGGAAAAAAAAACCTGGTGTCTTCATTCAGTAGCATTTGAATATTAATTTTCCTTATCTGTTTCAACTTCGCATGACTTCCTTGTTCACTTAATTGACTGGTGATTCCTTTGTTTACTTTTTTCCCCCAAATCTCCAGAACCCAGTCAGAAGTATTAAAAATGGTTACATTAGCATTTAACATTTTTTATGAAATTCGAGTATTTCAGAAAGGGGTAATTTGGGCAGGCATGTATGTAGAATTTTGCATTTTAATTTAAAAAACCTCAAAATGAAATGAACCTCTGACAGTAACAGATGACTACTTCTAAAAGCTCTGCGTTACTATTTGATGTATGTTCAATATTTTCTTGTGCACAGTAAGTCCTACAACTTGTATCAAGAAAAGTGACAGGACTGAAACAATTAAAAAAGACAAAGCTGCTCTTTTTTAATCATATTCTCATACATAAAACTGGGCTGTGAATTATTTCCAGAGAAGCAATTGACAAAGTATAAGTAAATCACTCTAAGAACTAAAACTGTCTTGCTTTTTTTAAAATGTTCAAACCAAACCTCTATCCTTGTCCAATGATGAATTTCCTTCAACAAATAAATATTTACCAAGTATGAAATATGGACTTTGTGCACTTCCTAAGGCCAAAGCATAGTGTTTAAACTAAAATTTAATATTTTCTCTCACCTCAAACACACTAAAATAAGAACATAACTTAAAAATAACTCTCCATTGTAGCAGACTGTCCATTAATCATTCTTTAGATAATATTGGCTTTGTGAGTTTTCAGGTAAAAGAAAAACTGTAATTTCTAAATTGATCCGAAAAATCTGAGAATAGTTATGGATTTGAAGAGAACAGTAAAATCTGGCAAAATAGAAATTTTGTAAACCCACATTATGAAGTCAAGAAGAACACATCTTTCAACATCCTCCCACTTTCCTGTGAAAATTTTTCAAGTGGTAAAAAGCTTGATTGGGTAGATCAAAGGGTTAATTTATTTGTGATTTGAGAAAAGACTGTGACTTCCCTTATTTTTTTTTTAAACTGTGGTGTGTGGGAGGAAGGTAGAAAGTAGCCCCAGAATGAATTCACTAATTGGGGTTTTCACCTGCTGTGAGTCTAATCGAATACAAAGCCTTATTTGTAGCTGAAAAGGAAGGGAGATTATGCAGAGTGTCAGAATTTCTGCCTAGTTTTGAAATTCTTGTTATTTAGCACAATTTGGGAAAGGCAGACAAATATTTACAGCTTTGAGCTGTGGTTAAGGTGGACCAGGAATGCCTTTTTCATATCTGCTTGACCCACCTTAACCAGGTATCCATTTTTAGCAGGCGGTGGTTATGGGGTAGCGATATAGCTGGCAGGCTAATAGGTACTTGGAATTCTCTCCCGTGAAGCAACCACCGGCCTGTGAAGTTAATGAAGTGTTGCTTTATTTTAGTGAAGATGCTAAACTTCACATCTTTTTAGATGTTCGGGTTGCTATCGGTGGCTCTGTGAAACTTTGACAAATCTTATTGAAAGAAAACAGCACGAGAGTAAAGCTGAGTTTGACTTTATCTGGAACCTGTTTGGTGAAATCTTTGGTATAGATGGCAGCTGGCTCAGAGAGCTTTCCCCACTCTGGCTTACTCTGCTCCCTGCAGGGGAAGGGCCTGGAAAAATAGGCTTTTGTGTGGACGCGAAGTGCTCTGTGTCTGAATGTTAGAGGCCTCTTCATTTACTAGTTCATGCAAAGTGACTGGATATTTTTATATCCAAAAGATGCTGGTTTCACATTGATCTAAAGGGATTGTTATACAGATTTTAAGGAGTACACCATTGTATTTGTCCTAACTAGCAGTGACTCACCATCATTGTAAGCATTTGTTAGATGTCTGATTCACTGTTCATGGCTACTATTTGTACTCTGCACAGAGAAACATGGAATCCGTATGTATTTACTGGATATCCAAAATGTTGAAATCTTACTATAAAGTATGCATTATGCTCAATCGAAGCAATATCTATATTCCAAATTGATTTGTACAAAATGATGCTGGTTATGCCTAAGATTGGTAAGGGAACAAAAAGCAGTTCAGAAAGAGACTCTTGGAGCTAGAGGGACGCTGGACCCTCAGGGGTGGCGAAGTCCCTCAGGGCCATCCCCAGGCAAGTGCCCAGGTGCACACCATCCCCTGTCTTTTTCCTTTACCTTTCTGCTCCTCATTTGACATTGGTAAAATCAGACTAACATTGAAACCAAAAGCAACCTTAAAGGAAAAAGGATGTGTTTGTGGAAGATTGGAGCAGCTTGGCCTCTGCCCTTGGCCCTTCCCACCCTCTACTAGAATGGCTCATCCAAACTCATGACCCTACAGCACTGACATTTCTAACTGATTGCTCCAACTCTGACATCTTCCCTCTGAGCTCCAGAGTTAGATGTCCAACTGCCTCTTGGGTCCCTTCACTTTTACATCACCCTGCCACCTCAAACTCATCATCTCTCCCTGATCCTCTTCTGCCTAAACATGCCCGCTCCTCCTGAAATTCCTAGCTTGGTCCAATCTTGGGAGTCACCCTAGAATAGTGGTCCTCAACCTCAGCTGTGTATTAGAATCACCTGGTGAGCCTAACAAGCCCAGTGCTCAAGGCTAATTAATCAGAATCTCTGGGTGATGACACCCAGGCATGTGAATATTTTAGTGTTCTCCAGGTGATTACAGGGGTGGCCAAGTTTGAGGATCATTGCCCTTAGTCTTCCCTCTCTTACATCCTAACATCCAATCAGTCAAGACTCCTGTAGTTTTTACCTTATTGTATTATTTCTCCACTCTCTCTGCCATTGCCATCCTTCAGGTCCTCATCATACTGCAGTCACCTTGTATCTGGTCCCCTAATTCCAAACTCTTCAGATCCAGCCCCACACCACTGCCTGAGTGATTTTTTAAAAAGACAAATTTGGCAGAGCCACATATGCTTACATTTCTTCTTTAAAAAGCTCCCCCAGCCCAGCTGGTGTGGCTCAGTGGTTGAGCATTGACCTATGAACCAGGAGGTCACAGTTTGATTCCTGGTCAGAGCACATGCCTGAGTTGAGGGCTTGATCCCCTGTAGGAGGCATGCAGGAGGCAGCTGATCAATGATTCTCTCTCACCATCTATGTTTCTATCTCTCCCTCTCTCTTCCTCTCTGAAATCAATAAAAAATAAATAAAAATTGAAAAAAGCTCCCCCATATGTTTCATGATACAGGTCAAACTCTGGATCATCACTCCAGGTCCTTCTCTATTTGCCCACCTGCCTTTCTAATCTTCTCTCTCTCTTTCTCTCTCTCTCTCTCTCTCTCTCTCTCTCTCCTATATAATAAAAGCCTAATATGCAAATTGTCCCTTTGACCGGGAGTTCAACCGGGAGTTCCACCAAGGGGAGGGGCCGGCCAGCCAACTGCCTGTGGCCCCTCTCCCCAGCTGGCCATGCCCCGGCCAGCAGCAGTGGCAGGTGGCTGGGGGAAGGGAGGCCCTGGCCGGCAGCCACTAGGGACCCTACCCGTGCATGAATTTCATGCACTTGGGCCTCTAGTATATATCTATATCTATATATCTATAT
>NW_005371386.1:1015708-1019777 GCF_000412655.1 Myotis brandtii | reverse complement strand
CTTTACCTATACTCCTGCTATTATCACCATTCATAATTACTGACTTGCCTTTATCCCCAACGGCCAGAAGCTCCTTTTGGGCCATAGAGGAAGCTTCTAGAAATATATGTCCAGTGAATATGAGCCTAGTCTTATTTTCAGCTTCAACAGGTGCAATTACCTTTCTCCTCCATCAGTGGTCAACACTCAGCATCCTGTTTAGTGCCTCAGAAGGTGGCTTTGACTGGGTGGTCCCTATTTGATCAGGGTCCTGGGAAAAACGGATGGCACATTCAAAAGTGGTGCTTGAAAATAGTATAATGAAAAAAAGCTGTTTACAAAATCTGGTCATGATCTGGGAAAGAACAAGGTCGGGGGTGGGGGGGAGTGGTTTAAGGAACCTGGAGAATGCTGTCGCTGTAGAAATGACTGCTCAACAAGACTTGTGGCTGTGGGTAATGGAACTCAGCTACCACCAGGCTCAAGGTCAAAGAGAAGGAACTTGGAGAATAAATACCCCAATAGCTCTCTCCTCCTAGTCTTTCATCTTCTGCTATAGGCCTTTCATCATTGCCTCCCATTGGCTGAAAGCAAAGGGAAGCCAAAAGGCAAGACAGCCTTATTGATGCCATCCACAGAGGTCCAACCTCCTGGGGCACAGAGTGAGTGGAGAAGGGCAGAGAATAGAGCTGGAGTGGAGAATGGGGGAATTCCAGCACAGTTCCTTAGGTCAGAGAGGTCCTCATTTTTCTAAAGTACCTACAATGTTTAAGTGGTTCAAAGACTACAGTTTGGGATATAGAAAAAGGCGTGGGGTTGCCTTCCTGGACTTTATCCCATCTCATTCCTTCCTTACCCCTATTTCTAGCAAATTCATTATCCTCTGCTCTCAGCCAGCAATGAGGTTGCTTATGAGCTCACAAGAAGTTATGTCTCTCTGTGGTAGCATGGCAGAGTGGCTAAGTGCATGGGTCTTGAAGCCAGACTATCCAGTTCCAGCCCTAGTTGGTACCATTCTAGGCGTGGTACTGGGACAAGTGGCTCATGATAGGTTCTGAAGGCAGGATTTCAACTTAAATTTTTTTCTGGTGGCAGAGCCCTCATACTCCTTTCATGCTTGTGTTCACATCAAAACAGTAAAATCTAACATTAAGAAGAAAGGCTAGTATACACAAGCAATTAATGTATTATCATATATGGCATCAATACATAAATGAAAAAATATAAATTATGTTCTCTTCTTTTTAAAAAAACATATATAGTTTTAAATATATTTCAGAGAGGAAGGGAGTGGGAGAGAGAGGTAGAAACATCAGTGATGAGAGAGAATCATTGATTGGCTGCCTCCTGCATGCCCCACACTGGGGATCGAGCCCACAACCTGGGCATGTGCCCGACCAGAATTCAACCCGGGACCATTCAGTCTGCAGGCCAAACCAGCCAGGACTATGTTCTCTTCTTAATCCCTTTCCCTAATAAGCAAAATTCATAATCTAACTGAAATTGATAACAGTTGCTGTAATGCCCATGTCATTTCTTAATAATACTTTCAGTATTTAATTTCTAAAATAACATCAAGATTCGGGAACAAGTCTTCAAGTGCCTATAACCCTAGTCTAAAAAAGATCTTAAAGATGTATTTTTGAGGATTGCCATCTGTCAAATTTAAGAAAAATATGAATAGTGATCTCTTATTTTCCATTCTATTTTTTAACAAATTATTCCTAGTAGGTTGCTAATTGGACCCTGAGAAAACAGATGAGCTCTTATATTTTAGAGAATCATATGAGAGTTCCTGAGTCTTGAGAAGTTAATTTAAGAGCGTAAAACAATCAAACAAAATAAAAAAATAAAAAACAAGAAAGGAAGAGAATGCAACTCTGACTCACCACACGGGTCGCAAGCCTTTATTTGATTGATTTCTAATATTTACAAATGCCCAGGCTGCGACATTTGTGTCTTTTCACTGAAATAAACATAACAGTATTTAAGTGATTTGCCACATTGACAATTGATTACATCACTGATCAATTGCAAAGGTCACATCTTCCTCATCACAGAACACTTGTCCTCCTCTAGTCAAAGAGAGGAGCAAACCTAGAATCTACACTTAGACCAAGGGACTACCTGACCTGAAGCGAATGGAATCCTAGTGTGTTCTCCGCCCCCCCCCCCCAAAAAAAAACACCAAAAAACTGGAATAGCAGCCGCCTCCACAACTCACTGGCTCAAAATTGCTAAAAGACAACACTAATGAATGCCTCAGTCTACCAGGCAAAATGCCAGAAGAAGTGCTATATTTGCTTTAAAATAGCAATACCAATCATACCTACATGCACATGTCTTTAGTGATAACATTTACATTTTTATTTGGTTTGTCAGGGTAGGGAAGAAACTTGGCACTCCCTCTCCCTTTTGTTCATGTGCTTTATTTTTTGTCTCTTGTGCCGAGCTATCGCAGACAGTAAAAGATTGATGTCTAGAGTCCTTTCAGTTCTAACATTCTACGGGAAAAATCCTAAGCAAGAAAATAAAGGATATTCAAAAAGAAAAAGGAGAAGCATGTTTTGAACTCCAAACTGAGGTGGCATGAATCAATTAGAGGAGAGAATGAAAAGGAAATGGTTGAAAGAAGATAAGAGAAGGCGGCCAACAAAATAAATGGGCAAAGAGGGACAATGAAACCACTAAGGGAGTTTATCTTCAGATACTCTTTGGACTCTAATTGAAGATATGTGGAGGTTGAGAAAAAATTCTTGTGGTAATGAAGGCTTTCTTCTCTTCGGAATATTTCCAAGTTTGAAATAATGTTCCATAGTTAACTTGGATCATCATATTGCAAACTCTAAGATTAGACTTATTGGAATGCTCTAGGCCCTGTAACTTTTCCAATCAAATCTTCCATTGGAAATGGTTTCCTTTTAGGTTTCTCTAAAAGACCAAACCATGCCACACCACTGGTGGTGGTGGTTTATTTCGATTCTGTACCAGTGGTTCTCAAACTTAGTCGTGCTCCATTTCTGATTCAGTAGGTCTGGGCTAGGGCCTGGGAGTTTTTGTTTCCAGGTTTTGCTAATAGCGCAGTTCCCAGGACTTCCACTTTAGAGAACCGCTGCTGTATCACATCCTATATAATAAAATATAATAAAAGCCTAATATGCAAATCCATCGAACAGTGGAATGACCGGTTGCTATGATGTGCACTGACCAACAGGGGGCAGACGCTCAATGCAGGAGCTGCCCCCAGCCCACAGACCCCAGGCCAGTCAAGATGGGTGCCAGTGGGCCCCCCTATCACCCTGCCTGTTGCAGGCCAGCCAAGGCGGGTGCCAGCGGGGCCCCCTACCCCACATTGCCCTGCAGGTCACCCCACAGATTGGCCCTGATTGCCAGCCAGGCCTAGGGCCCCTACCCATGTATGAATTTTGTGCATCAGGCCTCTAGTATACACATAAAAAAGCTTTCTAAGCATCCCGTTTAGCTCATGATGAGTGTAAACTAAATTTCAGGTCTTTACAGCCTCACTACTTTAGGAAATTTTTAATATATTTTTATTGATTTCAGAGAGGAAGGGAGAAGGAGAGATATAAACATCAATGATGAGAGAGAATCATTGATCGGCTGCCTCCTGCACACCCCACACTGGGGATTGAGCCTGCAACCTGGGCATGTGCCCTGATGGGAATCTAACCGTGACCTCCTGGTTCATAGGTGGATGCTCACCTACAGAGCCACACCGCCCAGGGCCAGCCCCACTACTTTAATCTTCAATTGGAGGGGAATTATGCTTGTGATTTTTCTAGTTCATTCTCTAAAAAGAAAATTGAGCCCCCATGCTTAATGACCTGCGGTAAGATCATTTGCACCTAGGTAATTTATTTAGACAACAAGTAGTCTTGCTGGAGGTTTTAAGGGGGTGCCAGCCGGGCGGCGTGTGGCTTCCAGGTTCCTGGGACGACCTTAAATCTCCTCCTCTGCCTTTCTTCCTTTTTCTTTTCTTTCCGATTGGAAATCCCCGAGTGCAGGGTCTGCCGGAGTCCGGGTTCCCGGGTCTCCCATTGGGGGCGGAGCCTGGTCCGGTCCCTTCCCG
>NW_005371386.1:961145-1015357 GCF_000412655.1 Myotis brandtii | reverse complement strand
GGTGCAGGGCACACGGGGAGCCCCCCTTCCCCGGGCTTTGGGACGGGCTCGGAGAGAAAAAGCTGATTTCTCACCGTACCCAGAGGGGACGGTGCGTTCCCCACGCGGGGATTGGGGCCGCTGGAGCTTTTTGCTCCTTTCCGGGCTGTGTGGACGGGAGCCAGACAGGCTGTTCCCAAATCGTCGCTCGACCTCGCAGAAGGAAGGGGCGCGCGCGGCTCTACCTCCCATTGCACTGCAAGTGCCAAAAGGTCAACTTTCTGCCTGATTTCTTCCGAGGATTCCAACTGACATTTCTCTCGCTGCAGTTCCTACTGTGTGCGTCTCCTGCCTAGAGACTTACAGAAATCAGGAAAGAAAGAAAAAGCAATTTAAAGGCTAAAAGTCAGGGATTTGACCCCGAGGATCGAGGGGTTTTTTATTTTTTTTCTTTGCCCTCTGGGGTTGTGTGCAGTCATTTCTGAGCGTCCTTTTCTCGCATTTCTCCAGGTATCTTGAGGCAAAGTTTGGCATTCCCTACCCGATTGTAGCAATGAAAAGGGCAGGACACTGTTTATCTCAGTTACATTTGAAGTTAAGTTTGAAGCTTAAGTCAATGAGGTTTAGTTGCCCAAGGGAGGCATATTATTAATTATAAAATGTTTTAACCTGAAACAATCAATCTGATTTAAGTGGCGAACCAGTGTTTCAGTGAAATCTACATTCTTCCGTGGCCAACAAGCTCTTCCTGGTCTCTCTTGCTTCTATATTCCTGCCACCTCTACTGGTCACCCCTCATCACCCTTTCTCTTTTTGCTTAGATTTTTTTTTAACATTTCCTTGTCCCAAATCCCCTCTTCCGAGGATACAGTTGTTCTTGGAGAAGCTGGAAAAGCAAATGAAACATGATTTTATGAAAGGTCTCTGACCCTTGATCACCATGGAATTGGTTTCAGTCATCATTGTTTGATCTTGGATTGGACACGACCCTGAAGTGAAATTGCTTTGGCCAAAGTTGAGGGTGGGTGGGAATTAAGCCCTGAAAAAGCAAATAGAACCAAGGACAAGTAACAGCTGGAACAGTCACCGTTGCAATCATCTTTGCCCTGGCGTGAGCCAAGCAGAATAACATGCTAAATCTCCCAGGGTGAAGAAATGGGGACTAGAATAGGATTTCTGATGCTTTGATTGACACCCACCTCTCTAAACCTCCTTTCCACAGTAGCGAACTTTTACATATATTTTCCCATTCCCACCCAGCCAGTATTCCAGCAATGCAAGCCAAGTTCAACATTCAAATGGAAATGCCAAGGAAAGAGTCAGATCCCCAGATTAAAGGGAAATGATGTGTGTGTGTGTGTGTGTGTGTGTGTATGTGTGTGTGTGTGTATCAATCAATGGCCTCCAGATTATATATAAAGCCAAACTCTAATCCTCTGCAAATCGCTAGAGAACGCTACCTTTTTATATTGCTGCATAGCGATTAGTTTCTTCCCTGGGAAGTAATGGAAAGCTATTTTTTTTTTAAAAAAAGGCAACTGTTTGGAATATTTTTACTACCAAATAACAGTGGTGGCAGAAGAAATCTTATTTTAATTAGGCAACTGCCATTTCTGGCAAGAGCAATAGAAATTTGTTACTTTTTGTAAGTGTTTAATGTTTGTTTTTAAGAAACTAAAAAAGCAATTTCAATAAGTCTGGTTATTCCAGCACTGACAGCAGGAACAGCTCTGAAGCGGTTATAATAACCTTGCACACTACTTGAAACTGAAGAAGGTGAGAGAAAATTCAAATTGTATGGTAGGAAATTAGGTCAGCCCAGGGCTCAGTAGGGTAATGCTTTAATTTCTTATTATTGACAAGTAGGTGTTGCCGGGGTCTTTTGTCACATCCAGTGATTTTTGTCTTTTAATTTGCACCAGGTTCCTATCACAGCCTCAAGGAAAGGGGGAAAGAGAGCTTATTGTAGTTTGTACACATTAAAATAAGAGGGGACGTCAGAGTTTGAAGGCTGTTCAGTGAGGCATATCTGATGCCAGGCTTTGGAACCAGCAGGGCCAAAAACCAGTAACATTTTTTAAAGATTTAAAGTGTTTTCAGGATTATTTGTACAGCCGGTCTCTGTGTTAATGTACACGTAGAATTTTGATCTATGCTGAACATCACTGTTCTCAGGAAGACCGAACAAAGATGTACCCACTAATGTGTGAACAGGTTTCAGAATTTCCTTTCTGGTTGGGCCTGATGTATGGGGAGTGCATTTCCAATATGAAAAGTGAAGAGCAGAAAAGAGACAGTTACCAAAAATAGTACCACCCACCCTTCCACCACCACCTCCCCAGCACAGCACATCTTTCTATAGGTTCTGTATATTTCAGGTAAACCTGAGCTGCTTCTCATGGAGTTACTGGGAATTCGCTACTGTTTGTGAAGACAGCCTCAGAGTAATAAATACAGCTGTAAAATCTATATTGGTCACAAACAAAAAATTGCTTTGTCCTGTAAGGTACAGTATGGATAGGAGTTACGCAGATCTGTATTTAGCAATTCATCCTGTTCATATGCATCTTTCCTATCTGTTTGGGGGAAGGGTTAAATAGTGTCTCACTAGGGCTTAGAATTCACCACAGACTGAAAATAGCCACATCCAGTGAAGTAAATATTTTGTTCACCATATAGCTCCCCCCAAAATCTGGTCATTTCGGCTGTGTTACCAATTGCTTTTAGCATTAAATGATTGAAAGATGGTTTTTTCTAGTTTTGAGGCTTAGCCACACCCTTCATTTTTCTTCCTTCCACTGTGCTCACTTCTTTTGCTTGGTACTGGTTTGCAATTGAAGTGAAACTAAGACTGCAAAGGTGAAATATAAATCTGTTTTGCTCATTACTTTGTATTGCTTAAAAATAAAAGGTTTGTGTGTTGGAGGGGAAGAAGGTAAAAGAAGATTGGCTTTTGGATTTGTTTAAGGTCATTCATCTAGGTTTTTCAAGTCCCCCCAGAATCGCAAGTACTTGGGAAAATGAGTACCTAGAAAGGAATAGTACTTGGTAACACACGATCAGGGATAGAAGTCAGGCCTTAAAATTTCTCCCATCTTCCAGTAAAGGAAATTTCAGTTTAGTGAAGGACTGTTGGGTTAAAAAATAATTTATACAATTTTTAAAAATAATTTTAACCACTAGAACAAATTCCTTAAATAAAGCTAGAAATGTAAGTATATCCATAGTCGTGAGGGATTCTTTTGGAGGGAGGGAGCTGCATGAAGCCCTCATTCACTCTATGTGGGATTCTCCTGTCACTTGTACGCAAGTCTCCCTTTTCTGTTGGAAATGCATTTGGTACAAGGCATTTCTTGCTCATGTCCCTCCGATTTGAAGTCCATTACAGATGGTGTCTTTTCAGAGTGGTTCTCTCTGTATGGTTAAGGTTTATCAGATCAGACAGACATTTTTCTGCCCATCCATTGAAGATGCTGCAGTCCTCCCACATGTCGTGGAGATGGGACGCTATTAGTACTCAGTGTGTGTAATAAGGGCCTGGACATGTGGACACACGTGCTTTTTCCCACTTCTCTGTCCCTCCTCCCTGGTGCTCACATATGCATGGCCTTTGGAAATGCAGGGTGGTCTCAGTAGCAAGTAACCTTCCCTTGCTGGGCATTTGTGTGTGGAATTGGTACACAATCACTTTCCAAGCTAAAAAATACCCAAGAACCAGCAACACTTTTCCCATGAAGCTGCAAGCTGCAGTCTCCTTGTGCTGTGAATATCAAGTACCAGTCCCGCCACCCCTTGTCCAGATCCTGAACTAGCTTGGTCCTGGGGCTTCTTAAACCCACTAAGGGCAGCGGTTCTCAACCTGTGGGTCGCGACCCCTTTGACGGTCGAGCGACCCTTTCACAGGGGTCGCCTGAGACCATCCTGCATATTAGATATTTACATTACGATTCATAACAGTAGCAACGTTACAGTTATGAAGTAGCAACGAAAATAATTTTATGGTTGGGTCACAACATGAGGAACTGTATTTAAAGGGCCAGAAGGTTGAGAACCGCTGCCCTAAGGCATGGACTGCAACTTCTGCTCTTCTTGCTCTTTTAAGACTTGGATGCCATTCTGGTACATTACCTCGACTGAGAAGCCCCTGGTCATACTCCTCAAATATGAATTGTCTCTGCGGAAAAGTAAAACAGAAATGAACATGTTTGGGAAAGACTGAAACAGCCCTTACCCAGTGCACGTTATCTTTTAAATTTCTTTCCGTAGCCTTCACTGTTCAGTCACTGAATGGGAAATATTAGAGGGATGGTGTTTGAAGTTGTGCAGTTTGAGGGATATCCACATGTTTTGTGACATGATTGTATTTTATTTATCAAACCACAATACATATTTCTCTGTTTTGCTTATTTCTTAAAAACAGAGGTAAATCACATTGTGTGTTGGTTTTGCTCTCTATAAAGGGTCTTAGGCTTGGCTGACTTACCCATGTTATAATCACCTGATAAAAGGTTTGCTTTTAGTGGGCACTAATTTGGGGGGCACATAATAACAAAATGACCACGTATTGAACACTAGAAGGTGCCAGACACTTATTTATATCAACTAATCCAGGTGAGCAGGCTTGCCTCAAATTTCCCAGCTAGTAAGGCACTGAGCCAGAATCCAATCCTAAGACTTAAAACCTATGCTGAGGTCGCTTGACATTGTTGCCTCCCCTTGAAATGTCCACATTTAAGCTGTTTCTCTTCTCTCTATCCCCACCCTTCCCCAAAGATTATGAATAGGCTCGGAGTATTAGTCCTGAAATATCATTCAAGGCTGCATTTTACTGTATCAAAGCCAGTCATGTAATCCCTGAAAACTAGAAATATGATGCTTTGGTGATTTATGTAGATGGGCCAAAGTAAGGAAAAGTATATGTAGTTATCTCTCCCGGATTTATTCATGTAATTGAAGGAGGAACAAGGGTGTTTTGTTCTTTTTTTTTTTGTGGCAGGAGCTGATAGCCAGCAACCACACTTAGCTAAACTTTAAGAAATGGAAGAGAGCTGTGAATGCTTCATTCAGTCCCAAGTAAATATAGGAATATGTGTAGTGGTGTATAGCATGCCAATTTAAAAAGACATTCTAAAAGTAATGGGAAGGGGGAAGGTATGATGTATTAGTCAGGCAATGGATGTACGTTAAGCTGAAATGAAATACAGTTATCATGGATGGGTGATCTGGATATGGAGAAGAAAGAGTAATAGAAAAACGTCAGGGGCAGTTAGAGCAAATGAGAAGTGAGGCGGTTTATTTATTAAACTAATGTCCAGTATCTTTCTTTGACAAAGTTGAATGATACTTGTCAGTGTCCTTTCTGAATGTTCCCCATTGGACAGGTGAAGAAATCCTGATTTTCGGTTATCGATTATATACAAGGTCATTTTATCATAACAGAAGTGCAACTGACTTGTAGGCACACAAAAGAAACAAATTCTGGTTACCAAATATGTTCATAGTGCTTTTACCTTTTAAAAAATATATTTGTTTTGATTTCAGAGAGGAAGGGATAGGGAGAGAGAGAGAGAAATATCAGTGACGAAAGAGAATCATTGATGGACTGCCTCCTGCACGCCCCCTCCTGGGGATCGAGCCCACAACCCAGGCATGTGCCCTGACCCGGAATCAAACCGTGACCTCTTGGTTGATAGGTTGAAACTCAACCATTGAGCCATGCTGGCCGGGCTGCTTTTACCTTTGAAAGCAATGGTAGTGGCTTCTCTGCTTGGAAGATAAACATTCTCCACATGATGAAAGTCCTTTGAAGTACAGATTCTTAATGATTCAAAAGCAAACCAGGCCTTCCCCCCTTCCTTTTCTCTACTACCCATCATAAATCCTAAAGTCTTTCTTTGCATTTTGTTTTAGCCACGAGACCCAAACAACATGCTGGGACCATCCCAAAATGACAGAGCTCTACCAGTCTTTAGGTAAGGACATGGCCATGTTTCTTCTAGTGGATTGTATGTGCAAGTCATTTGTTGTCTTTAACATATCACTAGATTGTTTAAAGGGTGAAAATTATACCTTTCTACCCCACATTTCAGTTTTTCAGAAATTCCTTAAAAATAAATTTTAGAATTTCACTGATTCCTGGAAATTCAATATACCCAAGTGGGGCCAGAAGTTCTAGTTTTCTTTGAGCCTAAAAAAATAGCAAAAATACCTGCAATTTATGGCAATTTCCCCCCCGCCAAGGAAGATAACTGTTTGGAGTTACTCTTATTGATTTCTACCTTGCAAAACCAAGACAGCGTTTTACCAAACCACAAATGTTGTGGGAAGGGATTTTCTGCAGTCCTTCCAGTGCTTATAACTTCTAAGCCTGTCAGGTCATCAGTGTGGACATTTAAATGACTTCTATGGCTTGTTTTGTGTTTGTGTGAGAGCCTGGCAGTTCTTTTACTCCTCATAACCTGGAATTTATTTGAATAGATACACAGTTTCCAAATAAGGGGAAAATACCAATCTTTTTCATGATTGTTGAAGGTCCACTCTATACCATTTAAGCTCCATCTGGAATCATCTGAAATGAATTGTTACATTGTCACTAATTGCTGTTGGTTTTGTTTTAAGAATATATTTGCATTGATTTCAGAGAGGAAGGAAGAGGGAGAGAGAGATAGAAACATCAATGATGAGAGAGATTCATTGATCGGCTGCCTCCTGCACGCCCCTCACTGGGGATCGAGCCTGCAACCTGGGCATGTGCCCTGACCCGGAATCGAACCGTGATCTCCTGGTTCATAGGTTGACCCTCAACCACTGAGATACACCAGCTGGGCTGATTGTTGTTTTTAATAAAAAATAAATAGTCATGTCTTCTCTACTATTTACAGATAAAAATGCATGAGGTGAACTCTGAGTTTTAACTTACGTGACAAAGCCCATGGGAATCAGGATGCTTAAACAAATTGTGTAGACATAAATCTATGTTGGGTTTATGTGTGTATCTGTCCGCCTGTAGCAATTACTACCTTTCTCTCATAGGTTTCTATTGGTTAACGAATTGCAGCTATAGACACTTAAGGAACGGGGTATTAGCCCCCAAAAATCATTTTCCTAAACTTTTTCTACTTATAAATTACATAAGTTTATTCTAGAAAATCTGAAAAATGCAAATAAAAAGCATGAAAAAGAAGTCACATAATTCTAGCCAGACATATCTATTACATTTCAAGTAATATTTTGGGGTTTTTTCAGTGAAACAGTGTGTGTGTGTGTGTGTGTGTGTGCACATATGTACACACACACACCCCTTTTAAAATTGAAAGAAAATTTGGATTAGCTAACTTTTAAGTGCTGCATTTTTCAGCCCCTACAGAATGTTTCTGGCTTATAATGCTGCACTGGTTAGACCACAGGTGGAAAAGAATGCTTAGATTTTGACAAATGAGAAAATGAAGAGTTCATCTGAAGTGGGCAGAGTCTGTGCTGGGGGAACTGGTAGTCCCAGCCCAGTGCTCTCAGGACTTCGGATTTTTCAAGAGAAACTAAAAATCTGTCAATAAAGAGCTAGTTTAATCTTGTCCGTGGGCCTCCTGATTATAACCTCTGGTTTACACAGACTCAGCCCACTCATCATTTTCACTCTAATTACAGTGATCTCTAGTGGTAATCTTTTAATTTACTTTCATTTTTAAATTATTATTATTATTATTGTAGAGTTAATACTGTTTCATAGTTTTTAGTTTAAAAATATACACAGGCTAACAAATGAAAAAGAAAAGAGAAATCATCTAGCCCCTTTTAGAATTAACTAAAGTTTAATAATCTAGTACAGCGATGGCTAACCTTTTGAGCTCGGTGTGTCAGCATTTTGAAAAACCCTAACTTAACTCTGGTGCCGTGTCACATATAGAAATTTTTTGATTTTTGCAACCGTAGTAAAACAAAGACTTATATTATTGATATTTATTTTATATATTTAAATGCCATTTAACAAAGAAAAACCAACCAAAAAAATGAGTTCAAATGTCACCTCTGACACGCATGTCATAGGTTCGCCATCACTGACCTAGTACGTATCTTCAAAAATTTCTTTCCATACATACCTTTTTACAAAAGTTGGATCATTATGTTTTATAGTTAGCTTTTTTTTAAGGTACATTACCTAAAAGTAATGTATCATGGTCATATTTCCATTTATTGCATTGTATTATCTACCATCTTGCTTTTAATTACTCTGTAATGAGAAATCACAAATATGGTTGATAAAAAGCTAATTGTGAACTGTCAATGAGTTGGTGTTTGTAACTTCAAAAGGAATTAAATACAATTTTATCATATTTCTAAAGCTTTCTCAGGACGCTGGATGTGATGGTAAACTCAAAGCTCACTGGTGTCCAGCATCGTTTGTAACCTTGGGCAGATCACCTGCCTTTGGAACATAATGGAATTTTACAGTTGCAGGGAAATTTGGAGCTCGTTTAATTACCAACTTTTTCTTGGGTGAAATCAACTATATTGAGGTCATTTACACAAAATAAAATGTAGCCATCATAAATATGTGGTTAATTCCAACCCCCTTTGAAATTCTGTTTTTGCTACCCTAATAACAAACATTTTGGAAATGAACTAGGTGTCAAATTTGTTTTTTAGCTTTCAGAACCAATATTCCAGTATTTTTGTTACAATCAAATGTTACTTTTCTCCAATGGTGACTTAACCACATAACATGTTCATTTATTTTATTTTTTAAATATATTTTTATTGATTTCAGAGAGGAAGAGAGGAGAGAGAGATAGAAACATCAATGTTGAGAGAGAATCATTGATGGGCTGCCTTCTGCACACCCCACACTGGGGATCGAGCCCGCAACCTGGGCATGTGACCTGACTAGGAATCGAACTGTGACCTCCTCGTTCATTGGTCAATGCTCAACCACTGGGCCACACCGGCTGGGCACATGTCCATTTATTGAGAGTCTACTGTGTGTGCTGTACGTGTAACATGTCAGCAGCCATCATGCATGGTGGATGATATCCACAGCCATATTGCACAGGGCAGTGAAGTCAGGTGCAAAGAAAGCGTTTATCAGAACTACATAGTTGTAAGGGGCTACACTGCTATTTGTCCTGGGGCTTCTGTTATTTTCACTTATCTCATTGAGTTTACTAACTTAGTAAAGTATGTCCATGTAGGTTGCTGCGTGTGCACCTGCTACAAATATGTACAAATTGATGGCTTTACCTATGGGTAGACAGTTACTCGAATGGTATTTCTGGAACAAACCATTGCTTTTCTAGCAATAGTATGGTGGGTTCCTAGACAGTAGGCACTCCTCCTTTCGCTGTTGCCAGTTGCACATGGAATGATTGATTTAGTTTGTCATGTGTCTACATCCCTAAGATAACCTACAAGATTAAGTACCATCACCGCCCTTCTCACCCTTAAATTATAGTGTTTCAAAGTTAAAATATAAGCAGAACATCCTGAAAAGTAAACTTTTATTTCTTTTTTATTTTATTTTATTTTTTGTTAATCCTCACCTGAGGATATTTTTCCATTGATTTTTAGGGAGAGTGGAAGAGAAAGGGAAAGACAGAGAAACATGGATGTGAGAGAAACACATTGATTGGTTGCCTCCTGCACAAGCCCAGACCAGGGCCCGGGAGGAGCCTGCAACCAAGATACGTGCCCTTGACATGGGACCCTTTGGCCTGCAGGCCGATGCTCTATCCACTGAGCCAAACCGGCTAAGCTTCTTTTTATTTTATATATTGGCTTATATTTTTCCTCAAAAGGAATCTCTTTAGGTTTAAGTTGCTGTTCTGAGCTGGATGAAATGATTAGAAGCCTTCAATTGCATTCAGTTCATAAAAGGTATTATGGCATCAAAACTGGTGTTATCTGGTGTGTTAAATGTTTTAGCCATACTTTAGTAGGTACCTCTCCTAATAAAACCCCAGCCGGTCTGTGGTAACATGTTCAAAATATCAAGATGTGGCCTCTCCCCATCATACCTCCCCGCCCCACTTCAGACATACCTTCACTGTGGACACTGCAGTGGCTCACAATATGCATGAAATGTTACACATTCCTAAATATGCCCACTTCTGAGGAGGTTTTCATAGTCTTAACTTGGCAAAATCTCCAACCAGCCTTTTCAACACACTTTGTTACCTGCCTTGCTCCCCAAAGCATTCAAGTGTTCCCCCCTACCCGGAGTCTGAACAGCACAGTACTATAAGCCAAGAACATTTTGTAAGGACTGAAAAAGTAGCACTTGAGCATTAACTGTTAGAAGGCTGCACTATTACTTGAAATGTTAATATTGGAGAGCTCTAGTTATTAGCATTCCAGCTGATTTTCTTTTTCATTCTTTCCCCAATTTTCTACAGTGAATTTATATTAATCTATAATTACATATTTAGCAAAAAAGTTTCATCATCAGAACTCCCTACCCCATTCCTCAGTGTCCCTACGGTTGTAATTCATTAACCAATGAGCACCTATGGCAGAAAAGCTACCATAGCCACACTCACACTCACACTCACACTCACACTCACACACACGCACGCATGGACACACACATACACATATACAGAATTTATGTTTAAATACCCTGATTCCCATAGGCTTTTCTTGGGTAAATTTAAACACAAAGAGATCTTCTCATGGATTGTTACTCTCAAAATATGTCCATTCACAAAAAAGCGACTTAAAAATGCTTAGTGGTAGAGAAGACATGGCTAACTTTTTTAAATTAAAAAAAATGTAAAAGAATTCATTTCAGATTGTTCTCAATGGATCTAAAATGGTGTGTGTGTTTTTTTCAGTGAGTTTTTCTCAAATGTTAAAAAATATTTGTTTTTCCCTTACTTTTAGGCAGTGTCCCCATTCAAAAAATTCCAAGTTCTGAGGTGAAAAAATTTACCAGGCTCCCACACATACACACAACAAAGCATAGTAAAGAAATAATTTCAATAGTTACAATACGACCTGACAGTCATTAGGACTTTGAACATTGGAAGGTCTCCAGAAAATTTTTTACGCAACATTAACAGTTTGGCAGAAGAATTGTCTTGTTTTCATAAGAAAGAAATCAATAAGAATAACTGGAAAAGTTTTCTTGCAACATTTTTCTCTGACTACTATTGCAGTTGGGGTGAATGATATATAATAAACAAAGCTTCCCGTATTGATTTTTATGTGGGCCTTAGTATCCTTATCTTTAAAATGAGGGTATTAGACAAAAGTGTCTTAAGAATTTTGTTTGTTTTTCCTTACTTTGGGGTGACGTGGGGCAGGTTGCTTCCAAAACTTGCTGTGATCATAATTTTTCAAGAAGTACCTTTGGCTGACTCTGCAGACAAATGGGTTTCTAAAAGTTTAATCATTCCTATTTTTAAAAATGTGCATTCTGGGAAAACAAACAACAGGGAGAAGATTCTGCTACCCCTCCCTGTCTTATAGGCAGAGTTAGACAAGCTGTTATTGGGTAGGGAGACTCTGGAGCTGTTTCCCACAAGCCCACTGGGCCATGAATGTGTGGTTGAGAAGGCATGCTCTTCATAGTTTTTCTGAAGTAATAATGGGCTCAATTCATGAGGTGAATTTCAGGTTTCTTTTAGCATCTTTGCAAATGGAATGGAAATATCGTTCCAATAGGTTATCTAGGTGATTTAAAATATAAAGCTCTTGCCCTAGCTGGTTTGGCTCAATGGATAGAGTGTTGGCCTGTGGACTGAAGGGTCCTGGGTTCGATTCTGGTCAAGGGCACATGCCTGGGTTGCAGGCTCGAACCCCAGTAGGGAGTGTGCAGGAGGCAGCCGATCAATGATTCTCTCTCATCATTGATGTTTCTATCTCTCCCTCTCCCTTCCTCTCTAAAATCAGTAAAAATATATTTTTAAAAAATAAAAAAGTAAAGCTCTTTAAGGCTCCAAAAGGCTTTTACAAATCAGTAAACGTTAGTAATGTGCTCTGGAATTTATTTTGAAATACTTACATAGTATTGATTTATGTGAAGTGCCATTATATGATTAAAAGCCTGACATTTTCTCACAATTTATGTTTAGGTTCTTAAGTGCATCACTGAAATTTTAAGTCAACTTTTTTTTCCCCAACACCATTTATCCCCCCTATACCTTTTTCTACCAAGTCGACATTTTTTTAAAAGTCTCCTCCCGCCCTGGCCGGTTTGGCTCACTGGATAGAGCATCGGCCTGGGGACTGAAGAGTCCCAGGTTCGATTCCAGTCAATTGCATGTACCTTGGTTGCGGGCACATCCCCAGTAGGGGGTGTGCAAGAGGCAGCTGATCGATGCTTCTCTCTCATCCATGTTTCTAACTCTCTATCCCTCTCCCTTCCTCTCTGTAAAAAAACCAATAAAATATATTTATAAATAAATAAATAAATAAAATAAAAGTCTCCTCCCCACACACATAAAATATGCATGTGCTGCTTAAAAAATACTTAAAGTATTTCTTTGTCTGTCTTATTGAGGGTATACTAATTATAAATACAATAAAATCTTTATGTAGTGCCCTCCATGACTCTTTTCTGAACTACAATATGAAGTGTTTACATTAGTGATACCAGCAATACAGCCCAGGAATAGCAGTTTGCAAAGGAGAAACATAGGTAAAAATAGGATAACGTGGAGAGAATCATTAAGCTTCAGAAGGTTAACTGACTGTATTTTAAATCATTAATTAAAATCTAGATATACTTTGTGAACTGACATTACTTAATTTCCATTTCCTTCCTCAAAAGCCCCTTTAACCCTCAGTTTTTTTCTCTAGTGGTATTGGTTCTCCTGTAGTTCTGGCATTCTTTAGAAGGATCTAGCCACTCTTACCTGTTGTCCAAGTTTTTAAAAAAATATGTTTTTACTGATTTTAGAGAGAGGAAGGGAGAGAAACATCTGATGGACCGCCTCCTGCATGCCCCCTACTGGGGATCGAGCCCGAAACCCAGGCATGTGCTCTGACCGGGAATCATTCCGGTAACTTCTCAGTGCCCAGGACTGTGATCAACCAACTGAGCCACACTGGCCAGGGCTACCCAAGTTTTGGAACTCACTATTCATGATGTTCACCTGAATGATGCAAAAGCTCTAAATTTTCAAAAATGGGCTTATGAATGTTTTAGGAATTCTCAGGGAAAGTGATCTTAAAAACCCCTGTGATTTAAATAAAGGCAGTCCATCGTCATGTGGCCCTGAACTTCATGTCTGTTGCCTGAGAAGAGCTTCAGAATGTTCAAATGAGGGTTTAGTTTTTAGGGTCTGCTGAATTTGAGACTGGTGTGACTCTTCAGCAGTCTTAGTTAAGAGGACTAGTTAAGTCCCAGTTAAAGTCAAGAAGCTAAGAGCTTCTTCAAGGTGCATGAATATCATTATTAATAAACTAGAGGCCCAATGCATGAAATTCGTGCAAGGGGCACGGCCCTCGCAGCTGCGGTGGCTTGCCTCAGTCCTCACAGTCGAGGCAGCTTGCCTTGGCCCTTGCAGCCCTGGCTTCGTCTGGAAGGTCGTCTGGAAGGTCGTTAGGCTGTCTGGTCTAATTAGCATTTTACCCTTTTATTATTATAGTTAACTGTAACTGTCAAAATTGAGTTAGAGCCCTAGCTGGTTTGGCTCAGTGGATAGAGCGTCAGCCTGTGGACTGAAGGGTCTCAGGTTTGATTCCAGTCAAAGGGCACATGCCCAGGTTGCAGGCTTGATCCCCAGTAGGGGGCATGCAGGAGACAGCCAATCAATATTTCTCTCTCATCATTGATGTTTCTATCTATCTCTTTCCCTTCTCCCTTCCTCTCTGAAATCAATAAAGATATATTTAAAACAAAACAAAACAGCTCCTCCCATTTTAAAAAAAACTGAGTTAGAAACACCAGTGGAGAAATCCTGTGCCTCTGTCCTCAGTTTGCCAAGAGGAATGAGAATAAGAGAGCTTATTCTCCCTCTCTTGATAGCTTTCTACATTCCATTAAATATTCCCTCCTGAGGATGCTCTATGATTAGGAATTGCGGGATTCGGAATGATGATGAATTCCTTTTGCATTGGGAGCTGGTCCTATTGCTTTTTTCAGCATATTTTGTAAACTAAACTGTTCTCAACTAAGCTACTCAACATTTAGCACATCCCTTGTCTCTTATTCTAGTTCCTTAGGTATTGCTAAGTATTAAAAACCTTTCGATTTTTCATTAGCATAATGCTTTGAACTGGAAACAATATCTAAATTCAGATCCCAGTTTGGGCATGACCTTGAGCTAGTCCTTTGCTTTCTCTTGGTCTTCAATCTCTAAATGTCTGGCTTTAATTTAACTTATGGCTAGATGAAGGCTTGGTTTGATGAATGCTATGCCCAACTCTCCAGTTTTGTTTGTGACCACCAGCCTGGAAGATACAAATACTAGGACCTTCACATTTATAATAATTGCACTTTCATTTGTGTGGCCGTTTACAGTGTACAAAGAGTTTGTAGGAATAACTACATTTCATCTTCATACAGCTGTAAAATTAGGTGTATAGCTGGCATATGACCTAAATGCTCTATCAATTTCAGTTTCAGATCTTCTGGCCTGCCATCCCTTTACATAGACTTCCTGTTTCTGATTTGGAAAATAATGCTTTCATATCAGTGGGTGGGGCAACAGTTCTTTTCTTCTATTTGGACTTGAGCAGGCTGAAGCTGAGGACTTGCTTTGACTTATTCATACTGACATATGGGTAGAAGATAAGGCACCAAGTCCACAGCACACGTTTTATGGTTGCTAGTTCACTATTCTCAAAGGAATATCCATTACTCGTAGCATGATTTATAAAACTGCTTTATCAGCCTAATTAAGCTATGGAGTCTCAAATGACATTCTTTATTCCCTAGCTGACAAAGTTAGCAGAGGAGATTTACTCAGATTTGCAAAATAGAGGACAGAAGACATTAAGGCTGTTATAAATGTTCTTCCTTTACTTCTACCCTGCTTATAACAGAAAAAAGAAAAATAATCTCTTTTAACTTGAGTTAGGATCAATTGATTTTCCCAATTTGTAAAATAGAAATGTAATCTTCAAATGAAAATTTATGGCATTTTACTGGAATATTCTTTTATAATATTTTTTATTGTTCACATAATGTGATTTAAAGCTTCTAACTGAAGAGCATAAATAAATAGGATATTTCTGAATTGCATCTTCCAAAGTTTATTTCAGAAGGAAACGCAGAAGGATTCTCTCTCAGACTTGGATTGGTGTACAATTTAAAAGAGCTGCCTAATTGTAGTTTACTTGCTCTAAATAAGAGAAGCAGTAAGGTTACACCTGCAGCCATGAAAAAGGTGCTCGATGGGTACAATTTTATGTTGGTGGGTCTGCAGAAGACAAATTTTGCACACAAAGTAAAGGCATCTAAAAATGAAGCTGATCTTATTCAGACATTTCCAGTATTTCCTTTTTAAGCACACAAGTCTGATTACCTCTGTATACCTCTTGGGAGCTGCAGTTTTGCTGAAAAGAGCCAGAACAGTCAGAACACTCACACAAAATAGATAGTGAGTTTTTTATTTTATTATTTTTAAAAAAAATATTTTTATTGAGTTCAGAGAGGAAGGGAGAGGGAGAGAGAGATAGAAACATCAATGATGAGAGGGAATCACTGATTGGCTGCCTCCTGCACACCCCCTACTGGGGATCGAGCATGTGCCCTTGACCTGAATCGAAGCAGGACCCTTCAGTTTGCAGGCTGACACTCTCTCCACTGAGCCAAACTGGCTAGGGTGATAGTGAGTTTTTGAAGTTCGCATCCTGTACAGTAGTAATAAAATGACCTAAAAATAATCTGAAAGTCTTTCTTATGACATAGTGGATGAATCATTAGCTTATTTCTGAATTGGTGATATTCTGTGGGATTGTTTCAGAATTTGCCATTTCACAAAGTCTCAATCCCTTGCATAACTCCAGGGAAGTCCTTGAACCCCTTCATAAATTGAAGCTTATGTAAGTGGGGCATATGTTACACATGTGTGTGTGTGTGTGTGTGTGTGTATGCATACACACATATATTTACGCATGTAATTTTAATGAAGCATTTATTTTGGTGGGAAAGTTTTTCATTTTATATTCTGCATTTTAGTTTACTTAAAGAGGCTGTCAGCCTGGCCCATGTGACTTAGTGGTTGAACGTTGACCTACGAACCAGGAGGTCACGGTTCGATTCCTGGTTAGGGCACCTGCCTGGATTTTGGGCTTGATCCCCAGTGTGGAGCGTGCAGGAGGCAGCCAATCAATGATTCTCTCTCATCATTGATGTTTCTCTCTATCCCTCTCCCTTCCTCTCTGAAATTAGTAAAAATATATTTAAAAAGAAAAGGCTGTCAGTGTTAGAATGAGCTTCTTGGCAGGTCTTTTTGTTTTTTAACATATAGTATGTCACAGACTTTTAGGTGGTCCTATTGAAACTGACTAGGATGTACTCACACCACAGTGAACTCACTGCACAAGTTCAGCAAGGCTTGATCTAGTCTGTACTTGGTTCTGTGAAATGAACCCGATGATCATGCATTTGGATGTCATGGCAATGTCGAATTGCTACAGAAGTTGCTTAAAACACTCTCCGTTTCTGTCCTTGTCAAGGACCATAATTTGAATAGCACTGTTCTAGAGCACTTAATTTTTGAAAGTGTAAATGTCAACTCAAATCAAGTGACCTTGCTGGGGAGAGGATAATTAATTGACACCAAACAGGAACACCTAAAAAATGTTATTTATGGAATTTTATATTTTGCCAAGGGAGACAAGCTCAGGCAAAGAAGGGATCTATCTTCTTTCTCATTTCACAGCCCTTCTTAGCCATTATTTTGGAGGTCAAGGTAATAGAATCTCACTCCATTTTAGGAAAGGGCCTGGTATGAAGTGAATGTCTTTCCCACCCATATAATTAAATATAATGTATAGAATGTGATAATTTTCAAATATAAGTTTCTTTTTATCCAGAATATAAAATGTGGCATGTATACCCTTTACATTATGTGTTGAATTCAATGGGAAACATGGATTTTACTGTGACTTTACTATTGTCACTGTATGAGTTTAGGTTGGGAGGTAATGTGATGTAGCAGCAAAATAGTTTATTGACTTTGAGACTGGCAAGGTGTGAACTTGAATTCTGGCTCTGCTACCAGTTCTCTGTGGCCAAAGACAAAGGCACTAACAATTTTGAAACCCAGTTTACTGATTTGCTTCGTACTTACGATACTGCTTTCCTTGGGAAGCATTGTGGAGATTAGAGATAATACATGTAAAATGATATAATGTCTGACATAGTAACTGCTCAAGGAATCATAATTGCTATTAATGATGATTACGATAATGCACTATCTATTATTATTAGTGATATTAACATATCTCATGTCCATCCTTATCTAAAACCTGTTGGGTTTCTAATTTCAGATACCAAGAGTTAAGATAGTGAGGGAAACCCAATGTAGGTCTTCAAGTCTGACACTCAAGGGGCCACTTAATTTTTCTAAAGTACTTTAACTCTTAACCAAAGTACCAAGGTTCACACCTGATTAGCGTGGCTCAGTGTTTGAGTGTCTACCTATGAACCAGGAGATCATGGTTTGATTCTGAGTCAGGGCATGTGCCTGGGTTGCAGGCTCGATCCCCAGTGTGGGGCATGTAGGAGTCAGCCAATCAATGCTTCTCACTCATCAGTTATGTTTCTATCTCTCTCTTTCCCTCTCCCTTCCTCTCTCAAATCAATAAAAAAAATATTTTAAAACCAAAGTACCAAGGTTCACTTGATCACAATTTATCCTAACTTTAGGAAAGTATACACTTACCTTAATTTGAAAAGCAAAGTAAAATAACAAATTTCATACTGTGTTCTTTACCTTCTCCTAATTCTAAAGTAATATACAAATTCTAAAACAATATACACTGTAACCTTTAACCATAAATACAGATGACTTGATTAATACACATATGTGTGTAATTTATATTTCTCCTCCTGTTTATGTCTTTGAGACCTTAAAAGCTTAAATAAAGTACAAAATCAAATATATGTGTCATAAAAACAAGCTCGTAGAGTAGCATGCCCAGTAATTCATAAGTAAAAAGAAAGGAGAAAGTCTGTAAAATAATGTGACATTCACAGAAAAATGCCTGACACATAGTAAACACCTAACAAATGGTGGTAGCACTATAGGAGGCAAGGGAATGGCCACAAAGGTGGTAAGGAGGGATGAGACCATAAAACGTTTTATGTGACATGCTGAGGGTTTTGATGCTGAGATATTTTACTTGGGTAATATATCAATCAGGCCCAGTCAGAAAACAAACCACTTTAGATATTTCAAAAACAGGGAATTTGCCCGGCTGGCATGGCTCAGTGTTTGATCATCAACCTATGAACCAGGAGGTTACGGTTTGAGATTCCTGGCCAGGTCACATGCCCAGGTTGCAGGCTCAATTCCCTGTGTGGGGTGTGCAGAAGGCAGCCAATCAATGATTCTCTCTTATCATTGATGTTTCTATCTTTCTCTCCCTCTCCTTTCCCATAAATCAATTATATATATTAAAGAGGGCATTTAATGCCAAAAATTGATTACCCAGTGATGGAGGAGTTAAGAAGCCAAACAGAGAACAAGGAGCCTTCGCTCTACCCAAGATTGGAGGGACCATGGCAAGAGGGCTATCATCAGAGCCCCAGAAGCCAGGACCATCAGGTGGAATTAGAACCAGTGGCCAGTTAGGTGCACTGGGGGAGGGGCTGATGGGAGAGAACTGGAGCCAGGAAGGAGCCACAGCTACTAGCAGAGCTTTCGCTGAAGGCAGAGAGGAAAAGGGAGAAATAGCCTCACCTCTCTTTTCCTCCTGCCCTTTAATCTTCTGCCAGTGACTCCCATTGGCCAAACTTACCTGGAAGTCAGTTGGCAAGGAAGCACAAAAATGCCATTCTCTGTAATAAAGAACAGAGGAGGGGAAAAAAGGTCAGATAATGGATCTGAGAACCAACAAGCAAATAGCTGAAATACAGGAGACCTCATGGCAGGTGAGGCAGCCAAACATCTATGCCAATATGCAGGGATGAGAAACACAAAGCCTTAATAAAAGCTGTTTGAGGTGACTTAGAGATGGCACTAGAAGGGCACATTGGATTGAAAGGAAACTAACCTAAAAATAAGGAAGAGGATGTAGCAATAAAGTTATTTGCGCAGGATTTCAAACACTGAAGATAAGCTCCCAATCATTTGATTATAGTACTTGTATTGTTTATAGTTGTTTCTTCTCAAGTCTCTCAAGTTTTTGCTTTAAGTTGGTTGGAGTGTTGTCCTGTACACCAAAATATTGCGGGTTCGATTTCCGGTCAGGGCACATACGCAGGTTTCAGGTTCAGTCCCTGGCCAGGGCTTGTATGGGAGGCAACTGATTGATATCTCTCTCTCTCTCTCTCTCTCTCTCTCTCTCTCTGTCTCTCTTCTGTCTCCCTTAAAATCAATAAATATACCCTCAGGTGAGGATAAAAAAAACAACACCTGTCTTCTTCATGTTTGTCAGCAGTACCTGGCACATGGTAGCCTCTGAATAAATAAATTGGCCATTGAATGAAACACAGTAGAGCAAGAGAGAGTAATTTTGCTGGGGAAGAAGACAAATACCACTTAAGAAGATGGAAGGTTAGACCTAAGGGCCCTGGGTTTGATTCCGGTCAAGATACATGATGTTTCTGTCTCTCCCCATCTCTTCCACTTTCTCTAAAAATCAATGGAAAAATATCCTCAGATGAGGATTAACAACAACAAGATGGAAGGTTATAGATGATATTTTCCTAAGGCAGATTATTAAACTGGCAAGATGGAACTCTTTAGAGAAATGGAATCCTTTCTAGAATATAGAAGATAAAGCCTCATAATAATAAAAATAGCCAATATCCATTAAGTTGTAGATTTTATTTGCAGTTTGGTATTTTAGCAAAACCATATGAACTGCTACTCTGGAATTAATTTTGTCCTTAAAGGGAATAATTAATTGATGATTAAGAAGATAAGCCCCTTGAAAGAAAGAGTCAATATTGGATCTGGAATTTATATAACAAGGGAAGGAAACACTGAACACAATTTGATGTGCTGATAAGCCTCATTTATTCATTGGTTCCATGACTCAATAAACATTTAAGAGTGTGCCAAGCATTGTGAACCCTAAACTTTAGGACATCAGACTAAAAATATCATGAAAAATAAGATTTATTAAAGGTATACATTTTTTCATAATCTTATTTTTCTCGAACATTAAAACACTTGTTCACTTCAGAAATTTTGGAAGAAGTTAAGTCTAAAAAAAGAAAAATCACCTCAAGTCTCAGCACCTAGAAATAACCACCATTTACATTTTAAAGGATTGCTTCCAATCTTTTTTTCTATGCATTTTATGTGGTTGTTTGAGATAATATCCTATATAACAAAAGGCTAATATTCAAATTGTCCCCTTGGGAGTTCCACCGGGAGACAGGGAGTTTGATCGCTTGCTATGACATGTGCTGACCACCAGGGGCGGTGTGGAACATGGCGGGTGACCAGTGGTGGCGCCGGGGCGCTGAGGGAGCGAAGGAAGGAGGAGGTGGGGAGGCAGGGAACCTGATCAGCCCTGATCACGAGCCAGACCTAGGGACCCTACCCATGCACAAATTTCATGCACCAGGCCTTTAGTTATATTTATAATGTATATTACTTTATTCATTAAATATTATACGTTTTCACTCATTCTTAACAATTCTTCAGGTTTGTTAAATTTTCCAAGTTGCATTTTCTTAGAGCACCACATTTTAAAACTAATTTTCCATTTTTCTTTCAAAATATGTTTTTATTGATATTAGAGAGAGAAAAAGGAAGAGGGGGAGAGGGAGAGAAACGTCTATGTGAGAGAGAAGCATTAATCAGTTGCCTCCCACATGCACATCAACCGGGGATTCAACCCACAACCTGGGCATGTGCCCTGACTGGGAATTGAACCAGCAACCTTTCAGTACACAGGACGACGCCCAACGAACTGAGCCACACTGGCCAGGGCTAATTTCCCATTTTTCAAAAATTAGTTTATGGAAAAGGAAACTCAAATTTGTGTTGAATTTATGGAAATAAATCTTTAAGATTCTGGAAACTTATTACAAACAGACTTCTGAAAAGAAAGCCAAGTAAATGTTATGATGTCTTCATGCAACAAGCTGCTTGTGTATTAAAGATATTACAGAATAAAGTCTGTGTGGTCAGAAATAGGCAGGCAGATATCAGAAGGTTGATAAGTAAAATTTATCCTATGATAAATATAGTTTGGAAATTTAAGTGAACAGTTTTCTACCACAAATATCTTAATGGATAAATTTTCCTTTACAAAATATTTATGGTCTCAAGGGGACAAGGCAACTATCCTTGGAAACTTTTAATATTACAGAAAAATCATTGCCTTTCTTTGCAAACAAATTTATTTTTTTATCATTTTTAATGTTTTTATTGATTTTTAGAGCGAGAGGAAGGGAGAGGCATCGATAGAAACATCGATGAGAGAGAAACATCATCAATCCATGACCCCCCACTGGGGATCGAGCCCAAAACCCGGGCATGTTCCCTGACTGAAATTGAACCTGTCACCTCTTGGTTCAAGGGTCAACGCTCAACCACTGAGCCACACCAGCTGGGCTCTTAGCAAACAAATTTAGACAGAAACTCAACTTTATATGTTTTTCTTAGTTTTAATATTTACACTAACTGATTTGTAAAAATTCACTTAGCTATAATCATCTACCTGGAAAGAGAATGGCTAGCAGAACATGTTATCTTCTGAAAACATTTGAGCCTACAATTATCACATTTTGTTCAAGGTTCTTCCTTACACTGCCAATTAAGGCTGTAGCCTCTTGCTTCTCTTGCTTCAGTTATGTTTTCTGGCCAAGATACAATTAAAGGGTATGGAGCTAATAATTTTTTCCACACTTGCTTCCAATTTTTTGCTGCTCTAAGTTAGACTGTGAGGAACATCTTTGTGTGTAAAGCCTCTTCATATTTGATTTGTAGACATGTAATCACTGGGTATTAATCTTTTAAGTTACTTGGTATATGTTGCCTGAAATTCTCTCAAAAGGTTGTACTTATTTACATTCTTTTTTTAAGAAGAGATTTTATTTATTTATTTATTTATTTATTTATTATTTTTGATAATCCTCACCCGAGGATATTTTTCCATTGACTTTTAGAGAGAGTGGAAGAGAGAGGGAAAGACAGAGAGAAACATCGATGTGAGAGAAACACATCGATTGGTTGCCTCCTTCATGAGCCCTGACCAGGGTCTGAGCCTGGGAGGAACCTGCAACTAAGTAAGTGCCCTTGACCTGAATAGAACCTGGAACCCTTTGTTCCACAGGCCGATGCTCTATACACTGAGCCAAGCCAGCTAGGACCCATTTACATTCTTAAGTACATGAGACTGCCCATCTAAGCCCTTGCCAGGGAAGAGCATTATTTTTACTTTTGCTATTGTAATAGGGAAAATAAAACTGGCTTGTTGTTATTTGCATATCTTTGATTACTAGTGATCATGACCATTTACTTTTAAATGTTTACTAAGCATTTTTCCACCTTTGTGAGTAATGTAAACGCAAAACCAATTTAACCAAACAAAACTCATTCAAACTTTTGTGAGATAATGTAAATTTCTTTGCATTGTGTTGAGGGCCTCTTGGTAATGAGAATCCTGATTGCATCAATACAGTTTTTGAATTACTTCTTAGCTTTCTCTTCTCTAAGCGAAACAAGTCTAATCCCTTTATCCATCTTCATTGGGCCTATTATCCACCCATTATTATTAGATTTTCTTATTATCTATTTCGACTCCAGTTTCTTCACTTTTTAAAAAAAATATATATTTTATTGATTTTTTTACAGAGAGGAAGGGAGAGAGATAGTTAGAAACATCGATGAGAGAGAAACACCTATCAGCTGCCTCCTGCACACCTCCCACTTGGGATGAGCCCGCAACCTAGGTATATGCCTTTGACCGGAATCGAACCCGGGACCTTTCAGTCCACAGGCCGGTGCTCTATCTACTGAGCCAAACCGGTTTCGGCTCTTCACATTTTTTAATACATGCAGAGCCTTAAACTACAGTGGTTCTCATAATAAAGGGCTATTCAGTATTGGGAGAGGAGGAAGCTTGCTTCCTGCCTCTTGAGTGATGGAAACTCATATATACACAGGTATGGACAGTTTAGTTTTATAGTTCCATGTGAGGCACCTATTTTATTCCCCATAAGTATGGAGTACGTAGAATATTCCAGGCCCTGCTCTGAGGAACAGAATAGAAGGGAACATAGGCATAATCCCTGTCCATCTCCCAAGCCTGTGTGAACTCACACATGCACTGGTCCTTAAGATGTGATAGAAGTCCTTGCCTATGGGAGTGAAGGGCCCAGCACCAGGTCTACTTGCGGCCAATGGGGGAATGCTTAAGTTATTCTAAGTTCTATCTGTCTCTGGAACCCAAATGACAACCATGTTATTTCCTTATGTTGCTGATGTATTGAATTTATTGGGGTGACATTGGTTAATAAAATTATAGATTTCAGGTATATAATTCTATACAATATACAGATGATGTGTTACAGAATTGTAATAGTTTATCAGTGCCAACATATTCCTATTTTGTTTTTCAAGGCAAATTTAAATGTTTCCAGTTGGAATGACTGAAGGTTTAAATTCAATCTAACAACACGCACGTGCACATGCAGAGCCTATCATTGCCTGGTATCTTAGTACTTGTTTTGTATGGATTCTAGAATGGCATATGTCAGCTTCACAAAAGACCTTACTGTCTTCTTTGGGGAATAAAATTGATAAACATGGACTAGTTAATAATGCTATGTATACCAACTCACACAATGTCAAGGTCAAATGTATGGTATATATAGGTAGAAAGCGCAATATTGATTAGAACCATTGGGGAATTCTTTTTGGAGAGTAGAAATAAAAATCATTGTTCTGGGAATGAATTTTGTAACATTTAGGTAAATTAAAATGTACCTAATTTTAATTTGGAACAGTATAAACAAGGGTAAAATTGAAAGAGTAGTTTGTTTGAGGGATGGTGAGGACATTGTTCTTTGAAAATCTACTCCAGAGTTTTGAAGAAGCACCTGATTTATTGCCATTATATTAAGGGTATATTAAGTACCTTACATTGTAGAATGAGAAATTTGAATCTCATTTTATTGCCAATGGGAAAACATTGTTGAATCTTCAAAAGAGAGAGATGATGAAGTCTGTATTCTGTTTTTAGGGATAAGAATTTGATGGGATAGTTTCAGGATGTTTGGAGAGGGAGAGATGAGTTAATTTATTTTGTTTTGCTTTGTGGTATTTGAGATGCTGAGGGTCTTAAGATAGCAGTGGGAGAAAGAAAAGGGGAGCATGACTCCAGAAGGTTTCTTCCCCAGGTAGAATTGCCTGAAAGTAGTTATAGGTGGATGAGTTTTAAAGAAAAGAATTATGATGCCTTCTAGATTTTCAGCCTTGGTAACACAGAGAATGGTGATACCATTGAACAAAAAAGAGGAATTGAAAATTGATTGAGGCAGTAGGAAATAGTTTATTGATTTTATATACTTATGGATTTATTTATATAGTTCATCCTATCTAACAATAGACAAAGATTGAAATGAACCGTACCTCCGCTACGCTTCCCATTGGCTAATTAGCGAGATATGCAAATTAACCGCCAACCAATATGGCGGCTAATTTGCATATGTAGGCACCAAGCGATGGAGCAAAGCCCGCTGGCCCTGGGCAGGAGCAGCGAGCGAAGGCCGGCATGGCGAGCGAAGAGCGAAGCCAGCCGCGCCGGCTTCACCCCTGGGAGCCGCACGGTGGCGAGAGCAGAGAGCTAAGCCCCATCGCACCGCCGTGCCAGCTCTGGCCCCGGGACCCTAGTGAAGAGTGAGAGCAGAGAGCTAAGCCCCTCGCGCTGCCGTGCCAGCTCCACTCCTGGGGCCAGCTCCACTCCTGGGACCCGAGCAGCGGCGAGAGCAGAGAGCTAAGCCCCTCGCACCACCGTGCCGGCTCCGCCCCTGGGACCTGAGCAAAGAGCGAAGCCTGCTGCGACGGTCCCTACCAGCGAAGAGCAAAGGCCTGGGTTCCGGGCACTGGAGGAAAACTGGTGCCAGCAGCCAGGGGAAGGGGCCCCCGAGGGGCCCCAAACTGCGAGAGGGCACAGGTTGGGCTGAGGGACCCACCCGAGTGCACTTTGTGCACCGGGCCTCTAGTATTTTTATAAAAATTTATTTTAGGCCCTGCTTCCTTTGGTTGGAGTGCCATCCCATGCACTGGAAGGTTGTAGGTTTGATTCCTGGTCAGGGCACATACCTAGATTGCAGGCTCCATCCCCGGTAGGGGCAGTACTAGAGGCAACCAATGTCTCTCTCTCTCTCTCTCTCTCTCTCTCTCTCTCTCTTTCTCTCTCCTTCTCCCTTCCTCCCTCTCTAAGATCAATAAAAATTATTTTAGGATGCTTATATGAACGTATGAACTTCCATACCATATGCATATATTTCTCATTAATCTTATCAAAAGCCCATGAAGTATATTATCTCCATAGTGCAGATGAAGCTCAAAGAAAATGGGTAATTTGCTTGCATTGCAGAGCTGAGATTTAAATGTACTTTATACTCCTAAACAGTGATTTAGCCCCTGAGCTCAACTTTCTTCCTGGAAGTGACAGTGGCTTTTGAAGAGGAAGTGTCCTGGAGCCATTTGAAAAGGAAAACTAAAGAAATATTTTTGAATAATCAACATGATAAAAAGATTCTTTATATTTTAAAAAAAGATTTTTAAATTGCTGAGAGAGAGGGTGGGGGAGGGAGAGGGAAAGAGAGAAACATCGATGTGAGAACAGAATATTAATATGCTGCCTCCTGCATGCCCCTTTACTGGGGATCAAGCACGCATCCTGAGCATATGGCCTGACCAGGAATGGAACCAGCAACCTTTTGGTGCACAAGACGTCGCCCAACCAACTGAGCTACACTGGCAGGGCAAGATCGCTTGTATTTTTATTACATTTCATATACGAGATGATAGGGACAAGGTAAGGTTCCTAACTTTTACTGAGCAAAAGTATATATCCTGGACATATTTCTCCTAGGAGCTTTTATGATACAATATCTCATGTAGCCTTCACAACAGCCCTTGGACCAAGTACTGTTATTGATCCCTTTACACATGATGAAACTGACCCTTAAGGTTTAGAGAAGTTAAGGTTCCCTGCCTAAGCACACTGTGAGACTGCATCATGATTACGACGAGTGGCTTTAGTGTCAAATAGATTTGAGTATGTGTGGGTTTTCTTTTTATTTGAGAGAGAGGAAAGGAGAGAGAAAGAGAGAGAGAAACATTGATTTGTTGTTCCATTGCAACTACGCTCCAACCAACTGAGCCATCTGGTCAGGGCAAACAGATTTGAGTTTTAATACTTAGGCCTTTGGTTTATTTGTCTGTAAGATGGGATTGAAATAACAGTATCACAGTTGGGGATATTTATATGAGAATTTGTATTTATCACTAACATCCAGTAAGCACCCAATAAATAAGAGCCATTATTAGTGTTCTTCTACTGCAGTCATAACTTAGAACCAATCAATTTTCCATCTTTATTCATCAGTTTTTCCATTATATAGTAGTATTCTTCTGGAAGATGGTGGATGAAGCAAACAATTTGGAAGAAATCACACACAGAGAGATGTTTGATAAGAAGATAGATTTAGTAGTAATAGTCATTTTTAAAAATGTAATATGTGTACATGATTTTATTCCTATGTTTCCTTCTGTAGATATTTTATGCATATACAAGCAAATGTGAATATAAATAAGCTCATTTTTACACATTGATCATATAATAGACATGATGCTCTGTTCTTTGATGTCATCACCTTTTATATAATTAAACTAAAACCTTTTTTTCTGAAGAGTAACAACCTGACAAATTGTGAATGAAAAGTTACTATCTTGCAGAGTTATGCTAATATTTTTATGAGATGTAAACACAATAAATGTAAGAAGTTTATAATTAGCAACCAGTAGCCTTTAAGTCAAATTCAAAACTATAAATGCTAACTGGTTCTCATGACTTCCACAAAAAACATTATTACTAAATAGGGAAATTAAGATTATTGTCAAAAGTGTGGAGAGGATAAACAACTTTATATGCTGACACATTTACGGGAGTGTCTGGACTTGGCTTCTTAATTCAGGATTTGGACTGCTGATGCTCTTTAAAAGAAATTTCACATCCTGTCTTACCGACTTCCTCCTATAACACACTTCACTTCAGAACAATCATGACTTTCTATGTTAGGGTGGTTAAGAGTCTTGAAAATTTAAGATCCCAAAGTCTCAAAACTACTCCGAGTGAATTAGGCCTTGCTTGCTTCTGGGAAAATGTGTTTTCCAGATTTAATGTGATATCAAATACTTGTCAAGGTTAAAGAAATTCGTGGTCTCTCTGTTCAGATTGGGAGCAGGTGGGAGCCCTTGAGCCAAAAGAGTACTTCTGAAGCTCCACTTAGAATGAGCCTTTGTATTTGGTTCTCTGACTCTGGCAAGGAAGGGACACTGCCATAGGGGTGTAAAATGTTCTTACAATGAAATAAAACAACATAAAACAAGGCAGCTCAGCCAAAGTGGCTCAGTTGGTTGGAGCGTTGTCTCACACAACAAAAGGCTGTGAGTTTGATTCCCAGTCAAAGCACATACGTGGGTTGCAGGTTCAGTCCCCTGTGGTCAGCATGTACAAGAGGCAACCTATGGATGTTTCCCTCCCTCCCCCCTCTTCTTTCCCCCTCCCTTTTTTTTTCTCCCCCTCTCCCCCACCTGCCTCCCCCTATTCCCCTCTCCCTTCCTCTCTCTTCTTCTCTCTCTGCCTCTCTCTCTCTGACCCTCTCTCTTTCCCTTCCTCTCTCTAAGCATGTCCTCCAGTGAGGATTCAAACAAACAAAAGAAGGTGGAGGAATGTACAGGACAACGATGCTTCTGGTTTATGTGAAAATTTTTCTCATCTACTCGATTAATTCAACTAAAGCAACCCTTTTCTTTCCAGGGAAGAAAGAAAGAAAGATAGAAAGAGAAAGACTTGGCTTCTAGGCTTTGTTTTTCTTCTAACTGACTAGGGAACCCAGGATAAGGTAGTTAGAGCTTTCTAGTCCTTTTTTTTTTTCATTTGGAAAAGGAAGATTTAGAATGAGAGATTTCTGGTTGTAAGATGCTCTAATATCACTTTTTATTTGATAAAATTATGTGTGTTTTTTTTTAAATCCCCAAAGAATACCCATAAGGAGTAGGTAGAGATAAGTTAAAGCTACCTAAAGAATTTAATTCCTTGTTGCCCAGTAACTGTTAAATCCCTCAGCAGTCAGGCAAGAACCACATTCCTGCCTTGAGACAAGATTTAGTCCTTTCAGAACTTATCCTCCGGCTATGTTCCAAAAGTTTATTTGTAAGTTATTTGCTTACAGCTTGGAATAAAATGTGTTATAAATAGTAGTTAGGTCCCCAAATCACAGAATCTTATTTAACCCTTAGAGCAGCGGATCTCAACCTGTGGGTCGCGACCCCGTTGGGGGTTGAACGACACTTTCACAGGGGTCACCTAAGACCATCAGAAAACAAATATAATTACATATTGTTTTTGTGATTAATCACTATGCTTTAATTATGTTCAATTTGTAACAATGAAATTGGGGGTCACCACAACCTGAGGAACTGTATTAAAGGGTCGCAGCATTAGGAAGGTTGAGAACCAGTGCCTTAGAGTGTCTGGTATCTGCACTGTATGAATAGAATGTAACTACATGCTTCTATGGGAACGAAATGCTTTGTGGGTACAAGTTCACATTGCTGTGCTTGATTCCTTTACTCCAGCGGTTCTCAACCTGTGGGTCGCGACCCCTTTGACGGTCGAATGACCCTTTCACGGGGGTCGCCTAAGACCATCCTGCATATCAGATATTTACATTACGATTCATAACAGTAGCAACATTACAGTTATGAAGTAGCAACGAAAATCATTTTATGGTTGGGTCACAACATGAGGAACTGTATTTAAAGGGCCAGAAGGTTGAGAACCACTGCTTTACTCGCAAGGCTTCTCTGGATAAGAAGAACTGGGCATTTAATTAAAAGAAATCTCATTACCTTCCTGGTCACTCCACCACCCACTGGCTTGTCAGCTTCCCTTTCTGTTCCATATTTTTCTTTGTGTGAAGGTGTCCATGATCTCTCAGCTCTGCCACCCCACCCTCTGCCCCTGCCCTGATTCATGGTCCTTCTGAGGGCATTGCCCACCACCCTCGTGCTGGTTGAGGTTACAAACACACTGAGTACACAAAGACCCATTTCTCCTCTAGCTGAGGAGTGGGAAGGCCATCAAGGGCTATGGGTACCAGGAATATTTGGCCTTGAATCCAGGCTCATGGATGCAACCTTAAGGAAGTTACTACACATCACTGAGCCTCATTTTACTTCTGTTGAATGAGGCTGGTAATATGGAAGGCAGGGCACTGTGTATGGCATCAGGTACATGCAGCATCTGGCCTTGGTACTAAGTGAATGTTAGCACTACTTTTGTTATTGGCCTGCCACGCCTGTTTTTCTCTTAAGACTATACAGGGAATACTTGGATACAAAAAGGGCCAAAGGCCGGCCCGCATGGCTCAGTGGCTGAGCATAGACCTACGAACCCCGAGGTCACGGTTTGATTTCCGGTCAGGGCACGAGCCTGGGTTGCAGGCTCGATCCCCAGTGTGGCGTGTGGAGGAGGCAGCCAATCAATGATTCTCTCTCAACATTGATGTTTCTCTCCCTCTCCTTTCCTCTCTCTGAAATCAATAAAAATATGTTTAAAAAAACAACAAACAAACAAAAAGGGCTAAAGCAAGATTTATCCACATTTTAAAAAAAGAAGGCTGCTTTAAGTTTGTCCCAAGTATTTCTTCGGAGGAGTCTGAGAGGAATACAGGATGGGTCAGATCCAGTGAAACCTAAGATGAGAGTAGGAGTCAATCCCAAAGGTAGGATGGAGGAAGCTCTGGACATTGCAATTGAAAGGGGAAAGGGGAACACTCATTCCTGTGGATTCAGGGCCATTCGTGAGCTGTACTGATGTGCATAATTCTTGGATTGAACCCTCAAACTGGTCAAGTGAGAGAGGACATGCCACATTTCAAGCAACTTCCAAGTACAACATATAGTTTTGAGGTGATAAAGAAGAGTCTTTTCTTAGTAACACTGATACTTTCCTTTTCTTGATTCAAATGATTTGCCCAGACACCCAGACGTGTGAATGTGGATTCATCCATCAAATCGGTCTATGTCATGGGACAAAGCAGCCCATTATCGAATGAAAAGCTCCTGCCATTGATTAATTTTTTAACAGCTGCAGCTGCGGAGTGATTGGTCTTTTTTAAAAGAATGATTTACATATTAGCATCTTTATCAGGATCTAATCACTAGTATCTAGTCTCCAGAAGATTTAACACATAACACTAAAAAAAATATCCTGTCACATGCTCCATTTTTATAAATGTCACACTACGCCTAGGCTTCTGGATGCATGGGCAGTTTGAGTCATATCACCTGCCCGCCCCCGTGTGTATGAAACACAGAAATGGGGCACATTTTACTGAATTTGAATTGTGTACTATCTTGGACTAGTTATTATTCACACTTAAGGATTTAACTGATTTTCTTCTTCACCTTTCAATCAACAATCTATAATAATAAAAGTGTAATATGCTAATTAGACCAGATGTCCTTCTGGACGACCTTCTAAAAGAAGCCGGGGCTGCAAGGGATGGGTCCTGGGTGCCTGCTGGTGCTGGAGGGAAGCCCGGGTCCAGGGTGCTAGAGGGAAGCCAGTGCTGGCAGCCGGGGGAAGGAAGGCCTACTCTTGCATGAATTTTGTGCATCAGGCCTCTAGTCAACAATAAAAACCTAAACAATTTCTTTTCCCTCATAATATTAAAGTGTGATTTTAGCCTAAGGCAGAAATGTTGCAAAAAACGGTTAATTTGCTTTATCCATGGTAATTATGGTTAGATTTCCACTGATGTTCATTTTGACATCCATTTTATTCATGGAGGTATTAAGGGGAATGGATACTGGGGGGAGTGTAGAGGTTGGGGCCTAGAAAGATGGAATGGGGAGGACAGAGGATGGAAATCATTTTCAATCAGAATCTAAAACTCATGCTGTCAGATAAAAGATTTAGAAATCTTAATTTGAGTTTTAAAACTTCTGAATAATTGAAATTTACCAAAACTTTATAAAAATAACATGTATCTTAAGAGCTATGAGTAAAAAAAGATACTACTTGTCTTTAAGGAGATTTTGCATTAATGAAGAGATAAAAATATGAACATGTCTAAAGAGTTAATGAAAAATTAGTTACTCTTAAGTGTTCATATATAGGTAGACATTAATTTCCAGAGAAATAACTTGTATATTTAAAAATTCTACTCCTTAGGTCTGGGAGAATCAAACTTGTGTACATCTCATTCAAAACAAAAGTCTAGTTAAAGTGTCTGCAGATCTGTTTATGTCTAGAATAGTGCCTTATCCAGATAAGCCGTGTTTAAAAAAACACACACAAAATTCAGCTTAGTAAATTTTAAAGATCTTACAGGTTTATTCAAGGACTCATGAATCAGGCAGCATACCATCTAGCAGATATAAAGGAGCTCTGAGGAGCTGCATAAAATGAAAGACTTTTACAGGCTGAAGGGAGCAGGAACAAGGAAGTTAAACCAGGCAAAACCCAGATTGGCTATTATAAGGTCACTTTCCTTTAGGGCAGGGGTGGGGAACCTTGTTTCTGTCAAGGGCCATTTGGGTATTTATAACATTCGAGGGCCATACAAAATTATCAACTTAAAAATTAGCCTGCTATATTTGGTCAAACATTTAATTAACTCATCCCTAATGCCTTGGCAGGCCTAGACCAAATAAATGATGTTGCCGGCCTTATAAGGCCCTCGGGGCTGAACATTCCCCACCCCTGCTTTAGGGGGATGATGAGGAAAGATTACCACCTCACTAGTGCTAATCAGGTGATTTCTGATTGCCAGGTTTAAGATTCCATTTCTGGGAGAGCAGAAACTGTAATTAGGTTAATTCTTGGTTTTGGTGATGTGTGTGTGTGTGTGGGGGGGGAGGGGGTTAGCATAAGTGACTCCATTTTGGGCCTGCTGTCTTGTTTTATTGTTAAAAATCTTCATTATTGAAAGTATTACAGATGTCCCCTGTTGTCTTGTTTTTAACAGCCCTCTATTATAACATTGTTTTAAACATTGAACTGTCAAACTGTCCTGCATCAGTGTCACCATCTCATAGCAAAGAGGGGGAACTCTGATCTAACATGCCCTTTACTGCTAACTTTTTTTCCCTCCACCCTAAAGAGGATTGCAGGGAATGGATGGATGGATGATGCTCTCTATTTAGTATACCACATTTCGTTGATTATAACCCAACTAACATGTCAATTAGATATACATTTTGCTGCAAGCAATAAAACATCTGACCAACTATATCAACCAGAAAAGGGCTGATGTTTTTTGTATAACAAGAAGTCTGGAAACAGTGTCGAACTAGGGAAGAGTTAGTTCCCTGATGCCATGAGAGCTTTGAGCCAGTGTCTGTTGCTATATCATCCTTAGCGAGTGACATTTGACCTCATGGTTCCATGCTGACTGCTGCCCCTCTGGCAGGAAGAAGGAGAAAGTGGATCCAGGCTGCCTGTCACTACTTGAACCAATTCAGCAGAGACAGGGTTGAATCGTATATCAGTGTTTATTCCAATAATGCCAGCAGTATGGGAGAGCAGCAGGTCATCCACAAAAATCTGCTCTGTAGCCCACCATAAACCAGCTGCTTATATAGGGTAGGACAAGGATTACATGGGGAAGTAGGGATTACAGGCATGGGGAAGTAGGCTATGCAGGCTGGGGTGGGACTCCATTATTTGGGCAAGAAGATAGTTAATCTTTCCATGATAATAGGCAGTTCTTGAATGAGAATGGTCCGCTCTCCAAGGTTGACTCCCAGGTCCCCAGGGCATACAACTTCCAGCCAGGTTAGAATGTCCTTTTTTTTTTCCCTCCAGGTTAGAATGTCCTTTCTTTAACCAGAACAAGGTATTCAGGGTTAGCAGAGCATGACTAATATTTCCCATATCCATAGCTAGTCCCCACTATTCTATTTTTGCCCCTAACAAAAGGTCTTTCTCCCTCAGAGGCTCTTTGTCTTTCAGTTTGGAAAAGTAAACCCTTTCTTACAGATAGAGTCTCAAGCATTGGCCAAAAACCGTGTCCACATGGCTGCTCCTGGCTGGATTAAAGTATTGCAATCCTACAGCCTTTGTAGTAGAGAAAGGCCGGAGAAAGAATTTGAAAATGGGGTTGAGTAAACCAACCTAGAGAATCTGCCACAATGAAACACACCTGAGCCATCTTTCTCACTGATAAGCATTCTGTTTGGTTTATCTCTTTTCTGTTTTTTATTCCAACTTCTTTATATCTCGGGAAAGTCTTGATATCCTTGTTATGTGTATTTCAAAAAAGAAGCCCAAGCTCAGACTGTAAGGGGTAAGCAAGAGAATCATTAGCAATGGGAAATATTATTTGAAGAAAATTCAGATGTAGAATCAATGTTATCAGTAGCTTAAACTTGGTAAAAGTAGATAGGCTCCTTTCAGAATGTCATTCGACATTCAAACCACATTTATTGAGTACCAACATTTATTGCCCTAAACACAACACAATCTCTTCAGAGGGACTCATTTCCTTTTCTCATCTTTTCTTCCTCAAATATAAGAATGAAAATTATTAGGCTGTTTCTAATGAGTCATATCATTCCTTTTTTATCACAATTGCTATAGATTTTGTTTATTTTTATTTATTGAGTATTTAAATTAACCTTTAAACCTTTGCAGGCTAGCTTAGAAATTAATCACTAGTTTCGTAAATAACATGGCTTATATGGAAAGTTTTCAGTTCATTAATCTTAAAAATGTGCATCGGAATACAGTTCACATCGTGTTGGAAGCTACTTTTGTGTTAGAGATGCAAAAATACATGGTGTCTATTTACATTATGTTTGTGTACGTATATAAGTGTGCTCATTGTAGATGGAAAAGGACCACATACTAAACCTGTGGTTGAGCGTCAACCTATGAACCAGGAGGTCACGGTTCAATCCCATGTGGGAGGTGCAGGAGGCAGCTGATCAATAATTCTCTCTTATAGTTGATGTTTCTCTCCCTCTCCCTTCCTCTCTGAAATCAATAAAAATATTTTTAAACAATACTGAATAATTATTTTTTTAAATTCCTAACTAAAAGCAGGCTATGGCGGGTAGCCACATCCTAGGCCTGTAGCTTCCTTGACAAAGGTTTGACTTTTTGCATCTAAGATAACATACCCTTGGAATGTCAGAGCAACCGACCCTTTTCCTGGACCTCTCAGGGTACACCCGCTGCACCAGAGCACGAGACCACAAAACCCTCACTTTTTCCTTGTTCCCCAAATGCCATCTCTGTGTTCTATAAATGTTAATTGTTAACTGTCCTGTATCTACCAATGTCAAAGAAATATTTGTCTCTCTTTTCTACTCTTTATCCAATCTCAGATTTTCCCGCTTTGCTTTCTACCTGCCTCCCTAATCTACCACTGATGAATTTCATGTAATACCCCTTACATCACCTTTGATTGTAATGCATAAAATAAGGGGCAAAACTGCCATTCTCCGGAGCATTTTCTCAATCCCTTCAGATTTTGCGTCCCAGCAATTGTCCTCAGTTTGGCTCAAATAAACTCATAAAAATTCCCTACAGGTTTGGACATTTCTTATGTCGACATCATGTAACCAGAGTTTCTATGTGTATATTGCTGGGCACATCACACCCAAGACATATGTACTGATTTTGTGTGCCTGAATATTTTATCTTTTTTTATCCCCATTTTTTGAAGCCTGAATCTTTAACCTCTCCCTGAGTTAGTACACGGTTAGGCCCATAATGGATGCTTCGATAAATATTAATTGATGATTTTTTAAAAATGTGTAAGTGATTGTCACTTAATGAAATGTAGTCAGGAAACTGATCAGGGGTCTTGGTTCTGTCTTCCCATCCATTCTTGTACTGGAAAAGTAGGTGGATTATGACAGTGTTTTTGGTGGCACAATCATTTAGTTTGACTGCATTAGCAAAAGGTGGAGTCCAAAGAATTAATAGCCGGAAAGTTTTTGGAAAATCCAGTTAGAACTGTTTCCATAGAGTAATTTGAGTGAAAGCCAGATAATAGCTAGTTATTGGAGGAACTCCACAGTAAGAGCTTTGACAAGGACCAGAAAAAGAGTGTAACTGAAGGGTAAATGTGAAATTTGGGGGAGAATAAGAAAGTGGTCTGGTTGAGGCCAGAATCTAAAAAGAAATGCCTCCTGGGGCTAATTGGTCATTTAAATGACTGAAGGTGGAAGGGTGGGAACTGGGACAACTTGAAAAGCTTCTGTTAGTGCTGAAGGGGCCTCAGGTTTTCCTATTGTCATTTGAGAAAAGCAAGACAATGGGAAATCTCCAGATTTTAACGATTGGCAAATCATTCATCAATTTTAAACACCATCATGTGAGCCAAAACCAGTCAAACAAACAAAAACAAAAACAAAAAACCAGTCTTCAGACTAAATTCAGCCAGTTTGTGACCTCTCCTTTGTGGTTACTGGAGAAATAATGGAAGGAGATCAGAATTTTAGGTAAAAGATCACATGTTGAAATCTTGGGAGATAAGGGTGGAGAAACAAACTGAGAAGGTGAGAGAGGCCAGGGTAGGAATGCTGGAATTTAGGGAGATCTTGTTGAGCTGTTTTAAAACTGGAAAATGACAAAGGTGAGGCTGGCATTAAAGGAAAAGAGGAAATTTACTGCTGTTTTGTTTTCATCATTAAAGTTGGTTTTCCACAAACTCTCCCAACTGTGAGAAGGGATGCTAGATTTGAAATAGGTAGCGTCAACCATATTACAAAGAAAGTATGCTTTTCCAATAAAAAAAACACATATTAGGACAAGATTTTTTAAAAAATATATTTTTATTGATTTCAGAGAGAAGGTGGTGGGGAGAGATAGAAACATCAATGATTGGCTGCCTCCTGCACACCCCACACGGGATTGAGCCCGCAACCCGGGCATGTGCCCTGATCAGATGGGAACGGTGACCTCCTGGTTCATGCGTTGACGCTCAAACACTGAGTCGTGCCTGCTGGGCAAGGCACAGATTTTTTAAAATGATTTGTGAATTCAGTTATATGAAAACCTGTGCGCAGGTATAAAATTTAAGTCACATTTGATCATTTTAAATGCCTCACCTTTATAATAAGGAGTGAGAATCAGGAATGTGTTCACTTCTGAAGAGGGGGAGGGTAAGACTGGTTAATTCATGAAGTGTAGACTCGAGTTGAAGGGGACTGGCCTAAGTTTGTACGTTCTGCTACTTCTGCCAGTAGTTGAGTGGCCCGTTTGTAGCATTGAAGAACACAGGAGAGCAGCGTCTGAAGGTTCTGAGTCAAAGAAAGGGAATCATATTGTTCATCCCAGTCACGAGAGTGGACTGTGTGACTTGACTGTACGTCTCCTGTCAAGAGGAAGACCGGAAGGAATGAGCATTGGCTTGATTTGATATGGTTATAATTGGAACTTGAAGAAGTTGACAAGTAAGGCTGGTCAGAGTTTGAGGGCCAATGTAGTGACCTTGCTGATTAAAGTTCCTTCTAATGATAAGGATGGCAAATAAGGACTTGCGTAGGTAGAAGAGCTTTTGCAATGAGTTGATGGCAGGAAAAAAAAAAGGCAGACTAAATATGGAGTTTGGGAGTAGGCAATGAAGATAAGGATTTTGCAGTATGTGCTTTCAGTATAGGGTGGCCCTCAATCCCTCTGTTTTCAGTGTCTTATCTAACTAACACTCCTAGGCTTAGTTGCTCCTGATGCCCCTATGTCTGGCGCAGCTTCTCCTGAGATGAAACCTCCAGCCTTTTGTCAGGGTGAAGCAGGAGGTGGCTGGGGTGCTTGGCTGTGTGGGGTGCTGGAGAAGGTGTTTAGGGCTCTAACGAATCACAACCAAACCTTGTATTTTCAGCCACATCACAGCCTTCAGAGGAACCTGGAGCTTCTAATTTCTGAGACTTGTTGACTATATAGATTGGTATGCTTCTTTTTTTAAAAACATTTTTTTAATTGATTTAAGAGAGGAAGGGAGAGGGAGAGAGAGAGAAACATCAATGATGAGAGAGAATCATTGATGGGCTGCCTCCTGCACGCCCCCTACTGGGGATCGAGCCCACAACCCGAACATGTGCCCTTGACCGGAATCGAACCTGGGACCCTTCAGTTCGCAGGCCAAGGCTCTATCCACTGAGTCAAACCAGCTAGGGCTATCAGTATACTTCTTGTTAGACACCCTTCTCCCCAGTTTTCCCTCTTTCTCTCACATTAATGTAGGCTTGGGATTTCTCTGGTCTCCTAAATCAGTTACCACCAGATCATCTTCCAAGCTTCCCAGGTGCTGGAACTCCTCTGTCTGTTCTCATCTCCTCTCCAGCTTTGTCTCTTTTTTTGGAGGGTAGATGTTATTTTTAATTCCTTTTGTTGTCATCCTAGTACAGTTTCAGGAGTAAGGAGAGAGAAATGAGTCTTCCATCTGCCATGTTTAACTGGAAGTCCCAAGACCCAAATCCTTAACATGATGTGCAGAGCCCAGCAATGGACCTCTGCCTGCCTACCTTTCAGGCCTAATCTGGGCCCACTCTTACTCCTTGTTCTCTGTGATTCCAACAATATCAGCCTTCTTAGGATTCTTAATGGTCCACGCTCTTCTCTGCTTAAGAGCCTCTTTTGCACGGGCTGACCTTTTATTCTGCTTTGCTTTTCCTGCTCTTCATCCATCTGGTTAATTCCCATCACCCTTTGCTTAAACTTCACTTTCTCAGACCAGCCTGCCTGCCTGGCCTTTGTTTCCCTATGTTTGCATTCTCAGTAGGTATTGAAAGGGTAGATGGAAGGATTATAGATAGATGTGATACCTGATGAAGTGGGGGTCCTCCTCCCCACTGGGTACTGCTGGGGGTAGAGTTCTTATGATACCCTGAGAAAAAGAATTTTCTGAGACTCACACGGGAGAACGGGTGATTTTTATTTGCATGGAATTAAGTCCCTTGGTTTCCAAAGTTCTATTTCCCTTAGTCCAGTCATAGGAGAAGTGTAGCTGGGGATTCAGTAGAGCTAGAAGCAAAGCCAGTGTCCAGAGTTTCCTTTCCATGTTGGAGTTGGGGCTGGTGTAGTATCAGGCTAGTTGCAGTCCATTGTGTGTGGGGGTCCACATGGCCATGAGCTACATGGAAGAATGCCAGGAAACCAAGTGTGAGCCATGAGCCAAGTGTGCCAAGACGAACCAAGAGCACAAGAGAGCAAGCTCCTTAGTTTAGGGCAGCGGTTCTCAACCTGTGGGTCGCCAATTTGTGGGTCGCGACCCCTTTGGGGGTCGAATGACCCTTTCACAGGGGTTGCCTAAGACCATTGGAAAACACATATATAATTACATATTGTTTTTGTGATTTCATGCACTGGTGGGGTCCCTCAGCCTGGCCTGTGCCCTCTCAAATCTGGGACCACTCAGGGGATGTAGTAGTGCGCAAAGCTACCGGGGAGGAGCCTGAGCCTGGGCCAGGCGCTGCAGTGCTCCTGCTCATCCCAGCCCTGCTGCACCTACCACCGCAGTCCAGTAGCGCTGCCGCGGAGGCGGAAGAGGCTTGTGCCACCGCAGCTGCACTCGCCAGCCATGAGCCCAGCAAATGGCACCCTTCAGTCAGCTGAGTGGCGCTCCCACTGTGGGAGCGCACTGACCACCAGGGAGCAGCTCCTGTGCTGAGTGTCTGCCCCCTGGTGGTCAGTGCATGTCATAGTGACTGGTTGATCGGTCGTTTGGTAGTTCAGGCGTTTGGTCATTCGGTTGCTTAGGCTTTTATATATATAGATTATTGACAATACTTAAGACCCGGTGCATGAAATTAGTGCATGAGTATGGTCCCTAGGCCTGGCTGGTGATCAGGGCCAATTGAGGCTTTCTGGCTGCTGGCCGGGGCCTCCCTTCATTCCATGCCACCCCCTGGTAGTCAGCGCACATCATAGCTAGCAATTGAACTCCCGGTTTATATGTTCATAAGTGATATTACACTGTCTTTGACTTGTTTGGGAGTTAAAGTCACAGTAGCTCATACGATGAGTTGAGGGAGCATTTTCTCTTTTTTATTCTGTGACATGACTTGTGTAAGAATAGAGTTGTGTGGTTCTGGATGGGCAGCTCAGTTGGTTAGCGCATTGTCATCCCAATATGCAAAGGTTGCGGGTTCAAGCCCCAGTCAGGGCACATACAAGAATCAACCAATGAATTCATAAATAAGAAGAACAACATTTCAATGTTTCTCTCTCTGTTTCACTGTCTCTGTCTCTCCTTTCCTCTCTCTCAAATCAATCAATAAAAATGTTTTTTAAAAATAATAGAGCTGTCTGTTCTTTTTAAAAATGTTTTAACTTTAACCTTTATTGTTGAGAGAATTACAGATATCCCCCCTTCTTTCAGCCCCCATTTCCCTCTTCCAATCAGATCCCACCCTATCCTAGGCCTTCACCACCCTATTGTCTGTGTCCATGAGTAATGCCTATACACATATAACTTCTTTGGTTACTCTTCCCATCTCTCCCTCCCACGCTTCCCTCTGTGATTCGTCAGTCTGTTCCATGTTTCCATGCCTCTAGTTCTATTTTTTAAAATATATTTTATTAATTTTAGAGAGGAAGGGAGAAGGAGAGAGAGATGGAAACATCAATGATGAGAGAGAATCATCGATCAGTTGCCTCCTGCAAGCCTCACACTGGGGATTGAACCTGCAACCTGGGCATATGCCCTGACTGGGAATCGAACCGGTGACCTCTTGGTTCTTGGGTCGATGCTCAATTGCTGAGCCACACCCGGCCAGGCTCCCATGACTTTAAATGCTGGTTTTCACTATTTTTGCAAGAGCATATCCAACATATGTAGATTTATTACTAACTTGATCAGGTCACTTCTCTTTTCTGGTGATTTGACACCTTCCCCCATTACCTTCCAGAGAGTGAAATTAAAAACTGTAAAACAGAAATATTTACCAAAGTCAAGAGAAAATCATAGGCTAAACAAAGAGGGAAAACCCTATTAGTTGTTTTGTGCCTCCAAATGAAAGTCAAATGGACCATTACTTCAGTAACTAGCTGGTGATTCAACTCGAAAGGGTAGATGGCCTATATTTGCCCTTGTTCCTCAAGTTTCTAGATTTCTCTATTTTTAGGCTAGAAGCAGCCTGGATAAAAGAATTCAAGTCATTAAGAGGAATATATAGTTCAGCATTTTTATCCTTCTGAAGTATGCTTTCTATCAGCTGCCATGGAAACCTTGTGTAACTTGTTTCTTGGAGAGTCTCACTCCTCAAGTTCCGGTTGTGAGAGCGAGGGAGCTCATTACAACTTGGATCAGAGTCCTGGAAAGGCAGTTCCCAGGGAAAGTGGAGTCCAGCCTCCCAGGGGGGCTGGGGCGTGGGGGAGGGTTAGCTTTATTCTGTGTGCATACTTTAGCTACAAGGTCAGCTCCAGCCTCAGCCCAGGACAATGTCACATTGTCCACAGCTGTACCACATCTTGAGGTTTCTGCGTGCATCCTACACACTTTCACAAGGCAGACTTATCTCTTCCAGCTGTAAGCCAGAGGGAGTGGTGCTACAGATTCCTAGCAACACATGCAGACTCAAACAACACAGATGGTTAACTCCCTTGAGTAGGGCTTTTAGGGCACCAGCACTCCATTGCAATTCACTGATGGTGACTGGATATATATTTGTATAGCTTCTGTTGCAGTAGGATGAAAACTAGGCATTTTTCCTGCTACTTTTTTTCTGGTATTCCTGAATCACTGTTTGAGAACAAGTTGGACTCTGGTGCATAGAAAACTCGTGGCAGAAGGCTTATTCTCTGCAGTGGGTTGGGGGTATGCCGAAAAAGGTGTCAGGGAAGATTAACTTGAGGCAGAATGTGCCACAATTAGGACTTGGAAGGGAAGCAAGTTTGAACTGCTTTAGGGAAGCTAAGAACACTGCTAGAGCTGGAATGTTCCAGATGCTTGTCTTTGATAGTATTCCACTGTGAACCCACACCCTGAAAGAATCTGATCATCCTTGCCCCTCCCATTTGGATCTCTAGCTCCTGGAATTTGCCAATTCTTCATATGAACTGTGAGATTTGGACAGGACAGAGCTTCTGTGACCTCATTTAGAGCATTTGTTCTGAATTCTGAATAGAACCAGGAAAATTGGAAAGCAGAGAAAAATTGGGGTCAGAAGAGAGATATTACTTTATGAAAGAAGGAAGATAGTAGGAAACTAGACCAATGAGTTAAGAGGCAATTAAAAAGGAGGATTAAAAAGAAAGGGGAAGGGAAGAGAACGTTTTTAGCCTGTATCTTCTGCCAAGATGCTTGATTGGCCCATAGTTCACGCTCCACGCTTTTTTATAAGTAAATGAATGAAAGGAAATTTGGAGTTGGAGGCCTACTCCCTGGAAACTGCTACAGGCTGATGTTAAGGGCAAAGTGATCTGTTCTTGATTAAAAAATACATTTCTGTGTCTCTATGTTGCTTATTTTATAAAGAGCCAAAGAGGATCATTTATAACTGTGTGAGAAAGAATTCTGCACTAGGAAGTATAGGGAAAGTGTGATAATATTGGTGAATAGTATTAACACCAGTCTGGAAGGGGGGACAGGAATTAAATTTCTCATATATTAGTACCACACGGCAGCTCATACCATGAGTTAGCTGAGACCACCCAAAAAGATAAACAATAATGACTGAGGAAAAGAGACAATGGAAGAACCATGGGTCTTGGGGAGAGGGACCCAGGTAAATCAAGTTCTACTTGCCAGAGAACAAGGTCCAGGGAAATGTTAATTCACTTCAAAGAGAAGGAATCTGTAGCCTTTCATTATACCTTTAGACAATTTATTGAATAACTTTTATTGGTGTTCATCATAAATAAGAGACCCACAAACATATTCCAGAAGTGAGTTTTTGGTCTAATTGACTATAATAGCCATTAAATAATCTTCTAAAGGCCCACAAAATGGAATGTAGACAGATGCAACAATAGTAGACAACACAGATCTATACAGAGGTTATACTTGGACTTTAACATGGAACAAGAGCCTTTATTAAAATGTACAATTAAATACTTGACTGCACTAGAAGGTCCATATGAATCACCTGGGAAATCTTGTTAAAAATGTTGATTCTGATTTATAGATCCTGGTAGGGCCTGAGATTCTGCATTTATAACAAGCTCCAAAGAGATACTGATGCTGTTGGTCTTCGAATCACACTTTGGGTTACAAGGACCCACAAGGTTACAGGGTTCTGTTTGGTAGGCGTTGGTAGCCACCCGTGGCTAGGCGTAGGTAAGGGCTGTCCTCTGATCCATCTTGGATGCCAGTTTGTAATGAAAACAAGTCTCAGAACAAACTCGGTCACAAGGGAACATTTATTAGCCACAGGACGCAAAACAATCTTAAAATCTGTGCCAAAGGTACAATGAAGTCACAGCTCTGCCTTTTTGCCTCACCTCTAACCACATTCCTTTAACATAGTGGTTCTTAAAGTGATCCCTGGACATCAGCAGCAGCATCTCCTGGAAACATGTTAGACATGCAGATTCTCAGGTCCTCTCCAGACCTAACGAATCAAAAAATCTGGGAGGAAGCAGGGCCCGGGAATCTGTATTTTTAATACTCCTCCAGATGATTCTGATATATGACTCAAGTTGGAGAACCCCTGCTATAACAGCAGGATTCTGTGAGCCATCTCACTGAATTCAGGCAACCAAGAATCCATCCAATGAACCACGGTTGGACATTTTGGAGTCCGACCTAGAGCACCATTTCTAAAGGTGGGGGCCTGCTAGACTCTTCTCACACCCAGTTAATGTAAGGGCCGGGGATGGTTCTAAACCTTTTCATATAGTCTTCCTATTTTGCAAACCACTAATACCACCAATGCAAGCCCATCTAACATTAATTAGGATAATTAATGATATCCCTGGTGTAATAGGAGCTAAATATAACTGAAGCACTTCCAGTGGCCGCCTCTAGAGTGAGGCTTTTTGATTAATTGCTAGCCAACCACCCCTGGAGTGTACATTCTTGATTAAAACAACTGACCACCTCTGCAGTGTAGCTTAACCTAACACACACATACATCATATTGTATTGTCCGTGTGATTTTCTTTTTAATTTTTAAAATCTGCTTTATTAAGGCATAGTTAAACACAATCAAATGCACTCATTCTAAGCGTACAGTTTGAGGTTTTCTTGTTTTTGTTTTGTTTCTGACATATTTTTATTGATTTTTAGAGACAAAGGGAGAGGGAAAAAGAGAAACATTGATGTGAGAGCAACATATCCATTGGCTGCCTCCTGCATGTCCCCTACCAGGGATTGAGCCTGCAACCCAGGCTTATGCCTTTACTGGGAATTGAACCAGCAACCTTTCAGTGTGGGGGACAACGACCAACCAACTGAGCCACTCTGGCCAGGGCTACAGTTTGACATTTGGCAAATGTATACACTCGTGTAACCTCCACACCAATCAAGATATATAACATTTCAGTCACCTAAAAAATACCTTTGTGTTCCTTGTGGCCAGTTACCTAACCCCATATCACACTAGGCTACCATCTATCTGCCTTTTATCACTATAGGTGAGATTTGCCTGTTCTAGAATTTAATAAAAATAGAATCAAACACTATTTATTCTTTGTTTTTGGCTTCTTTTACCCAGCATAATGTTTTTCAGATCATTTAACATTATTGCATGATTAGTAGTTACTTCGTTTTTATTGCTGAGTAGTATCCCATTGTATGACTATACCACAATTTGTTTATTCATTCTTCTATTGGTTTGTTTCCAGTTCGGGGCTATTATGGGCATTCATGTACACATCTTTTTGTGGACATGTATTTATTTATTTTCAGTAAACATCTAGGAGTAAACTAGCTGTGTTATAAGATAGACAAATGTTTAATTTCATAAGAAATAGCTAAACTAGTCATATTGTTTTTCATTCACACCAGAACTGTATGAGAATTCCAGTTGCTTCACATCCTTGCCAACATTTAGTATTGTCAGTCTTTTTTACTTTTATTTTTACGCTGAATATTTTAGAGTAAATTACAGACATTGTTTTTCTTCCCCCTAATTTCAATTTAGGTTTTTATATTTGGTCTCTGCAAAGGCCATAAAGCTAATAATGTTGACCCAAGTGATTTGGATATGGGTTAAATTATTTCCCTTTCTTAACCCCCAATTAGAATTGGTTTTGTGCCCAGCCGGTGTGGCTCAGTGGTTGAGCGTCGACTCATGCACCAAGAAGTCGCTGGTTCCATTTCTGGTCAGGGCACATGCCAGGGTTGTGGGCTCGATCCCCAGCAAGGGGTGTGCAGGAGGCAGCCAATTGATGTTGATGTTTCTCTCTCATCCATGTTTCTATCTCTCTCTTCCTTTCCCTTCTTCTCTAAAAATCAAAACATTAAAAAAATAAACAGTTTTGTGGGTGCAATTAATTATGGCAGTCATACTTGCTAGTATGTTTTTTTTCTTTCTTTTATTCTTTTGTTCATTTATTCATTCAGTCTGTTAATCAGTCCCCTAGCTGTATTAGACCTGCTTTTTCAGAGAGCGGTCAGATATTAAGTTACTGGGAAATATGACAGAAGTAGGAGACAGGGTTCTTGTTTTCAAGGAGCTTTTTGGAGCTGGGTTCCTGAAACATAAATATACAGAAACTCTAGAAAAGAAATATTGCCCAGGGTGTATCAAGGCTTGTGTAGACTTGAGTAAGGGTATCATCTAAATATAGCTTTCAGCTAGGTGAGTTGGAGCTTGATAGACAGGTGACTGTAGAAACCGCAATAGCAGAAATTGTTGAACTGTTCATCTGTGCTGAATACTAGTATGATTACACTTTAGAATATGAACTAGATCTTTATTTTAGTCCCAATTATATTTTCAAGTACATCATACGCACACATATATGTTGGATAAAAAATACTCAGAATGTTAACAGTGCATATATTTGGGTAATGGGACCATGGGTGGCTTATTTACTTGATTTTATATTTTCCTTTAACTTCTAATTTTTCCATGGTGAGCATATTTAACTTTTATTTTCTAATCAGAAAAAAATGTTATGTTGCCACTTGATTTTTGCTAAGTTCTAATGGTTGTTTCAATAATATATTCCTTGTTCTCTTTAATCCTGTGTAGCAAAGAGTCACTACAATCAGACCAGGATTACAGTGTGAAAAAAAAATGCCTGAAAACTCTGCAGAATAGTCCACTGTAGTCCTTCGTAGAACTTGGGTGTCTGGATTATCAAAGAGAAAAAAAGATGTTTTTATTAATTTCCCCATATTGACATAATTTTACTTCCCAAAACTTGGGGCATATGCAAGATTTTTTTCCCTAGCCTATTTTTGTCATTGTTATTGTTGGCAAATTATTGTGACTTTTTGTCTGTGCTTTCTGATGAAATAACAAATGATCTGTGTTTCCCCTTTGTTTTCTCCAGCTGACCTGAATAATGTCAGGTTCTCGGCTTATAGGACTGCCATGAAACTCCGAAGACTGCAGAAGGCTCTTTGCTGTGAGTATTTTACCAGTTCTGGATATTTACTCTTGATAGTTACTCTTTGCTTTAAAAAAGGGGGGAATGGATTTGAGGAGAAGGGGGTCAGTTGAGGGTAAAAAAAACCCAACAAAGCAGATATCTGTAATACTTTCAGCAATAAAGATAAATTAAAAAATAAAAAACAGCCTGGCAGGTGTTGCTTAGTGGTTGAGCATCAACCTATGAATCAGGACATCAGGGTTCGATTTCCGGTCAGGGCACAAATCAATAAAAATATATTTTAAAAAATAAAAAATTAAATTTAAAAAAGTGGGTCTGGGGTATTTTCTGTCTTTTTTAAAAAATCCTCACCCAAGGATATGTTTTTATTGATTTTAGAAAGATAGGGAGGGAGGGAAAGAGAGAGGAAGGGACAGGCATTGATGTGAGAGAGAAATATTGATTGGTTGCTTCCCGTACAAGCCCTGACCAGGGATGGAACCTGCAACCTGGGTATGTGCCCTGACCAGGGCACAGGATGATGCTCCAACTAACTGAGCCACATCAGTCAGGGCCTGTTGAGGTATTTTCATTTGGAGAGACAGGGAAAAGATGCTATCACAAGTCCATTTGTAACATAGAGTTCATTTTTTCAAAGTATCTTTGGCCTAATGTTTACCTAGACTATTTTCTATTGTTTAGAATCATTCCTGGCATCATTCTTCAGCTACTGATACTGAATCACTAAAATATTGATAATCTTATTTTCCAACTAGTGGCACTGGTATCCAGAATTATCTTTATGAAACTTGAATTATGTCCTCCTATTGAAAGGTATTTAGTACTAGCAGTAGTAATATTAGATTGCCTTATCTAAACCAAAGTTTGAACTTTAAAAAAAATATATTTTATTGATTTTTTTACAGAGAGGAAGGGAGAGGGATAGAGAGTTAGAAACATTGATGAGAGAGAAACATCCATCAGCTGCCTTCTGCACATCCCCTACTGGGGATGTGCCCACAACCAAGGTACATGCCCTTGACCGGAATTGAACCTGGGCCCCTTCAGTCCACAGGCCGACACTCTATCCACTGAGCCAAAGTTTGAACTTTTAAGGAACTCTTGGTAATATACTACCTATATAATAAAAGCCTAATATGCTAAGTGTCCGGTTGGCCGTTTAACCAATGAAATCGTAGTATGCGAATGATATGCTAAGGCTGCTCAACTGCTCGCTATGACGTGCACTGACCACCAGGTGGTAGACAGTCAACCAGTAGGTTAGCTTGCTGCTGGGGTCTGGCCGATCAGGACTGAGCGAGACGGGCCGGACACACCCTGGAGCTCTCCCGTGTCCCTCCCCGGTCCCTATGGTGCACCGATGGGGTCCCTTGGCCTGGCCTGCACCCTCTCGAAATCCAGGACCCCTTGGGGGATGTCAGAGAGCCAGTTTCGGCCCAGTGGCGGAACGACCAGTTGCTAGGATGTGCACTGACCACCAGGGGGCAGATGCTCAACGCAGGAGCTGCTCCCTGGTGGTTAGTATGCTCCCACAGGGGGAGTACTGCTCATCCAGAAGCTGGGCTCATGGCTGGTGAGCACAGTGGTGATGGTGGGAATGGGCCTAAGCCGTCAGTTGGACATCCCCCAAGGGCTCCCAGACTGTGAGAGGGCTCAGGCCAGGCTGAGGGTCCCCCCCGCCCCCGCAACCCAAGTGCACGAATTTCGTGCACTGGGCTTCTAGTATACAATAGCACTTCACAATAACCAGTTCATAATTACCCTTTTATCAGTGGAAAGCCATATCTCTGGGACAATAACAGAAAAAGAAAAAGAGGCAGAAAGCTTTATCTATCCAGCCTGCTGACTCCGCCCCACCCCAAGCTGCCTCTTTCCAGCTCTGGGACATTAACAGGTCCCTATGGAAATCCTAGGCCTGGAGAGCCCTTTACAACCACTTAAACTTGGCAGCAATATTGCTGAAAAATGATAACAACTTCAGACTATAAGCTGGAGAAATAAAAACCTAAATTTATTTTCAGTCATGCATCCATTCCATGAAAACATATTCAACCCTACTCTGTGGTAGGCTTCCTGCTAAGCATTGGAGAGACCAAAATTAAGAAGAAAAGCCTACTCTCTCCTTCCAAATAATTCCACTTTTAGGATGTTTCTTCTCCGTTTCTCATTTATAAAAACACTTGCCAGTGACCCTCTTTGACCATCTTATTGCTGCCCTCCACAGACCCCCTCATTCCCAAAGACTTGGCAGTCAGGGTTCACGGTCCTTCTCTATTCCCCAGTACTGGCCCCAATTCTGGATGACTGCAGCATTGGCATGGAGAATTCATGCATCACTGTAGCCTCTCAGTTCCTTAACTTCCTATTTCATCTCCATGGAGATTCACATCCTGCTCCACCTCTGCCATCTACTCAAATGGTCAGCTCCTGGACCTAATCAGCTGGAACTGTTCCAGTCCTGAAATATTGGTTTAGCTATGCTACTTGCTGACCACAGCTTCTTGGCCTTCCAATTACTTCTGCACTAACTTCTTCTACCTCCCTGAGCAGTTAGGCTCTTGATCCCTCTACCTCCTAATTGCCAGGTTCCACCAGAATTCATAGCTTCTTCTACCCAAATGGACTTGACAGACATCACTTTGCCCACATCCTCATTTCTCTTGAGCAGTTGTCCTCTGCCCACCCTGGGGCAGAACCATGACTACTGACTGCTGAGTATGCCTGGAGTGATACTGCAGCCCTGCAGATTGGGGCTGCTGTAAGATGCTCAGCTGACTCTGGACTAACTTGGAAGATCTTACAAAGACTTTCCCTTTTCAGCCTGGTCGGTGTAGCTCAGTAGTTGAGCATCAACCTATGAACCTGGAGGTCACAGTTCAATTCCTGGTCAGGGAACGTGCTTGATCCCCAGTGTGGGGCATGCAGGAGGCAGCCAATCAATGATTCTTTCTCATCATTGATGTTTTTTTTCTCTCTCTCCCTCTCCTTTCCTCTCTGATATCATTAAAAATATGTATTTTTTAAAAAAAAGACTGTCCCTTTTTATAAAGTTCCTTTTGACCTTGGATTTAGGCATTATTTAGTTCTCCTGTTAAAAAATCTGTTCACATGTTTGTCTCATTGTCTATCATTTCAGTTTATTTTAAATTTTCTAATAAACTTTGGAGAAACAGTGTGTTTTGATATTATTAAAAAAATTCAGCCATTTGAGGTTATAACCTTGTAATAAAGTTAAGCCATGAATGTAGAATGGAGAATTTTCTCATTTAAACATATTTGAAATTATCAGCAGTTTCTTTCTGAGAATGACTTTTCTTATATTTGAAACAGATTTAGGTCTAGCAAAATTAGGGTGTATTTACTTAAATTAAGTACTGGATTCTCAAGAATGGTAGGAAGAGTTCCATGTATAGTATGAATGTAGAATGAAGAGTTCACCAATACTTTTATTATTAAAAACACGTGTAGTCATATTACTTAACTAATTGTTCAGTAGATGATGGGAGAATTTCCTCTTAATTTTATATGTACTTGGGTTTCTCTTCCAGCCTGTTTTGTCATTTCTATGCCTGCAAACCATGAAAAAGAGCCATTGTTTGTGGGACAGGCAAATAAAACTAGTTCTGGCTAGCTTTTCCAACCAAAGGTCCCTTCTACTAACTCTTACTTTAATGAAAATTAATGATGTTATCTCAGTGATTTCCTGATGCCAGTGAAGAGTTTGAATTACATACACCTTAGAAAATAAGCAGTGCTCCTGCCATTAATTAACTTGGTCTTATTTTAAAAAAATATATTTTTATTGATTTCAGAGCAGAAAGGAGAGGGAGAGAGAGAGAGAAACATCAATGATGAGAGAGAATCAGTGATCCACTGCCTCCTGTGTGTCCCCTACCGGGCATCGAGCCCACAACCTGGGCATGTTCCCTGACTGGGAATCTAACCATGACCTTCTGGTTCATAGGTTGATGTTCAACCACTGAGCCACACTGGCCGGGCAGTTTTTTTTTTTTTTTTAGTTCACATCAGAGCTCCAGTATGGCAGAAACCCGAATAACACAGTTTTAGCCACCATAGAGAATTTGCCGTTTAAATCAAGAACACTATCACGGCCCTATATATAAATGTCCCCACTTTGTAATCAATTTAGAGTTACATGACTCCATCTTGCTTTTCAATGCATTGTGAATGAAAATTAAACTGGACAGAAAAGCAGAGAGAAAGAGAAAATCTAGGTAAGAACGATTTCATAAAGTGGTTTGTATCACTGATCCTCCATTGAAAGTTATGAAGAAGATAATCTAAGCTTTTTTCTTTCTCTTTCTGTAGTTCTGATGACATGTTATAGGTGCGTGGCTTCTAAAATTAAAAATATAGCCAACTTCTAAGAGCAGAAGTAAAAATACATTTATACAAAGTACGTGTATTTAGTTTAGTATAACCCGTGTGTGGTGGACTGTCTCTAAACCATAGGACCGAATATACTGCAGTTGATAAATGTGGCAAATACCCTGCAAATAAGAAGCAGAGAACAATTTGCTTCTGTTCAGCAGCTAAATCGCACAGTAGAGAGATTTTGGATAGCCTGGAGCTGTCTGAATAAAGGTACATCCTCACCGCGACAAACCAGGTGAAAAATGTGCTCCTTTCTTAGTAAATGTACCTCACCTTTGAGGGCGCACTAAGGTGGCATTAGACAGGGTTCAGTTGCTAAAGAAGACTCACAGGACCCATGATAACATGGCTTACAAATCTACAGTCTTACAAGAAAAGGCTTTACTTGGGCAATAGCATTAAAGGCAGGATATGCCTTCACAGCCACAGACTGCCTCCCAGCAAGGGGGCCTGAGAGGCTAGTGTGATTATTTTGTCCTGCCCCTGCCCCCAAATCGACTTTTCCCATATACTGCATACAATTTTTTTCAGATAGGTTTGAGGCCAGGTCTCTGTTATTTCATAATTCAAAACATCTTGAGCACAGAGCCCAACTAATTATCTAAGCTTATCTGGTTTGACAGATAATGATGTCCAAAGAGAGGGGTCCACATCTCTTTTCCAGGGAAAGCACTGTAGTCCTGTTGAAAGCTTGTACAATAGCCATGAGGTGCACACGAGGGAAGGAATGGTTGGCCCTCGGTTGTGGTGCGGAAGCTATTAAGGAGCACCTTGTAGGTTTCTCCAGTCATCATTGGTTCCGTTCTCCTGATCATCATTCTAGGAAGTTTGCCATCCTTAACCTTCCTCCTGGAATTGGATGCCCTCAAAGTGCTCTCTTTGCCCTAAAACAGTGGTTCTCAACCTTCCTAATGCCGCGACCCTTTAATACAGTTCCTCATGTTGTGGTGACCCCCAACCATAAAATTATTTTCGTTGCTACTTCATAACTGTAATTTTGCTACTGTTATGAATCGTGATGTAAATATCTGATATGCAGGATGTATTTTCATTGTTACAAATTGAACATAATTAAAGCATGGTGATTAATCACAAAAACAATATGTAATTATATATGTGTTTTCTGATGGTCTTAGGCGACCCCTGTGAAAGGGTCGTTTGACCCCCAAGAGGTTGCGACCCACAGGTTGAGAACCAGTGCCCTAAGAGGTCTTTTCCACCAGTTTATCTTTTCTCATTCAAAGCAAATTCTACCTGGCCAGCTGGTCTTCACCCAGCTCCTAATTCTCCTAAGGTTTCTTTATTTCTGGGGGTCTTTGGTCCACCAGACATGTTGTTGCCATTGTGTACCAACATCTTGATTATAACTAGGAAATGAATTTGAGATGCAAAGTGTTGACTCTCCCAGACTAACATCATATAAATGGCAGCCACTCCTAAATAGACTTTGGTTTGGGTATGCCACAGAAATTTCTCTAACCATCCATGTTAAATTTCTTGCTTTTCAATTTCAACAAGCAGGGCTACCAAATTAAACTTAATTCTTCCTCAGTGATCCAGGTGTCCCAATGGTCCCCTCCAGCCATATGAGGCTTTCCTCATATAGCAGTGGGGCAAATAGCTATATTTTTACACATAATATTATGACAGATGAGACATATAGCTTATAAACCTTCTACTGTATGCCCAAGACATTTCTTAAACTTTCATCATTCCAATTAATGTCCACACAATGTTTATTCAGACTATTATAAACCAGTATTTTCTCTACTGGTATATGACTGGGTAAATATTCCCACAGAGTACTTTCCAACATGAGTCCTTAATAACAGAAACAAGAACTAAAAAACATAGCCAGTTTACTATTGTTCCACAGAGTTCATGGTCACAGTCAGAACTCCCATCTCTTCCTCCAGTGTGTTCAGTAGGTTGGCCAGCTGTCTTCCTCACTTCTTGGCTCTTTAAAAAGGGTGTCTGAATCACCGCTAAGGCAGCGTATAATTCTCCTAGTTGAAGCCTCTTTCTGGGCAGCAACATTATGTCAACTTTCCCTTTTAAATACCCATTTGGTTGCATTCTTACCTTCAGCAATAGTCTTACCTTTTACTTCCTTGTAAATTTGAATCCACACACAAACTATGTCCCTTGGGCTCAGCCACTGGGCTAGTCCGTATTTAGCTTATAGCAAGATGAGAAGATAAGATATGCCCGGGCTCCTCCTTCAGTCTCTTCCCAGTGGTTGGGATTCAGATCGGATAAGTACAGAAAAATGGGGCTAACCCTGTCCTGTAGGCAACAAAACATTTGTGACAGTTAGCCCCAATTAAGCTAGGTGTCGAAAAGGAGCAACCTATTCCATCAATCCCTGCAGAATTCTTGCACCTATGTTCCAACTAAGAGCCGTAATATCTTGTTTCGGAAAATTACCAGCCTTTGAGACTCTTAATTGTAGCCTCAGTCCAGGGACTACTAGGTATGACATTGAAAAAGGACATTGTGCCCAGCCAGTGTGGCTCAGTGGTTGAGCATCGACCTATGAACCAGGAGGTCATGGTTTGATTCCCGGTCAAGGCACATACATGCCCAGGTTGCAGGCTCGATCCCCAGTGTGGGACATGCAGGAGGCAGCCAATCAATGATTCCCTCTTATCTTTGATGTTTCTCTCTCTCCCTCTCCCTTCCTCTCTGAAATCAATTTAAAAAAATTTTAATAAACCACCTAAAATTCATTGCAGGCAAACGCTACAATATACCAACAACATTAAAATGAGGATATGTATCACAACCACATCATAGGGTCCAGAGAGGCCAGGTGCAAGCTCCAAGTGCTCCCTCTCTAAGGGCCACACCAGGATGCACTTTCTCTCTTGGATCAAGAACCACCACTTAGGATTTCATTTTGGACACCAGGGAACACATATTAAATGTCTTAGACAGGGTTCCTGATAGCCTGCTGGTAACCTGGGCTTATTCTTCTCTACGTAGCCAGTCCCAAACACAGTGGCCTCCGTGGGTCTCGCTGAGACTAGGTAAAAATGGCCAGTGTTACTGCTAGCAATAAACAGTAGTGATAATCTGTAACCCATGTCTACACGTCAACACAAAAAGTCACTTCTGCATTATGTAGCTCTTTCACCAAAGCATCTCGGGCCCACTCCGGAGTATAATTAACTCTCACAGCACAGATAACTACATCAAAGTACATTGACTTTTCCATTTGCTTGGAAAGTCCTTTAGCCTGAAGTATAAGCTGCCTATAGAGTGAATTGGTGTGACATCAACAACAGCCTCCTCTGGGCAAAAAAATTCAGCAAAACATAGCAGTTATCCTATCATAACCCGCCTCCTTTTCTGTCTACACCAATTAGGTTACAGGATTATTTTATATTAACATAGAGTATTCAGGTTTACCTGTGGGATGAACTTGGAGTTGTGTTGGCACCATGGGACTTATTCTAACCAACTTTTTGGTGCTTCTTTTTTCTACTGTTATCACTAGTAGGGAATGAAGACTGGTTTTCTTTTTCAGTAAAGTCTCTGAGGACACCCTCTGCGACACCCTTTCTGATTTTCAGTATGTACCTCCATGAGGAATCCGGAAACCTGGGTGTCAGCAAGTCTTTTTATCTCTAGTCTCCATTTTCTCTATTACAAAATGATTCTAAATGGGCCTTCTAGATCTCAAAGCCGATGATTCTGTAAAAGACCAAAAAAATTGCCCGGCTGGCATGGCTCAGTTGAGCATCGACCTATGAACCAGGAGGTCACAGTTCAATTCCCAGTCAGGGCACATGCCTGGGTTGTGGGCTCAATGCCCAGTAGATGGTGTGCAGGAGGCAGCCGATCAGTGATTCTTATCATTGATGTTTCTCTCTCTCTCTGTCCCTCTCCCTTCCACTTTGAAATCAATAAAAATATATTAAAAAAAAGAGAGGGTATATTAGAACATACTTAGGTTTTAATGTAGCTTTAAAATATATTCCCTAGTGAATACACTAAAGGATATT
>NW_005371386.1:955962-961097 GCF_000412655.1 Myotis brandtii | reverse complement strand
CTGAGGAAAAAAGATAGTTTCACAAAGTTATGTCTGTTGGTTGCTTGTTGAGGCTTCATTATGTTTAATGTTTCATCAAAAAATCTTAATATATTCTATAAGATGTTTGTTTTGGACACTTAAGTGTATATCTGTGTAGCAATTAAATCATCCTTATTGATTTTTTCACCTTTTTAGCCCCATAGTTCCAGCTATGCATACCTAAATAGATGTCTTTTAAAAATTGTTCCATGAAAGTGGAATTCTGTTTGATATGTTTGTTTTGGGAAGTGTGTTTTCCAATGTTCTGTGATGGATTGTACTTGTGTTTAAGCACATCTGGTTTTAGCGGAGCACACTGCACAGTATTTATTTCCTAACGATGTCATCTTCTGCTCCTGTTATTTCGGAGCAATTTCTTTGCTCCACTCCAGAGCTATTTATACTCCAAATTTTCTATTCTGCGTGTTACCCATTCACCTGTACAGAGATAAGAGTAGACCCGATAAAAAGAAATTCATGCAATTTTGCTGTCAGTGTGTATGTTTCCATCACAATGGTAAATTAGACTCAATACAAAAGTGAGTCTAAAAATTCTCACTTGTTGGTTCTTATGTCCTTAGGTCTAAAGCAAAATATTTATTATGATTAAGGCAGAGTAACAAAAGAAAATAATAAACTTCAAACCTCCCATAGCTTCCTTCAGTGTATAAAGAAACATCTTAGGAATGTTGGTGTTTAGAAGAAATCTATTCCTCTCTTCCACTAATGGAAATGGTGGGCTGAATTTCTAAGTGCTCTCACTACCTGCCCCTGAAACTGTGCCCATAGAAGAGAAAATGAAAATTTGTTATTTTTTCTCTACACCTCTCTCCAGTCTCCCATGCAGTCCCCACTCCGCCTTTGCATCCCTGTGTCCTCCTTCGTGCTTGCATTGTTATTTTTAAAATTCTTTATTCTTTTTCCTACCTGCCTTCCTCTCAAATCAAGTTATGTTCCTTTCTGCTACTTTAAGCAAAGTTTCAGCTTCCGTGTAAAGAGGTCATTATCTTAAAGTATTTTTAAGCAAAAGGAGGGGGGCCTGTAGAGTAGCAAAACTCTCCACCCCAAAATGTGTCTCTTTGTCACGTGGAATACTTTGCATTGAAAACACAGACTCAGGAAGAACCTTTGACCTTGCCCCTAACTGCATAAAAGAATTTAGATAGATTTGCTCCAGGCAGGGAGCTATTAGTTTAATATGAAGTAGGTGTGATAGGGAGGAACCTAGCAAGGCCCATTCGATCAAAGTCCTCTCTGTGTCCCACAGTTTCTGTATGGCCCAGCAAACATGTTTTTACTAAACATTAACTCTTTTTATCTTCCTGTGAATTGCCTCACTTTCCTTTGAAGTTCCAAACCTCTACCTCCTTCTCCTTAGTCCAGACTCCAGAATGACAATTATACCTCATTTTGCCTTACTGTCTTTGGAATTTTCTTGTTTATGTGGATTCCCCATTTACACAAAATTAAATATCTTTTTTTCCTCCTGTTAATCTGTTTCATATGAATTTAATTCTTAGACTAGCCAGAAGAACTTAGAAGGGTACAGAAAAAATTTTCTCCTCCCCAACGGCTTTTGCCTTGATAGGATGAGTGCTCATCCAGGGCCTTTTAGGGAAATTGGTACAAGGAATCACAGAGCTTTGCTCTCCGGGATGAAAAACTTTTTTTTTTCTCTGGGAAAAAAAACAAAGCCCCCCCCCCCTCCCCCCGCTCCCACCACCAGGTCATGTTTCTAGGGAAACTTGGAAAGTTACTATTTTCCTTTTTTTAAGGTGAAAACTATGTACTACATAGGTATTAACCTACATAGGATATTAACCACTATTTTGTTTTTTCCTTAACATTTACTTAGAACCAGTCACAAATAGCTGGTGAAATACAGTAAAGCCTTAAATTTACATCTGCTTAGTTTTGGGCAAGCTGTTTACAGACTGGGTTGGCCAGTGTTTAGCTGCAGTAACATTTATCATTGTATTGCTTCCTCCCTCCCCCTCCCCCCCCGAGATGCGTGAGAAATTTACTTAATTACCATTGATTCTTTCTCTCAAAGGACTGAGAATTCAGACCAGAGCTTAGGTGTATAAGGTGTTATAAAAGCATGTTGTTGCATTTCCAATTTACCTAATAATCCTGCTTTAGAAAAAAAAAAGCATCTTTTCGTGCACTTGGGAATAAAGCATGCAATATGCTGATGTTGGACAAGGTTGAGATTTCACTTCTGTTAAATTTTTGTCTTCCAGCATATGAATAAATACCACCTCACATCAAGGGACCTGCCCCCCCCCCGTCCCTCTTCCCCGCCCCGCCACTCAAAGTTCTTAGAGGATTTGAAAAGTACAATGTAAAATACAATCTGAAGGTGAAAGAAGAAATCGCTTGGATGGATTGTGCAGTTACTTTAGTTTGCCCATGGAAAATTTTAGTGAAGTTGATTATTTTTTTCACCTAATATTAAGGTAGCAGAAAGATTGTGAGGTGACTAATATTTTAAGGAGAAAAATGCTTAATAATTATAAATGCATAACTGGAAATAGAGTTTACACAACCCTAACCATACAGATTAATCAAACTGACCTTCTTTAATACTAATACAAGAAAATATGGTCAGGAATTCTTTCAAAATCTCTAGTAAAATAGTTTTTTTTTCCTTATTCATTTGAAAATGACTTGGTTTATGTAGAACTCGATAGGCCCCCTCAACTCTCAAATATTTCCCAATACTTTAAAAATGGGAACTGTCTCTTTGCTCACATCTTCATCTAGTCAATGCCAGTGACATGTGAGAACAACCTCAGATCCTGAATGCTCATCAAAGTCGGCAAACTTAGAGCTGAAGGATGAAAACAAAACACTTTAAAAGAGGGTAGAGTTTGCCCGGCCAGTGTGGCTCAGCAGTTGAGTGTCAGCCTATGAACCAGGAGGTCATGGTTCAATTCCTGGTCAGGGCACATGCCCGGGTTGCAAGCTTGATGTGCAGGAGGCAGCTGATCAGTGATTCTCTCTCATCATTGATGTTTCTATCTTTTTCTCCCTCTCCCTTCCTCTTTGAAATTAATAAAAATGTATTTAAAAAATAATAAAAGAGGGTAGGGTTTGAAGTCTGTATGGGACCAGGTGGATACTTGAAATATTGGGGAACCACTTTGTAGAGTATATGATTGTCTAACCACTAAGTCTGTATACTTGAAACTAATACAACATGATATTGAATGTCAATGGTAATTGAAAAATAACAAATAAATACATAAAAGAGCGTAGGGTTCGGATTAGGTGTTCACTAAGGGGTACGAGACATCTCTACCAGATTCTCCAAGGAAAAGAAAAAATAGTGAAAGGAGGATTTTCCCCCCCTTGAATCGCTTGTGATTTTCTGTGGCTTTTGCAGTGGATCTCTTGAGCCTGTCAGCCGCATGTGATGCCTTGGATCTGCACAACCGCAAGCAAAATGACCAGCCCATGGACATCCTGCAGATCATTAATTGTTTGACCACTATTTATGACCTCCTGGAGCAAGAGCACAACAATCTGGTCAACGTCCCTCTCTGCGTGGATATGTGTCTCAATTGGCTGCTGAATGTTTATGACACGTACGTACAGCAAGCTTGTCTTTCAGACTCTGTCACAGGAGGCTTAGTGGGCAGAATGGTGCCGGTTTAATTAGCAGCACAACAGGGCCCCAGTCTAGAAATATGGTCCTCAGGTTGAAAGTTTCATGAAGCTGTGTGACCTAATGCTGTCCCTGTGAGAAATCATTTTTGCATTTATTGGAACCGAAACTATTTTGTCTTGACAAGCTAGGAGGTAAGAGCTAGGACATTGATTGTTTTCAGATTAGAAAACAAACAAAACCCTGAGATACAAATTTTTTTCAAGGACTCCACATGTAGCCATTGGTCCTTTCCCTTTGTTGCCTGTGTGTTTTGAGTCCCCCCCCCATCTACTTTGGGGGTGGCTTCCTCTCACTGGCAGATGTGTTCCTGGAGATGCTGCCGAACCTGTCACCAGATCCAAATACTCAGGAGATTTTTGCAAGAGATGAGTTGATAAGCCAAAGAAAATGAAAACAAGCCCTTAATTCAGCAAACTCAGCTCCTCAAATGAAGGAAGTTTTGAATTAAAAATAGAGAGAGAGAGAAATGTTTCAATGGGACCTCCATTCATCACTCCTTAGATAGCACTCGTTTATTTCTTTGGGATTGCACACAGGAGAGATCCCCAGTTGGAATTTTTGTCTTGAGCTTAATGAAGACAGTTGAGGAAGGTAGCAGAAGGACTTGGTATTAATTTTGACTGAATTCTTAGACATCAGAATTATTACATGCCTCATTTCCCATGTCAGAAAGAACATCTCCCCATTTGGAAATCTGGGAGGGTTTTTGAAAAGGAGTTGCATATCAACTACTTTGCCTTTTGCCTTTGTGGTGGATTTCCAACACCTCCTGGATTAAAATGTATACGCTTTTTTCTTTGTTATTTTTTATAAGGTATTGCTTTTTAAATTTTAAGATCACCTGGCTATTGAAATCTGATCGGTATCTACCATGCCTGTAATTGTGGATTACCCTTACATTTGCTTTGATAAGGGTTTGTATTCAGGTCTTCTCTCAGATATATTTTAGCACTGTTTTCTCTAGAGATGACATGTGAATGGATTCTGAATATATAACTTTATTTCTACCTGCCTGAAAATTTTTTGAGTACCGTTTATTTCCTTGAAGATCTGAGTTACTGTACTAAGTTTATTTGTTAAACTTTGATTTGCCTTTTCTAAAGAGTAGAAAATGATAAGAAAATCTTCCAACAATAGTAATGTTGTTAATGCATTAGAATCCAGGATTTCTGTTTGACTAAGAGATTTAGTAAATTGTATCAGTTGAAAGTTGAGCATATTGTTCACCAAAAATAACCCGCAATTGGGACCTATCCTTTGTAATTTCAAAGTGCTAAATTAAGAATTAGTCTACTTTTTTGAAAACCAATATCTAATGTTCAGTTGTTTTCCATAACAAAAGCTGAAAATTATTGAAAGACATTTTTCACCAAATGAAAAACTTTTTATTATTTAAAATTTTTCCCATGGATTTAATGAACTTAATAAATGTGTCAAGTGA
>NW_005371386.1:953659-955864 GCF_000412655.1 Myotis brandtii | reverse complement strand
AGGTTATTTTAAAATTGCTCTTTAAGATCATATATTTGAAGCTAATAGTGCATCATATTTTTCTTGTGGAGATAAACGTTCATGTTTCATATTATGTGTCATATGGCCTGAAGTGGTTAATTTTCTTCTGAATACGGACAGTGTAATGAAAGTCTGAAAGAGTTTTGAAGAGAGCAGAGTAGCGAGTTGCTGGTAATTTTTCTTGGGCTTCAATAACCAAAGTAGCTTAGTGCATAATAGTAATTCAGCCACTTACCGACTTAAACCCAGGTGTCTCTCCATGGATGACTAGAAGGATATTTTTCCTATTTTATGTAGAGCCACTCTTACAATTCAAGTAAGGGCTTTTAAGAATTGAATACTTGGTATATATTCATTGTTCGAGTTGTTCAAATTTCCATCACATTTTAAGTCATCTCCAAATAGATAATGAACTCAGAAAAATTCTTAATCTTAATAAAACAGTGGTCAATTGAGTTCCCATATCCAATGATTTTTTTTTCTTAGCTGAAAAGTGTTTACCATCTAGTAAAAAATCAATAATTGTTTTCTGATTTGATTATTTATAATAGGGGACGAACGGGGAGGATCCGGGTCCTGTCTTTTAAAACAGGCATCATTTCTCTGTGTAAAGCACACTTGGAAGACAAGTACAGATGTAAGTCATGCATATTAACTCTGTATTCTTTTAGTAATATTGGCTAATTGCCTCAGTTCTAGATGGGGAATGACATATGTTCTTATTTGACAGCAAGTTCTTTGTGTAAGATGGTAAACTGCTTTTAGAATGTCATAAAAGGTGGTTTGTGCTGTTCCCTGTCAAACATTAGCTTGCAGGTATTTAAATAGAGAATGAGGATTATCTTCTCCAGTCCAAGTATTATTTTGCATTACGTTGACTGTCTGAATAAAACACATGTTCCTAGGGGATAAAACCTGATTTCCTAACCCCTTTGTATAAGTCAGGAAAGTAAATGTGAAAGGTTAATCCATGCTCTTGCCTAGTATTTGGATTCTTATTTAAAGACTACTGCCTGGCATTCATGTTTAAGAAGCATTGTTTATTTTATAATCATCTTACTGCAATGTATACTGACATAGCCAATTCTGTGATGTGACTTAACGTTTTATTATTGGAGAGACAGATAGCTTGCCACTTTTTATAGGGTAAATATCACCTTATAGAATGTCCTACTGATTAGCCATTGGGTTTTTCTGCTAAAAATCTGTCAATCCAAATTAAAAGCAAACACTAAGGAGTGATGGTTGAGATGACTAAGCAACCATTCATTCCCATTGTGAAGGACCATAAGTGTTTTCCCCTTTAAATGCTTGTAAGAAATGTTTTCAGTAGGAATATTAAAGAAACCTCATCTATTTTGTCTTTTCTCTTTTCCCCTAAGGCCTAGCCTCTCAGGGATGAGGAGATGTGCTGAGTTTAAGGACAGGCAGGAGATAAAAGAGATTAAATTCCTCCAAAGCCACTCTGTGTCCTACTGCTCATTTCCCCCCTAGGAGTAAGCCAAAAAATACACAGGCTTTTCAAGCTCTCACTTTTATGTAGTTTCCACTTAAGTTTTCTCATCCTTTTAGGAGAAAATAACTGAACAGATTTTGTTAACCACTTAAGAACATATTTTGGATAAAATAGAATCTTTCTGTGTTTATTCCTCTTTTAAGTATTATAGTTACTTATTATAGGTTAGCTAATAATCTAATCGTGTCAACGCTATTGTTGTAACAGCACATTGTAATACTAAATGGAATCATCAAGGGAGCTTCAAGTTTGTGTTTCAAATAACTACTATGCAGGAATGTGTTTTGAGGTTGGTGAAACCGCAATATTAACTTCAAATTGGGATATTTGAAAATAATTCATAATTTTGAAAAAATCTATGTGTGTGTATTGGATAGATGATGAAAAGTGGTTGTGTGCAGTCTCATTTTGGTTATTGCCATCTTAGATGTTTCACTAACATATTTAATTTCTTAGAGTTTAAAGTGTACTTCTGAGCCCTAGCCAGTTTGTCTCAGTGGTTTGAGTGTTGGCCCTTGGATTGAAGGATGTAGTGTTTAATTCCCGGTCAAGGGCACATACCTTGGTTGCAGGCTCCAGGGCACATATGGGAGGCAACCAATCAATTTGTCTCTCTCACCTCTCTCTCTCTCTCTCTCTCTCTCTCTCTCTCTCTCCTTCCCCCCCCC
>NW_005371386.1:951724-952495 GCF_000412655.1 Myotis brandtii | reverse complement strand
ATCAGCCTGCGTGTGTACCAAAGGGTCCAGGGTTCGATTCTGGTCAAGGGCACATACCTTGGTTGCAGGCTCCTCCCTGGCCTGAGCCCTGGTCGGGGCTTGTGCAGGAGGCAACCAATCGATGGGTTTCTCTCACATCGATGTTTCTATTATTTTATGTTAACGATGACTCATTTATTTCAGCCCTTTGTATTCAGCATGTCTCTATCGAAATAAACCTATGACTCTATGAAAATTGAAGCTTTTGTTTTTTTGCGGCCCATGTAAACTTAAACCTTGTTTATTTGGCCTGTGTTAGCCTTTGAGTTTGACGTGCTTGCTGTAGGAACTTAACTCTTGTTTATATCAATTACCGTCTGCTAATGCCCATCAGTAGCTCAACACAGTCTTGTCCATTCTCTTTCTTGTCCTGCCCCATTGTGTTTTCCACACCATAATCAGTGCCCCCAGAAACACTCTCTTCCTCCAAATGCCTGAACACTCCATGGATAGACATTTAGGTTGTTCCTATTTGTTTTATAAGGTGGGTAATGCTGCAATGAACATCTTTTTGCAGTTAGCTCTTTTTTTTTGACTGAAGTTTTTTTCCTTAGGATAAATTCTAAAAAGTGAGATTACCAGACTAAATGACATAAACAGTTTTATGTCTTTTTTTTTGTGGCTGAAGGTTAATTTATTTTTTTTAAACTAAATCTTTATTGTTCAGTTATTACAGTTTGTTCCTCTTTCTTCCCCCCATAGCTCCCCTCCACCTGGCTCCCACCCCACCCT
>NW_005371386.1:942387-949507 GCF_000412655.1 Myotis brandtii | reverse complement strand
CGTGCGCCTCCGTACCTCTGCACTTTACTTCCGTACCTCCTCTGAGTCTCAGTGTGCTTTTCTCTTTCCTTCTAGTTGTAGAATTTCCACTCAGCCAGCCTTCCTGTGATTCTGGATGATGTCCGTTTTGTCTTTTAGTTGTATTTTTGAAGTGGTTGGGCGAGGCAGCAATTTCAGGTGTTTACCTATGCTGCCATCTTGGTTTCTCTCAGTTTTATGGCTTTTGATACATATTACCAGGTGGCATTTTGTCAAAAGTTGTTTCTATTTGTAATGCCACCAGCACCGAAGGAGTGAGACATTTGCAGTATCACATTAGTCACAGTGTTCTTATTTTCTTTTTTAAATGCTGAGAGCTGGTTTTATTAACATGGGGTTTTTCAATCTATTCTAATCCTGTTACCAATAGAACTAGCCATAGAGATAACTGGGTTAGACCTGTAGTCTTTGACCACAGACTAGGCTAAAACTATAGAAGGCTTCCTGGCCAGAACATTGTGAATATTTGGATGTTTAAAACATTCTGAGCATTCATTCAATAATTGACTTGGCAAATGGACTAAATGCACATATAGTCCGCCCACTCATGCAGAGTTGTATATACTATTTGGATTGTGTTGACAAAATTGTGGCAAATTAGCTGTAACTTTAAAATAGGTATAGAGAAATAAATGCATATTTTCACCTCATACTCACATCTTCCAAAAAGTGAATAGACTATCCCTACCTCTAGATTTTTTTCTTGCATGTTGCTGCATCAATATTTCTACTCCAGAATATAGACACAAGTAACTTTCATACAGTGACTGCTAATGACCACAGTAATACCGATTTATGTTGGTGTGGGTTTTTTTTTAATCCAATTATAAAACAGCTTGAATGATGTGTTTTGTTTTTCCTAAGTATTTTTTCTTTAGTCGTTTCAGTTAGTTTTTGAGTTCCAGTTGTGAAACTCTCTTACACACATTCATATGTATGTATTAGTATATATACGTAGGTGTGTGTGTGTGTGTGTGTGTGTGTGTGTGTGTGTGTGTTGTGACTTGGATTGAGAGTAATGGTCAGAAAATAAACCTGTAGCCATCTTTTCAGAGACAGTCCCTCCTGCAGTGTAAGCTGGGCTGGCTTCAGGACCGCTGAAGCCATTGTCCTGTCACCACACTGTGCTGACTGTGCTACTGCCAACATCATCAGGCAGCCACTGCCACCCTCACTGCCAACTCTCTCTCTCTCTCTTTTTTTTTAATTGAAATATACTTGACATATAACACTGTAAATTTAAGGTGTACAGCAGGTCCTCAAATAATGTTGGTTTGTTCAACATTATTACCCTATAATGTTGATGAGATGCTGTAGGAACTTAATTCTTGTGTTTGTTTTTTAAAATATGTTTTTACTAATTTCAGAGAGAGAGGAAGGGAGAGGGAAAAGAGAGAGAAACATTGATGTGAGAGGGAAACATCTATAAGTTGCCTCCTGCATGCCCTGTACTAGGGATCAAGCCCACAACCTGGGCGTGTGCCCTGACCGGGAATCAAACTGGTGACCTCTTGGTGCATGGTACAACACTCATTGAACTGAGCCACACTGGCCAGAGCTTAACTCTGTTTATATCAATTAGCCTGTGGTAAAACTGGTTTCATTATAAGTCATTTTGCTTAAAGTCACAGAACCTGTCGATGATTTTAAGTGAGGAATTCCTGTACATCACATTGATTTGATACATACATATTGTAATAATATGATTGCTATTGTATTGATTATTGGCACCTCTATCACCACATAATTATCTTGAGTGGGTGTGTTTGTTGGGAATGAGTAAGAGAGTCCCTGGCTCTTTTTAATTTGGTTGAAGGGGCCACTTAACAGAAGCTTCACTTTCCCCAGTGCTGTCCCCTTATGAGGAGCCCAGTCTGGTCCAGGTCTGCCTGTTGTATCCTTTTGCTGGATGCTTACCTTCTTCCCTAACCTCATGTCTCTTGTTTCCATACGCCTATATCTCTGTAGTAGCAGCCCTCTCTCCTCAGTGTCAAAACTTTGAACTCAGTCCATCCTCTCATACTGATTGAATGTGCCCTGGCTAGCCAGTTTCCAAGGTCTTGGGAATGTCTTTCATGAGATTGGGGGACATCAGTCAAGATTAATAGTGGTAAGAGGTGGTTCTCATTTTCTTCTCTCTCCTATTTTGTATTTTTCAAATTTTCTCCTTTGAACATCTAGAGTTAGAAGAAAAATTAGTAAGTACTAGTTTTTTAAAAAATATATATATATACTAGAGGCCCAGTGCACGAAATTCATGCACAGGTTGGGTCCCTCAGCCTGTCTGGCGATCGGGGCCCATCAGGGCCATTTTGCCCAGTTCTGATCGGGGCCGATCAGGGCCGGTGGCCAGGGAGGGACCATAGGAGTGCTCCAGGGGTGTCTGGCCTCATCTCTCCCCGTCCCAATCGGCTGGACCCCAGCAGCAAGCTAACCTATCAGTTGGAGCATCTGCCCCCTGGTGGTCAGTGCATGTCATAGCAACTGGTTGGTCAACCACTTGGTCAGATACTTAGCATATTAGTTTTTATATCTATCTATCTATATATAGATATATATAATTGGTTTTAGAGCAGCAGGGAGAGAAAGAGAGAGATACCAATAGAATCATCAATCGGCTGCCTCCTACACACACCACACTGGGGATTGAACCCACAAACTGGGTATATGCTGACTGGGATTGAACTGTGACCTCCTGGTTCATCGGTTGATGCTCAACCATTGAGCAACACCAGCCAGGCTTGCTTTTTTTTTTAAGGGAAAGAAATGTCTTGTTTGATTCCTCTTCATTGCCTCTCTTACACTGTTTTCAGGCCTTCTCATCACAAGCCTCTCCTCTGCACCCAGGTCCCTTCCATTGGTCTTACTGCTCCTTACACTGGTTTTAGCGAAATGTATTCACTGTCTGACACCATTCTTAGAAATCTTCAGTTTCTTGCCATTGTCCACTGAATAAATCCTAATTTCTCTATTTAACTCTCAGACTTTTCCTAATCTGTTTTCATAATTGCCCACTGTTTGCTCTCACTACTGTGAAAGAGCTTCTCCCTACGATTTGTACCTACTATGTTTATCAATAATATTGTTATGCTCTGGCCAGGTGACTCAGTGGGTTGGAACGTTGTCCCATACACCAGAAGGTGTAGCATGTTTGATTCCCGGTCAAGACACATACCTAGGTTGTGGGTCCAATCCCCAGGGCGAGTATGGGAGGCAACCAGCCGATGTTTCTCTCTCACATCGATGTTTCTCTCTCTCTCTCTAAAAACCAATAAAAACATATCCTCGGGTGAGGATTAAAATAATAATAATATTGTTACTATTGCTACTGATGATATACATACTTACCTTCGCTCACCTGAATTCTTATTTAATCCTCACCAATCCTTTAGGAAAAGAAGGGTTTGGAGGTTTTGTTTTTATTGTTGTTTAAGTAGATGAACAATTTATCTGTGCCCCTAAAATTTCCCAACTGCTGGAGAGTTTGATTTCTAGTCCAGTGTCCCCACCCCATCCCACTTCCCACTTATCTCCTCATTCCCAAATATGTACTTTTTTTGATACCGTAGTTGACCCTTGAACAACACGGGTTTGAACTGTGTGGGTCCACTGAAACGTGGATTTTTTTTTTCAATAAATACTGTAAATGTATTGTCTTTTCCTTACGATTTTCTTAATAACATTTTCTTTTCTCTAGCTTACTGTATCATAAGAATACAGTATATAATACGTATAATATACAAAATATGTGTTAGTCGACTGTTTATGTTTTTGGCAAGTAGTTATGTTTTGGGGGAGTCGGAATTTCCGTGCAGATTTTTGTCTGCACAGGGAGTCAGCACCCCTAAGCCCCATGTTGTTCAAGGGTCAACAGTACTGTTCCCCAGCTTCTCAAGGTGAAATGACAGGCATTTATCCTGGGTCCCTGGTGGAATACAAGATGCCATAACAAACCTGGACCCTGAAGGGGGGGGGGGGGGGGGGGGCGGTCCTTATTTTAAGAAGCTGAATATTGGCAATCTGGATGTTTCTAGTGGAGTATTGTGCGCATTTTGTATGCGCAGAGCCAGGTAAGGTTTATATTACTTAGATCTGGGGATCCTCTGAGCTCTGGAAATTTGCAATCAGGTTGAACAGATCCATTGTGAATGCTTTCTGCAGAATTGACATCCTGGCCCCGGGTGCTTTTCCTCAGCCAGGTGCTCTGGCAACTCACCTTGCCTTTCACTGCAACGGGGAACCTGAAACGTGATATTTGCTGTAGGGAAAGATAACAGGAGTGAAAATGCCCCCTGCCCTTTGAAGTGTAAGACCTTGGGAACAGGGCCTGGCTGGTTCCTTCAGCAAGTTTGTGCTCAGAGGCAGCTGTTTCCAGCAGCCCCAGGAAACAGCAGGGTAGTACTTGTTTCTCCTACAAATGCGCTCCCTGTATTGCTGAAGAAGTTCACTCCAGACCATGGTCCTTTTCTTTTTCCCTTGTTTTCTTGTCACCAACTGGAAGACTTACCTCTTTTCAAGTGGGTACAGTTAGAAAGGCGTTAGCTTCTGATTCACAGGTGGGCCTGGCAGGGGCAGGAAGAGAGACATGTGTTTTCGTGTGCCATGCTTGCTGGATGGTCTTTTAAAGGTTTTTCTCAACCCATATCCCTCAATTCTGGAGATGCATGGTGGTGATGGTTGCACAACAATATGAATGTATTTCATGCCACCGAACTGTCCAGTTAAAATGGCTAAGTTAGTGAATTTTATGGTATGTGTATTGTACCATAATAAAAAACATGTAAAAAATATCCCAAAAACTTTTTTAAAAGACAGAGGAAAGGAAATCACTATCAAATCCAAGTAAAATGTTTTACCATTTAAAAATCAGTAGAGCCCTAACCAGTTTGGCTCAATGGATAGAGTGTCGGCCTGTGGACTGAAGGGTCCCAGATTCGATTCCAGTCAAGGGCATGTACCTTGGTTGCGGGCACATCCCCAGTAGGGCACATCCCTCTCTCTTCCTCTCTGTAAAAAATCAATAAAATAATATATTAAAAAAAAAACAAATAAAAATCAGTAGAGGTTCTTCAAGAAATTACCCATTAAGCCAGGAAGTGAAATTATATCTGTGGATATTAAAAAGGAAAAATCACTATAAATTTATGGATTTGACATTAGTATGTCCATTGATATTTAATGAGGCAACAGGATATGTTTCTACATTAGAAGTAGAGTGCAGTCAACACATTTTACTGGGAAATTGACTCTTTAGGGGCAATAGAAGTAAAGTTTTGAAATGAGTTTGTTTTGGAAATAACAGATTCAGTGAATGTATCATCAGGTTATTCCTCTTTCACGTTCCATGGAAACATCTCTGTTGACAGAGCAGATTGATCCTTATGACCCCAGTAAGGCCAGGCCTGCCCTGGCAATGAGTCACAGACTGCAACCCTGGAGATTGTTTCCTTCTCTCCTTTTTTAAAATTTATTTTCTTTTTTATTGAATGTATTAGGGTGACATTGGTTAATAAAATTATACAGGTTTCAGGTGTAGAAGTCTATAATACATCATCTGTGTATTGTTTTTTGTGATCACTACCCCAAGTCTAGTCTTTCATCTCTCCTTTTCCACATGAGAAAACTGAATCCCAGAGAGGTAGACTGAATATATTCTATATCCTGCAATTATATCATGTCAGAAGGCCCAAGTTCCCTGTGTTCCAAGCCAGTACTTCCTTCTGCTAAACCAGTGGTTCTCAACCTTCCTAATGCCGCGACCCTTTAATACAGTTCCTCATGTTGTGTTGACCTCCAGTTTCATTGTTACAAATTGAACATAATTAAAGCATAGTGATTAATCACAGAAACAATATGTAATTATATATGTGTTTTCCGATGGTCTTAGGCGACCCCTGTGAAAGGGTCGTTCGAGCCCCAAAGGGGTTGCGACCCACAGGTTGAGAACCGCTGTGCTAAACCATCAGAATAGAAATTGATGGCTTTAACCAGTTCAAATACTAGACTGAACTAAGGAAGTGTTAATGTGTTCCCTTAGGTGAATTTTAGGTTCTAATAGGATGATGTAGATAAATGAACACCTCTACTCCTACCCCAGCGCACTTAAATACACACACACACACACACACACACACACACACACACACACCCATGGCTTTTATTTAAAATACTCTAATCCTGGTCTACTTTCAAATGAAACCAAATATTTCCTTTTAAGTGAGAAAATGTTACACTTTTAAGTGACTCTGGAAAAGATTCATGTATCTGTAAATTAGTATTTGACAGTGCCCTGAGAAATACCCCCTCCTCATGTTTGTAGTATTTTCTTCTGTAAACATTTTAAGGAATTTATTGTTTAGATAGAATTGAGATGCCAAGTTTATATTCTGTGTGCTTCACCTACAAGAGCTTCGGTGTCAAAATCTGTTTATTTTACATCTGTTTTTCTGCCTCCTGTTGTATTCATGCATTGAAAATGAATAAGTTGCTTTTTCATCTATCTTCTGAATTTTTATATTCATATGACAAAATGAATATCATCTATATACAGTTGCTGTAATGTAGAATGATATAGAAATGAGAATAAATTCCAATCTCAACTATTGAGAACAAGTATATACAGTAGTCTCCCCTTACCCACAGAAGACATTCCAAGACCCCCAGTGGATACCTGAAAATGCAGAAGAGTACTGAACCCTATTATACTATGGGTTTTTAAAAAATATATACACATCTGTGATAAGATTTAATTTACAAATTAGGCACAGTAAGAAATTTACAACAAAAACTGATAATAAAATAGAACAATTATAACAATAAAATAAGGGTTACTTGAACACAAGCACTGTGATACCAAAAACAGTTAATCTGACAACCAAGACAGCTACTAAGTGACTGACAGATCATAGTTATATAGCAGGAATACACCAGACAAAGGGATGATTCATGTCCAGGAAAGGATGACATGAAATTTTGGTGCACAATTTAAAACTTACTAATTGTTTCTCAAATTTTCCATGTAGTATTTTCAGACTGCTGTTGACCACAGGTAACTGAAACCTCGAAACTTTGGATAAGGGGG
>NW_005371386.1:941075-942349 GCF_000412655.1 Myotis brandtii | reverse complement strand
TATATGTGTATATCATATATAAATAATAAATAATTCTAGAATACCTGGGTTAGTGAGTAGCAGAGTGGTTAAGTGGATAGGCCCTGAAACCCTCTTCCTGGCTTCAAATCCCAGCTGTACTATTTGCTGGGTGTACAACCTTGGGTATGTTTCTTGATCTTCCTGGCCCCTAAACTCTTGGCGTTAAAAGATCCAATAGAGATAGAGCATTTAGAGTTGTGGTGGGCAAATACATAGTAGTGCTTCCTGAGTGTTAGCTATGATTATCTAAAGTATTATAACATGACAATACCCTGCCAAGGTTAACAGTTCTTTCTACCTATAGCCAAGCATCTTTAGATTAGATTTTAGAGACACTTGAGATTTTGTTTTCTCTACAAGTGTTAAAATACCATGCCAGGACACTTTCTAAACAGTTTGACAGCATTCCCCATGTCAATTGATCACATTTTTATATTTTTCATCCTTAAAATAACTCCCAAAAATTACACTTTGAGTATGTTTCCTTTAGCTTCTTGTTCAGTAATCAAAATATGATTCCTATATCTCCATAGACATTCTTTTTATACACCTTTTAATGGGTACTCATTAATAGTTATTATATTAGCAAGTTACAATAATTTGATATTCATAAACAGTTTGCATCACCAAGCTCCTACCTGGCCTGTTTCTGGACAGTTAGTTAGAATTGTAACCAGATCCAGGGTCAGCTGCCTGTTGCAATGAAAGCCGAAATTGTGAGCCCAAGTGCTAGTGCAAAAGGAAATAGGTTTATTCAAGTAGTGACCACCTGAGAAAAATGAGGGACTATGGTCCCAAACATTTCAGTGCAGGCAGGGGTTTTTATAAGGAGGGAGAAGGGAAAGCAAAACAAAGATTAGGGAAGGGGCTGTGGACATGTAGGCAGTGTCCTTGCTGGTCCTGATATGGGTTTTCATGGTCAGTATCCTTGAGTTGGCCATCTGGATTCCTGTGTCTTGGCAGTCAGCAGTAGCCAAGGCCTTGAAGTCAGGCTGCTCCTTAGATGGTTCACACAGGAATTGAAACTGCTGAACTGTGAAGTATACTAAAAAAAACTATTAACGTGCAAGCTCTAGTTTTGAGAGAAAAATCAGGTTAGGTAACAAGCTGGGTTTAACATTTACTAAGATTAATATGGGTAGCTTTATATAAATATAGCGTATTCATTCCTCATTACAAAATTCCTGCAAATTTCACCTTTTATTAGAGTACTAGAGGCCCGGTGCACGAAATTTGTGCACGGGGGGGGGGGG
>NW_005371386.1:864808-940623 GCF_000412655.1 Myotis brandtii | reverse complement strand
CCCAGATTTGGTTCTGATTGGTCAGTTTCTATGCCAGTCAGTGTCAAAAGCTCCGCCTCCTAGGCAGCCATTGGCTCCTCACAGTTGACCCAGATTTGGTTCTGATTGGTCAGTTTCTATGCCAGTCAGTGTCTCTGGGCCTATCAACGAGGCCTGATCAGAAAGGCGGTGCTGATCCAGCTGCCCTGTTGGAAGCCTGGAGAAAAATGGAGGCATGGCTGTTGGCCAGACTGGGAGAGGAAAAGAGGCAAGTTCTGATCAACGGCTGCCACAGAGGCTATGGATCACTCCCTGCCTCTCTCTCTGCAGGCCTCTCTCTGGGCCTGATCCGCAGCCCCTTAGGCAGTCAGTGCTGGGTCCCCACGGCAACCTAGTACTGACTTCTGGTCTGGTTGACCCTGGCTCTTTATTATATAGATTATCAGCATTGTCTTGAGTTGACTATTTGTTTTCAATTGCTAGGTTTTGGGAAAAATTATTATAAGTTATGGTGGGTTTAACTTCATAATTATCAATTTATTGTGGTTTATGTGGTTAACTTTTCATTGTGGAGTGATATATATTTTCTTGATCAGTATTTTGAAATAGATTTGTGCTGTAGTTGAACCTGTTTCATTCATCATACACCTACTGCTAAGGAAAAGCACATGTCATCCTCTTCCCTCCTCAACCTTATAAAGTTGTACTTCATTGTTATGACCAAATTTTCTTCCTTCCTTCCTTTCTTCTTTGAGGCAGAGGTGCTAATGAAAAAATATCTTTTTGAGAACCATCCTTTTAGTTGAAAGATTATTCCAAACTCCCTTTCATCAGTTCACCATTCATTCTAATTTACATAGAAACTTACCCCAAAAGCTCATGGAATCAAAGAACTATTTATTCAACGTTGTCTATTTTCCTTTTTCCATGTTTGTCACTGGCTTGTAAATTGGATTTTTTAAAAAGAAAGTTCTTTCTGCAAAGATTATTTAAGATTAAGGGAAGTACAAAACTTGCTCCTAGAATAAACAGATAATACCCTTCTTTGTTTATCCAGGGTCCTTAGTGTGTCTTAATTCTCTAATCTAAAAGTTAGAGTTTATTTTTTTAAATATATTTTTTATTGAATTCAGAGAGGAAGGGGAGGTAAAGAGAGACAGAAACATCAATGATGAGAATCATTGATTGGCTGCCTCTTGCATGCCCCCACTGGGGATTGAGCCCACAACCCAGGCATGTGCCTTTGACCGGAATCAAACCCAGGACTCTTCAGTCTGCAGGCCTATGCTCTATCCACTGAGCCAAACCAGCTAGGACTAAAAGCTAGAGTTTTTTGTTTGGGTTTCTTTTTTGCATTTGATAAAATATTTTAAAATTTTTCTCTTACTTTTTAAAAAGCTATACAACACATAAGTTAAAATTTATTCTGGCTTTCAATTCTATGAGTTTAGACAAATGCATATAATTGTGTCACCACCACTATAATCAAGACACAGAACATTTCCACCATCACTAAAATTATATATTCACTGACTTTGTTGTCATTCTGCCTGCTCGCAATCTCTGGAAACTACTACTCTGTTTTCTGTTCCTATACTTTTGCTTTTTCTTGAACTGAATTTTAAATGATTGTAGGAGGCAATAGTGGAAGGGTTAATGGGATGTATTGTGCTTTAGCATTCTGTGTCCTGACTCCTACTTGAGAAAGTATATTCAGTGATACCTACAGATAGATGTATGTGCTTTACCATGTATATGTGAAACTTTCCTGTTAAATAAGAACTCTTTAGCATAAATTAATAACATTGAATATATTTATGGATCAGCATAAATTTAAAAATTGTGCTTTTGTTCCCTAGAGGCATGGTGTTAATTGGTTTATTAGTCAGGTGGAGTGGAGAGCCTGAGGTCAGAACAGTTGTCCTTGAACATGTAAATGAAGAGTGGATAATCACCATGTGTTATTGTTTGGGCTGATTTTATCTTTAATGGGTGATTCAGAATCCTGATTAATATTTAGATCAGTGACTGCTGGCCTCATTATCTTCAGAACTCTAAATAAAATACTTGATTTCTACCCAAGACAGCAGTTATGAGAAGCCTTTTTTTTTTTTTTTACTTCTTGTTTCATGAATATAATTCTTGACCTCTCAATTGTTATTTTAAATAAGAAAAATTTCTGTGAATGTGGGGCATCCTTAAACTTATTTTTATGGCCAAAAAATTCACATTTAGGTGTCTGGGAAAAGCACATCTATGCTCAATATATGAAGGGATGCTGTAAGAACAATTGCCCTAGCCCAGTGGTCGGCAAACTGCGGCTCGCGAGCCGCATGTGGCTCTTTCGCCCCTTGAGCGTGGCTCTTCCACAAAATACCGACTTCTGCGCATGGGCCACGAAGTTTCAATCGCACTGTACGTGCGTGCCCGCACATGGTATTTTGTGGAAGAGCCACACTCAAGGGGCCAAAGAGCTGCATGTGGCTCGCGAGCTGCAGTTTCCTGACCACTGCCCTAGCCTGTTTGGTGCAATAGGTAGAGCATCAGCCCTCGGACTGAAGAGTCCTGGATTTGATTCTGGTCAAGGGCACATACCTTGGTTGCATGCTCGATCCTTGGCCCTGGTCAAGGTGCATGAGGAAGGCAACCAATCGATGTGTCTCTCTCACATCGATGTTTCTCTCTCTCCTGTTTCTCCCCCTCTCTGCCACTCTAAAAAAATCAGTGGAAAAAAATCTTCTGGTGAGGATTTAAAAAAACAACAACAATGAAGGTAAGAGAACAAAGAAGGAGGAAATCAGTAGTGTGATGTTAGCTTTGTGTTTTCTGAGAAAACTAATCCCAAGGAACTTTCACATTTTATGCCATTGACATTAATGCCTTTGCCCCCTCCCCTTTCACAGTGATTAAAGTCACTCTTATCCTCCTGTCTGCCATGACCTCCCCCATGAAGGGTGATTTGGAAGAAACAATGGTTTCAGCCAGTGTTCAATTTTGGGAAAAAATCAACTATAAAGAAGAATAAAAAGAAAAAAAATAGAAAGGATAGTATATTGAACTCCCATGTCTCTTGTGCATGGCTAGTGTTTTGCCTTGTTGGTGACAGCAGGAACGGACCTGGGTTCAGCAACCTCAGTACTTGAGTTCTGGCTAGGAAAGATTCAGAGCCAAGACTCAAACTATAAGAGAGCACTTATTTAGAAATCACAGAGGTAGAATAAGCAATTCATAGAAGAAATGAGCTTAGAAAACAAGTTATAGAGTCAAGGGAATGGCCCTTGGAGCTTAGAAGTGAGGAAAGTAAAGTTGACCTGCCTGAAGAGATGGGGAGGGGAAAAGGCACTATTTTAGTTGAAAGTGTGCTCCTGGGAGGAAGGGCACCCTGGGTCCTCTGTCCTAAGGGTTTTAAGGGTGGAGATTTTAGGGGAGGTCCCAGGGGAAGATCTCAATAGAATATTCAGCAGCTTTCATAGTAGCTGAAGGAGTTGGGGTCATGGCTCTACTGGGGCCAGAGTAGGGAGTAGTTGATCATTATGTCAGGTCCTGATGTCAGCCAGGGCATCTTTCTGTATGGCAGCGGTTCTCAACCTGTGGGTCGCAACCCCTTTGGGGGTCGAATGACCCTTTCACAGGGGTTGCCTAAGATCATCGGAAAACACATATATAATTACATATTGTTTTTGTGATTAATCACTATGCTTTAATTATGTTCAATTTGTAACAATGAAATTGGGGGTTACCACAACATGAGGAACTGTATTAAAGGGTTGCGGCATTAGGAAAGTTGAGAACCACTGCTTTATGTTTTGGTGAGGGTGTGGTCCATAGAGTCATTCAGCTTTCATGGGCCTGGGGCTGAAATACAACTGAAGTCAAGATGTCAATAGACCTGAGGAAATAGTTTGATGCTGACCAGAAGCTGATGTCCTAAGGGCTTAATAAGTAAGGAAGGGAGTAGACAGACAGAAGGAGAAAGGGTCATGTTTAAGAAATGGAGTTTCTGCAAGGTTTCAATATCATCTGCCATGCAGTCCACATCGAAATTGCCCCATTGCCCCAGAATGTTCCTCACATCTGGCTGTTTTCTTCCAGGATCCAGTCAAGGTTTTTGTCTTGCATCTGATTGTCATGTCTCTGAACTTTCACTTAATCTGAACAGTCTCCTGGCATTTTTTTTTTCATTCACAACATTGATGTTATTGAACAGCCCTGGCCAGTTCTGTTAAAGAAAGTCCCATATTCTGGAATTTTCTGGTTGTTTCTTTATGATTAGATTCAGGTTAAAATTTTTTGGCAAGAAGATGATAGAGTTGATAGTGTGTACTTTCCACTATATCACATCTGGAGGGACAAAATAACATTTTGTTCTTATTGGTAACACTAAGAATGTGAAGGTGGTGGTAGTCAGATATATCCATTGTACTTAAAAAGTCATTTTTATGGTATTTTGAGACCGTATGAATATGCTATTCTTCTACAGCCTTTCACCCTATTCTTTTAGTGTCTATTGATGGTCCTTTTCTAATTCATTGATTCTATTGGTGGTTACATGGTAGTGATTTTCTAATTCTACCATTCTGTCTTCATGTCTTAGCAGGCTTTCTTCTTTGAAGAAAAAGCTTTCACTTCTCCCCTCTTGTTTTGATTATCACCAAGGACAGTCCTTTTCCCCCCAAAGCAATGTAAACATATGTCTGATACATGCATTTCCATATTAACCGACTTTTGTGGGAGTGACAAGTTGACCGCATCATATAACATGAGCTGTGTGCTAATGACGATTGAGAAGCTCATAGGATTTTCTCTTTTTCTTTCTTTTTTGCTCCCTCAGTTTATCTTGACCTGTACCTGTCAGTCCATGTGGCTCATATATGCCATACCATCTAACCATAGGAGGAAGGACACATAATGCCAAAAAGAAGGGGTAAAGAAGGTGATCAGGAGAGATAGGAGTATGCATTTATCACAGTAATTTCTGAAAATTCACTTGTATCTTCATATAGCTCTCAGTAGGTCAGCATAGAATTCAGTTCAATATTTGCTAGCTGGGTATTAACCCAGGTAGGCCTTACTTAGATATTAGAGCCTCTAGCACTTTCAAACAAGTTAGATTCAAACAATTTCAGAAATCAGCCTGTATGGTTCCATAGGAAATCACTTTTGTGTTAACCTTAAGACTACTTTAAGCATACATATTTTTAGTATTAAAATAGTAGATAATCTTGAGCCACTTCCTTAACCCCTTTGAGACTTTTTTTTTCATCTGTAACACTATCTCAATAGTACTTATCTCCAAGTTTCTTTGATTATATGGTAAATGTTATAAATAGAAAAAATCAGAAAGGGAAATGGATCACTGTACTTATTTCAAAGCTTGGTCATAATCAGGAAAGCCTTACCTGATTTTCTGGGTAACAATTTTTGTAACAGATATAAGATATGGAAAACAGTCTTGTACATATAGTACACATGGCCTTTCACATGAGACCAGCTGTTCTCTGAATAGAAGTAGCAGGATGTGAGAAGATATTATGTGGAACCTCATATAAACGATTCCTTGTGTTTGTACACTATATTTTTATTAACAACTCAAAGGTAAAATGTAAGTATCTTGTGTCTAACAGGATCAAAATACCACCTTCCTTCTGTTTTATTTGTTACATGCAGGATTCGTATAGTTTTATAGATTTTTTTTATCACTCATTTGATTTTCATAAAAATTGGGATTGTTTGGAAGACGAATCATTAATATTCTTTACAACTTGTTCTTGTTCCTCCTTTTATGTTCATTGCTGGTGCAGACTTCTCTCTTATGTAAAATATTCCACTGATGCCCTTGGTAGATTTAGAGGTTGTTAAAGAAATGATAATGACAGCTCAAGGAACAGTCAAGAACTGCCTGTCCTTATACAGTCTGACCCTGGCTAGTCATTCTGCTTGTAGTTTTAAATCTTTGTGTACAGACTGTAATTCACAAAACAATTTTGAGCCATTTAAATTCAGCAAATCTTTCCAAACATTAGGGCCTTTTACAATCACAGCCAGAAATGTTGGGTTGTCAGCTACTAATGCCATTACTCATTAACAGTGGCTATGATACTAAAATCGTCAGTTGGATTTTTGAAGGGGACATTTTACTAGTGAAAGCAGCAAATGAAAATGGCCAGGAAGGAGAGCCTGGCCAGTGTTGCTCAGTGGTTGAGCATCAATCCATGCAACCAGGAGGTCACGGTTCGATTCCCAGTCAGGGCACAGGGCATGTGCACAGGTTGTGGGTTCAATCCCCAGTAGAGGGCATGCAGGAGGCAGCCTATTGATGTTGATGTTTCTATGTTTTTTTAATTGATTTTAGAGAGAGGAAGGGAGCGAGAGAGAGAAACATCAATGATGATCCATACTGGGGATTGAGCCTGCAACCCAGGCATTTACTCCGATGGGGAATCGCACTGTGACCTCCTGGTTCATAGGTTGAAGCTCAACCACTGAGCCACACAGGCTGGGCAAAACATTATTTTTTAAAAAGAAAATGTCCAGGAAAGAGAGATTAACCTTTTTAAAAATCTGTGGTTTGTCCCCATTGTCTTCCCTAAATTGACCAATAAGAATGTTTGGAAATTCTATTCATGCATATGAATGTATTTAATATTAATGTATTTAGTTATTGTTTTTCCTCTAAATGGGCAGGAACTCTACTAAATAAAATGAAAATGTACATTCATGCACACACACATAACTCAGGCACACGCTTATACTAGTTAACCTGCCTTACCTTGTGTGGGATAAGTATTTGCATAATTTCTGCTGTTTGTCCTGGAATACATTACATAGAGTTGTCTATTTGAGAAGCAACTTAATTTCAAATCAGGTGCTATGATTTTAGCATGTTCCCTTGTAACTTTCAGCTAGTTCTTTTTAAATTTTTTTTGTCTCTTTTTTCCTCTGTTAACAATCTCTTAACTAGTGTGGCCTTTCTCTCATAGCATCAGTAGTTGAACAGACCTATCATAGCTTCTCAATTTCTCTGATGTATAAGATAGCAACCTACCTATTAGGCACCCTCCAGGGCTCCCAAGAAAGTCTGGGGCTTAGTTAGTAGTCCCGTACCCATGTTGGTTTCTTTTTTTAAAAATATATTTTATTGATTGTTTACAGAGAGGAAGGGAGAGGGATAGAAAGTTAGAAACATCGATGAGAGAGAAACATCGATCAGCTGCCTCCTGCACACCTCCTACTGGGGATGTGCCTGCAACTAAGGTACATGCCCTTGACCAGAATCGAACCTGAGACCTTTCAGTCTGCAGGCCGACGCTCTATCCACTGAGCAAAACCAGTTAGGGCCATGTTGGTTTCTTATTTTCGACAAATGAACCGTGGTAATGTAAGGTTTCTCAATCTTGGCACTGCTGGCACTTTGGCCCAGATAATTCTTTGTTGTAGGGGGCTATTCAGTGCATTGTTGCACAATTAGCAGGATCCTGTCTTCTATCTACTAGACACTAGTAGCAGCCCTTTCCCCAGTTGTGACAATCAAAAAGGTCTCCAGACATTGTCAGAGGTTCTCTGTGGTACAGAATGGTTCTTGGTTGAGAACCACTGAGATAGAGCGTGGCTGCCTGCCTATGGGGTTCCCCTTCAGGCCCTCAGTATGAACTTTGTGGATTCCTATATTTTAAGCCATTCCTATCTTCTAAACATATCCTCCAAATCTAGAAATAGACTATTAGTCTTTTGTGTGTGATACCATAGCAGAGGAACCAGACATTAACTTAAAAAAACTATTTTAGCCCGGCCGACGTGACTCAGTAGTTGAGTGTTGACCTATGAACCAGGAGGTCACAGTTTGATTCCTGGTCAGGGCACATTCCTGGGTTGCAGGCTCGATCCCCAGTAGGGGGCGTGCAGGAGGCAGCCGATCAATGATTCTCATCATTGATGTTTCTATCTCCCACTCCCTCTCCTTTCCTCTCTGAAATCAATTAAAAAAAAGAGAAAAAAACTATTTCAAAGTAAACTTTGGGCAGTTCATTAATGTACTTATTTTGGCTTCTGCTCCTTAGACCAGTGATGGTGCACCTTTTGAGCTCGGCGTGTCAGCATTTTGAAAAACCCTAACTTAACTCTGGTGCCGTGTCACATATAGAAATTTTTTGATATTTGCAACCATAGTAAAACAAAGATGTATATTTTTGATATTATTTTATATATTTAAATGCCATTTAACAAAGAAAAATCAACCAAAAAAATGAGTTCGCATCTCACCTCTGACACGTGTGTCATAGGTTCACCATCACTGCCTTAGACAAAATTTATAAGTTTAATTCTTTTAGCTCTTCAGGATGACTAGGCTTTTTTTCCCATTTTAAGCTCATTTAGATATTAAAAATTTGTATTGCGATCACATTGCTACTTAATTGCTACCCATTCTTCAATTTAGCAAACTTTTTTGAAGAGGATAGAAGCATAGTTCCTGTCCTTAAGTAACCTGCAATCTAGGGGAAACAAAGGAGTTTTAGGCAAATATTGTTTCTAGGGCAATAGTTCCTTTTCATCATCTGGGAACTACTGGGTACAATCTCTTACATGTTTAATTCTTGCTATACTATTTTTTTTCAGTTTGTTTTTTTTTTTAAGTATCGACATGGTTTTTAAAAAACCTCTCGCAATTGAGATGCCAGTTCCCTTCTCTTAAAAATAAGCTTGCCCTGGCTGGTTTGGCATCAGCCCAAGGACCCAAGGGTCTCAGGTTTGATTCCTGGTCAAGGACACGTACCTGGGTTGCAGGTTTCCCAGCCCTAGTAGAGGTGCGTGCAGGAGGCAACCAATTGATGTGTCTCTCACATCGATGTTTCTCTCTCCCCTCCTCTCCTTTTACTCTCTCTGGAAATCATTGGAAAAAATATCCCCGGGTAAGGATTGAAAAAGAAAGAAAGAAAATAGGAAAGAAAAAAAATTCTCACCTTGGTAAAGGTAAACATTTAGTAAAAGCAATGGGTCAACCAATTATAAAGCTAGTGCAAAAAATTAAAAGGAAAAAGTAGGAAGATCATGTGTAATTACAACAATAAATTAAGGGATATACACAAACACACACCACACACACACACACAAAGTTAAAAAAAAAAACTAAAAGAAGAAGACCTTTATATGTGTCTGGTAGCTGGGATGTAGGGCTTGCTGAGAAATCTTACCATCATACTTCTCTGCGGCCATGAACCTATATATATCCTAAGAGAAAAATAAGTATTCAGGTTGACCCCCTGGCAGCCATTTTGGGCCTGGTCCTTCAGTGCCTAAGAATTTATGGGAAGCACAATGTGTAAGAAACCCAGAAGTTATTCTGAACCCTGGCAAATCCCCTAACTCAAAACTTGCCACATAATATCAGTTCACATTATTATATTGGTAATTACATCCTTTGGCTAGAAATTGCAGATATTGGGATGCCTTTAACTATTTTTATACCTTGTGAAGATGACAGTTGTATAAAGCAACCCTGCAGTGTACTGTAATGGAGAAGCAGTGATGACACTGGATCCTTCCCCTGACCTCCATGCTCTGGTGGAGAGTTGCTAATAGGTGAGGACCAACAGAGAAGGAGTGGAAACACAACATACTTTTTTTAAAAAAAATACATTTTTATTGATTTCAGAGAGGAAGGGAGAGGGAGGGAGAGAGAAACATCGATGAGAGAGAATCATGGATTGGCTGCCTCCTGCACGCCCCCCAGTGGGGATCGAGCCTGCGACCCAGGCATGTGCCCTTGACCTGAATCGAAACTGGACCCTTTGGACTGCAGGCTGACGCTCTATCCACTGAGCAAACCGGCCAGGGCCACAACATACTTTTAATGTGTAGCTATCACACTGGAAGGAGCTGTGGTAGCTTTGCTTTTTGTGTGTGCATGCTATAGAAGAGAAAAAAGGCGGTATTGCCAAAAATAAGGGACAAACCCCCCCCCCCCACACACACACACACCTAGAGCTAAATGGCCAATTCCTAGAGTTTTTCCTTAGATGGTTCGAGAATGGCATTTAGGGGTGAGGGCAAGGTCACCCTTAATACCGAGAGAAGATATCTGAGGTGTCTTTATATGTCAGCAAATAATGAAACCAATAAGGATGATCTCAATCCAATGCCAGCGTACCTGTCCTTTGACCTCAACAACTTCCTGCCGTTCCACTCTATCCATATTTGTTTTCTCTAGAATGATCAGAATGCTAGATTTTAAAAGTTTTAGCTCTGGTAGAATTTTTTAGAAGCTTGCCTGATTTTTAATTCTTTTTTTCTTTATTGCCAGACAAGGGGAGAGGGAGTATCACTAGGATAGAGAATGGTTTGTAGTAAAAATGAAAGATGGAAACAGAATGAGAATGTGAATCCCAGTACCTTGTCTTCAGTGATGCCATGTGGCATAGGCGAGCAGTTTTAAAGGAGCCCAAATGATGGATCTTGCATCATAGGAGCTAGAAAGAACCTTGAGCATTTCCAACCTTTAAGCACGGGAGAATCTGTAGTATTTTGAAAGAGGAGAAGTGTCTATAGCGTCCCTTGGTAATTCACACTAATGCTTTAACAACTTTCAGAATCAGGAAATTCTTCCGTATGAGTTACAACCTAAATTCTTCATGCTGCTTAAGCCTGTTTCTTCTTGTTCTGTCCTCAGTGGAGAGATTGAACAGCTGGTCACAGGCCCCTACACAAGAGCTACTCACATAATTGAAAACTCTTCTTACTAGTAAATCTCCCCTTTAGCTACTCTTTCTTGCTCCTTTTTTTTTTTCCCTTCATGGCTAAATAATCTCAATTTTCTTAAGCTGTTCTCAGAGGTCTTTCAACCCCTTTAATTATTGTTGTGTCTTTCTGCCAAGCCTTCTCTAAATGCTGGGTCAGCTGTTAGCTACCAGAACTAGACACCATTTTCCCAGAAGGATTTGAACAGTACCGAGGGCAATGAGATCACTTCCTCACGCGATACTTGCTATGCCTTAATAATACATCACAGACATTCTATTTCCTTTCATTCTTTTATGGTTTGCACCTACATTTGTTGCTGACTCATGGCCAGACTATTGTTTGGTTTTCCAGAATGAATAGAAGCTTTCTGCTGTATTTTGCTTTCCATATTAGGCATGAATTCTTACTCTGCAGCATGTCTTTGACTCCATCATTAACCAAACGATCATTTAAACCTAAGTCAGAAAAAAATACATAAGTTCAGATTAAGCATCAATCAACCCATGCTTTCAATAGGAATGAACTGGTGGTGCTTTTCAGTTTACTGCCTTTCTGTAATGGTTTGTCTCCTAGCTACAAGGGGCTATTTTGATAAAGTCAGTTTCGAGACCAGTGGAGCAAGAGATTGTTATAGGACATTGTAACTGAAACTTGTAGTTCTTTTGACAAAGTCTCTCACTGTGTCTTTGTGTACAAGATGAGAAACATGTGCAGTAAAGGTTAGACAATAACTGGAAAGAGTCACACTTCAACAGTCAGAGAGGGCTGAGTCCTGGACTTGTGTTCACCTGAGGTGCAGGTTCTGGTGATGTGGCTCATGTTTTGTTTTATTTTTTTTGTTAATCCTCACCCAAGGATATTTTTTTCCCATTGATTTTTTTCAAGAGAGTGGAAGGGAGGGGGAGAGACACAGAGAGAGAAACATGGATGTGAGAGAGACACATTGATTGGTTGCTTCCCTCATGCACCCCAACCGGGGCTGGGGATTGAGCCTTCAACCAAGGTACATACCCTTGACCAGAATTGAACCCGAGATCCTTCAGTCCGAGGGCTGATGCTCTAACCACGGAACAAAACCAGCTAGGACGTGGTTCATGTTCAACCTTGGCCTAAATGTTTGATATTTTCACCAGTGACTTTTTTGATGAAGACAGAACACATATTTTAAAATGTACAGAATATACAGAGTTGGGTATAATGGCTAATTCATGGACTGTAAGAGATAGGATTTTTAAGGATATTGATGAGATTGTACAGTGTACACTGGGATCAGACTGACAGGGCAGTATTTGACAGAAGTGAGAGGAAACAAATCCAAATGAATAAGTACAGAATGAAGGAATCACTGGAAGCAGCCAAAATCATTATTTTCTGTCATACCCAATACGCAGTGATGGCGAACCTTTTGAGCTCGGCGTGTCAGCATTTTGAAAAACCCTAACTTAACTCTGGTGCCGTGTCATATATAGAGTTTTTTTGATATTTGCAACCATAGTAAAAGAAAGGCTTATATTTTTGATATTTATTTTATATATTTAAATGCCATTTAACAAAGAAAAATCAACCAAAAAATGAGTTCGCGTGTCACCTCTGACACGCGTGTCATAGGTTCGCCATCACTGCATAGAGCATTAGTAACTTGTGGTGTTCACAGGCCTTAGAAGTTAAAAAAGGGGGGGTCTTGGGATCACTGAGTAACAAATGTGGGAAATTCTGAGGCTAAGCAAAGTTTAACATGTTTCTTTACTGATGACCTTCTTAGCTTCTAATATGTTAATGTACATTCAGAATTTTAAGAGGTGGGTATAACATGCAATGTTTCCTTAATTCATTTAACCTTTTTATGAAGCATTTTGCTGGATGATTGATCTGCTGGATACACTGGGAAACACTGACTCAGAGGTTGTAGTTGAGTGGAAACCCTGTGCGAGCCTGTAGTATTGAACAAAAGCAAGTCATCCAGTTATATTGGATGAGAAATGGAGGGTCCATTCCCAGCAGGTCATATGTGGAGAATAATTTTCTAAAGGACAGTGGCAAATCAAGCCATGTCATATGAGGAAGAAATAAAAGGAATGGGGATGAGGTGGCATGGACATGACAGCTTTGGTAAAATACTTAAAAGGCTGTTAGAAGGCTGAAGACTTCTGGGTTTCTGGTCAGATGGATAATTATAATGACAGTAACAACAGCAAATACTGACATGGCCCTTGCTATGTGCCAGACACTGTTCCAAGTGCCTTTCACTTGTTAACTCATTTAAATCTTACAACTCTATGAGATAGGCACTATTAATAGTTCCACTTCATGGCAGAAGAAAATTAAGACACAGGGAGATAAAGTTATTTCCCATGGTCACACAGCTGATAAGTGGCAAACAGGGGTCAAACTCCTGGAGCCTCTAATTCTATTCGTTCTGCTGGTGGATTTCAGCTCAGGCTGAAGACACTTTTAATAGGGCTCCCTGGACATAAATATTCAAGATCGTCCATTAAAGATGTTTGCTCTCGTGCACGGGTGGTGTTTATATAGAGTCTAAGAGAATGCATTAGCGTTGGTTAGGAGTTTGAGCTCTATGACTGCTAAAGGTCTTACAGCTCTGTGGTGCCATTGCAAGATGAATTCACTTCTGTGGGTCCCATTCAGCTTTTAAATTTTCCACAAAGTACCTCAAAAAGTGCTCAACAAAAGCTTTTATCAGAAGCTTGAATTTATACCATTTGCAGCTAGGAAATTTAAGGTTAAACAACTCATTACAATGTTGGGAAATTTGTAGTCAGGGGTAATGACTGGTACTACTGAAGTGGTGGGTGTTGCAAGGCAAGTGACCTGTTGATCTAAATGCTACTGCCTTCCTATGTGAAATGTGAATAGAATCTTTATTAACAAACCACATTCAAGGGAAGCAACATGGGTTTGCAATTCAAATACACATTGCCTGTATAATACTAAATAGCCATCATATATTCAGTTTAAATTGGTCTCAGAATAGGTAGTGCCCTTGGGTTCTTGGCAAAGTGAATGAAAATCGTTACTAGAGAAGGCATTTTCCGTCAAGGGCTCAAAGCACCTCCAGAAAATATTTTAAGGTCAATGTAGTACATGGTAAAAAAATAATAAGCTCACAAGAAATCAAGGTGAGCAAAAAGCAGCAGAAATAGCAGACCGCAGAAGCAGATCCACAGTAATTTTATGTCTTGGAATTATTAGAGATTATTTTTTGAAAACTATGGTCACTCTGTTTAAGAGAAAATAACAGACATTGGAAAATATCTGCAGGGAACCACAATCTTTAGAAGTGACCTTAAAAATGACCAACTAGCAGTAGCTGGTTTGTTCTCAGTGGATAGAGTGTTGGCCCATGGACTGAAGTTGTGTGTTTGATTCGGGTCAAGGGCACGTACCTCAGTTGCGGGCTCGCATCCCTGGCATCAGTTGGGAGGCAACCAATTGATGTTTCTCTCTCTTTGTCTCTCCTCCTCCCTTCCACTCTCTCTAAAAATCAATGTAAAAATATCCTCAGGTAAGGATTAACAACAACAAAATGACCAACTAGAACTTCTAGATATTAAAAAGTACAATAACCAAAGTTTAAAACATACTGTATGAGTTTACAACAGACGGAATGATTCTAAAGAGAGAAATAGATTCCTGGCAGAAGGGATTGTTTGCAACAAAGCATAAAGGACAAAAAAGGGGAAAACTAGAGAAATGCAGGCTAGATAGAAAAAGTCTACATTTATCTTATAGATTTCTGTAAGCAGAGCAGACAGGGGATGGAGAAGAGACACTATTTGTTGAGATGATGACTGAGAAGATTCCAGAGCTGACTAAAGACTTGAACCCACAGGTTTCAGAAGCCCAGTTAATTCTAAAAAGTATAAATAAAACCCTAGAGACACAATACAAGACAGGAAAAGGACAAATTGCCTTCAAAGGAACAACAGTCAGCTTTACTGCTGACTTCTTAGCAGTAGCAGCAGAAAAAGTGAGATAAAAGTGGAATAATATTTCAGTGTGCTACAACAAAGTAAAAACAAAACCCCCCAAACCTAAAAATCTATGTCCAATGAAGATAGCTACCAAGAATATGGATAAAAAAGAGAGATTTTTCAGATAAAACCCGAGATATTCACCACCAGCAGATACTAAAGGAGTGAAAAACAAAAAGGAAGTCGTCAATCTAACAATATAAAAAAATTAAAAGAGTCTTGTGGGGTTAAAAAAGCAAGATCTAATTTAAATGCACAACTATGATAATATATAAATCAAGTGATGGGTAAATATATTTTGAGCTTTCTAAAATCATTGTACTGCTTGGGAGGAATGGTATTTATTAAAATTTAGACGTTGAAAGAGGGAGAAAGAAAGAGGGGAAAATAAAGACACAGACAAAGAAACAGCAGGTCACCAAGAAACCGACACTAGGCCTGGCAGTTTGCATTCAGCTCTGCCACCAATTAGTTGTATGGCCTTTGAAAAGCTACTTCTCTCATCTATGTCTGTTGTTTTTTGTGGGGTTTTTTGTTTTGTTTGTTTTTTGTCTGTAAAATGAAGCTTTGGGACTAGATGAATTTTGAAACCTCTTCATTATGATTCTATGACACATTGAGAAATAGATTCTTTAGAGAAAAAAGGAATCAATAGTTCTGAGTTATTTTTTTCCCTCCTTTGAAATTTTATCAATAAACACTTGTCTTTTACTTCTGGCTAACTTATATATCTGCTCAAACACTGGAGCTCAATATAGTCTCACTCAGGCGTGTATTTTGCTTTCCATTAGCTTGTTTTTTGTTTGCTTGTCATCTTGTAGCCAGAGTAATGGCAGCTCACAGCCTTAGGGGTAGATGGCTCATGTGAATGTTAGGGGGACCATTTGCAGAAACGAGCTGCAAAAACTGGCCTTCATTGTACAACTTACTGCTTTTTTTTTAACTCATGACCTCAACTGACATGTGCCTCCTTTACTTTCTCACCTTCTCCCCACCCCCCCACCTTTCACTCTCCCTCCTGTCTCTGCAGGCCAATAATAAGCCTGAGATCGAAGCGGCCCTCTTCCTAGACTGGATGAGGCTGGAACCGCAGTCCATGGTGTGGCTGCCAGTCCTGCACAGAGTGGCTGCTGCAGAAACTGCCAAGCATCAGGCAAAGTGTAACATCTGCAAGGAATGCCCAATCATTGGATTCAGGTAATAGGAGCCCGCCAGATGTCAATTTTTTTTCATGTCCTTTCTTGCCTTTTAATGCCTTGATCTTTTACCTCCTGTACCAGTTGCTGTTAGTCTTCAAAGTGGGAAAGGAGGTGATCCATCACGCCCCTGACCACTGCGTTATTTTGGTGGATCTGGCTCTTTAGGCAGGTGTCTCTCTCCACCTGTGCTTTTCAGCTCTGCAGAGGCCCAGTCTTGGGTGAACACGACTGACTGCCTCTCTCCACTAAGATATGTGTCCGTCAACAGTATACAGATAAACCGTGCCGCCACCTTCCTGCAACCAAAACATTTTGACCATCTTTTTTTTTTCTTTTTTTTTCACGGTCTTTTCTGTTTATAGGCAGTATCCAAGAATTAGTTATAAAACTAAGGAATGATTCTATTTTGGGAGACCCGTCATGGTAGCTCAGTCTCTTATGCACTTTGTACCATTTCCCTCCCGTAAAGTAATAAGACTTGTTTTAAGCACCCTGGAACTTCTTTATCTGCTAATCTGATTAGGCTCTTCACGTAGTATCCTAATGAACTTCTAAGGGAATATAAAGTATGCAAGTAAATGAAAGATTCACAAAGCAGCTATAAAAGGAAAATGTTCCTTCTAAGTTTAAAAGTAAAAAAGAGATAAGAAACATAGCAGGTTATTATTCGGATATTCTTAAACTGTCACAGAAAACAACTGGCTCTTAAACCTTCCGCCTTGTCGACCTGTTTGGGGAGACAGAATATTTTTAAATGGATTCATCTTATTGAACAGTAATCCCCAATCCAAATTCTGAAATGATGATGTATTTAAACATCTGGGTCAACATCAAGGTTTCCTTAGTGATGACTAAGTCACAAAGTTGTAAACTATAGTCCATGCCTGTTCAGAATCCACTTAGCCGCTAAGTAAATACTCTTCCTGGTTATGCTTGGACTTGTTTTAATACTTGGTTGCCTAATAACTACTTTGTCATTTGTGTGCTCTGTCCTTCCATACTTCATGCTCTTTACAAAGGGGTTTTACAAAAGCTTGAGAGCAGTGGTTCCCAACGTGAGGCACATGCCCCACAGGGGGGCAATTTGATTTTTAAGGGGGACAATTTGAGAATGAGTTATTAACAGTGAATTTTTTGCATTTCTTATGGTTCTAGGGGTCTCATATATAGTATATAAATATATATTGTGACCTATTTATGCATTTCAGTTCTATATTATGTTTTGAAACTTTATTTGCTATTTTTTCACATCACTTCATATTATTATTTTTTTAACAATTTCTTAATGACTTCTTCCTCAGTACTTAACTGTCCTTTCGTTCTTTTATTTTCCTTTTTCATGGACGCCATGTTCTTTGGAAGCTTGTTTAGACCAATGAATAGCCTTTTAGGCTTCCTCCACGTGAATAGGAGTTCACTTTTTGAATAATAAGAATTATATGTCACGGGGGGGGAGGGGCGCATCAGGATTTTAGAGATGCTTAGGTGGGGCATGGCCAAAATAAGGTTGGGAACCACTGCTTTAGAGGTTTCTAAAGCCTAGATAGACAACACTGAGTAGGCAGTGCTTGCAAAGGACACCTTCTTTCTGTCCTGGTTTTGGCAGGTAAGAATGATGCTGTGGCAGGGGCGGGTGTGGGGAGCCACAGGGCAGAGCATTGCATTCCTTCTTTCCTGAGCTCCCCTCCCTAGTAAGATGCATAGCGGGAAATTTATAAAAATAAGAAAGGAGATGCTTTGGAAGATCTAAGAGCATTTTTACATTCACTCCTTTTATCCTTATCAGATTCGATTATTTTAGGAATTAGCACTTCTCTTTCCTCCCTGCTCTCCCCTTTCCCTAAAGATGGTTGGGATCTAAAAAAGGTATCTCCCCCCCCCATTTCCCATATGTGACATAAGGAATATGTTTATTTGAATTGGCTCAAATTCTTACCTGAGAAAGCGAAAGGCAGAGAGAATGTGAAACAAAGGATACACTATTCAAAATGTACCGTCTAGTACGCACACATTATTAATTCTTTTCATCTAATCCAATTTTTGTGCTTTATTGGGGCTTCAGTTATCATTTGTGGGTAATGTGGTAAGGGATTTCTGAAGAGAGACAGATGAAAGAGATTATTCAAGTAACTCTCTGAAGATGAATCATGTCAATCAATCAGAAAAAGTAATTTAAAAAGATTTATTTTAATGGAAAGTTCTTGTTTAATTTTCTTTTGTTTTATGAAATTGCTTCATATATATCCAATGTTCTTTTAATATATATATATTGATTTTTAAAGAGAGGGGAAAGGAGAGGGATAGAGATAGAAACATCGATGAGAGACAGACATCAATCAGATGGCTGCCTCTTGCACGACCCACTGGGGATTGAGCCCGCAACTAGGGCATGTGCCTGACTGGGAACTGAATGACCTTCTGGTTCATAGGTTGATGCTCAACCACTGAGCCACACAGGCCGGGCTCATCTTTATATATATTTTTGAAAAAACTGCTTCAGAAAATTTTTGTTCCCATGATGGGTAGGGGGGCTACAATACATGCATCTGTCTCTCCTGGAAGTTCTTTCAAATTCTAGTATTTGGTCTTCAAAAGACGGGAAGTTTGCCAGTATCTTCGTACTTAATCTGAAAGAGTTCCTAGTGGAGTTTAAATAAGAACTGAATTTCTCTTCCCTCCTTCCATATGGTTATAGGATAATCTTTCTGCCAAAATGTGTTGATACTGTAGGAGAAGCACCAGACAAATCTGGAGGTAGGAAGTTAATCACTTACATTGTGGGATTAATGAACACCACAGGCTGGTTTTAGCATTAAGACAGTGTGGTGGAAGGTTTATTAAAGAATGTTCTTTGGGAATTTGATTTGAAGAAATACATACGTGTTTGTTTTTGTTCTTTACCAGGTACAGGAGTCTGAAACACTTTAATTATGACATCTGCCAAAGTTGCTTTTTTTCTGGTCGAGTTGCAAAAGGCCATAAAATGCACTACCCCATGGTGGAATATTGCACTCCGGTAAGTTGGATGCCTCCCTGATGTGAGTGAGTTCGCCTGGGAGAAGTTTCCATTTGGGACAGTATTACAGTTCTTGTGTAATGCTGTGATGTCTACGTTCCCCAGATGTTCCACAGCTAAAGTGGCTCTAAATTGTGGTGCCAGGATTTACTTTATCCCTAGTGCATAGGGCAAGGGCTGGCCCATGTGGTCTGTTGTAGACACTCAAATACTGACGAGTGAATAAAATACGTTTTTCTTCCATTTGCATTGGCTGTAGGGAAGACATTTTCACATTTCTTTTGCACAGCCCTAGCAGTCGTGTGGAGAGGTTTCATGGTCATGGGGCATGTTGGGTTTAGGAGTATAATGTGGGTTCCCCACAATTCATAATCTACCCCTTTCTAGCAATCGTGCTCATCTCCTATCTGTTTTATCTACTAACACTTGTCAAGCAAATGCTAGGTATTTACCTTTTAAACTACTCAGTGTGAAATTGGTATTATTTTTACCCCTCTTTTATAGATGAGGGCTCTGAGCTCCTAAGGTTAAATAATTTGCCCAAGGCTCCAGAATTACGAGGTGGAGCCTTCTAAGATGTTGTTTTGGGAAAATATTAAGTGGCTAGCAGGACTTTGGAAAATCACTGGCAGGAAGGAAAGGGCCTAGACCTGGTGGTTAGGCAAACCTGGGTGTAAATCCTATGTTCCTTCAGCACTAGCTGCTTCCTAGTCACAGCCTGTGAATAGCAGCACTGGCATTGCCTGGGAGCTTCCTTATTAGAAACCCAGAACGCCAGGCCCCGCCCCTGACTTTCTCAAGCAAAACCTGCATTTTCTTCAGATTTGCAGGTGGTTCCCACACACACCAATTCAAGAAGCTCTGCTTTAGAGTATTTCTCTCTTCCATCGTCAGAGTGACCCTCTCAGTGTTTCCATGGTCTTTCTCTCTTTTCGCAAAGGTATTTGCTGGTGGAGAATGAACCGTGCTGTGAATATACTGAGTGGGTGAAACATGGTATCCATGTGGACAATAGTACATTTTTAAAATACCGTACAGTGTGGCAAAACTTAAGGTTAACTTTTCAACTTTAAGACTTCTAGAAATTACCACTTATTGAGTAGCCCAGTAATTGAGGTACTTCATTTATTCAGTGTAACAACTTCTTGAGGTATGATTGTCCCCATTTCACAGGGGATCTGAGCCTCAGACAGGTCAATAACTCATTCACCCAAGTTAATCCCACTAGTAAATGCCAGGCCTGGTTTCAAAACCCTGGTTTTGTCTGATTCCAAGGCCTTTGCTCTCAACCCTTAATCTCTCCGAGATTACAGAACGAATGCCCTGAGTTGGAGCACTGGGGTGGTCCTTCTTATGGAGGCTTTACTCTCCCAAGTCTGATGTCAACCCAATTTCCCTTTCAGACAACATCCGTAAAAAATCAATAAAATATATTTAAAAAAATATTTTTAGGTGAGGATTAAAAACAAAAAGTATGCTTATGAGTAGGAAAAACGTTCTTAGATTTAATTTTTTGGGCAACTTTTATTTGAATACAATGTGTGATTAAGATGATTTTATTTCTGAGAATAAAACATATTGCAAGTGTTTGGTATGTTCATTCAGTCCATGAACCCACTGTATTGGACACCTGCTTTCTGCAGGTACAACTGTTCTACTGTAGATACTTCCGGCACACAGTTGACCAAGATAAGGTCCCTGCTCTCAAGGAGATACCAACCTTCATCCAAAAAGACAGCCACCTATTGAATCACTGTAAAGTGATGAGAGCTAATTACAAATATGTACAGCATCCTGTGGGAACACATACAAGAAACTCAGTGATCTGATGGCTTCATAAAGAAGTCCCAATTTTGATACATTTTTGAATCTCTGATGTCCAAAGGGGATGGTGCTTATGGTTCTTAATGCTACAACATTTATTTTATTATAGTAGTTATGTCCTATACATAACATAATTTTCCAAAGGATTGTCTTCTGACTTAGGAAAAATTCAGGTGTCAGGATTGTATGTAAACTCATTTCTTGAAGGCTGTAGTTCATCCATAAAAATATTAAATGTCTAGATTAACATACAGTAGAAGTAACTGCCCTATGGGAATATTGGCTACTCTTGAGAATTGGTACTGGAAGTGAGTTGGCCATTGGGTTCTGTTAGCACTTACTTGGTGCTGCTTTTTCATTGTTGTGATTCTCTTCTTCCTTTTATAGACCTTTTCAAGCAAGTGGCAAGTTCAACAGGATTTTGTGACCAGCGCAGGCTGGGCCTCCTTCTGCATGATTCCATCCAAATCCCAAGACAGTTGGGTGAAGTTGCATCCTTTGGGGGCAGTAACATTGAGCCGAGTGTCAGAAGCTGCTTTCAGTTTGCCAATAATAAGCCTGAGATCGAAGCGGCCCTCTTCCTAGACTGGATGAGGCTGGAACCGCAGTCCATGGTGTGGCTGCCAGTCCTGCACAGAGTGGCTGCTGCAGAAACTGCCAAGCATCAGGCAAAGTGTAACATCTGCAAGGAATGCCCAATCATTGGATTCAGGTACAGGAGTCTGAAACACTTTAATTATGACATCTGCCAAAGTTGCTTTTTTTCTGGTCGAGTTGCAAAAGGCCATAAAATGCACTACCCCATGGTGGAATATAGCACTCCGACAACATCAAGAGAAGATGTTCGTGACTTTGCCAAGGTACTAAAAAACAAATTTCGAACCAAAAGGTATTTTGCGAAGCATCCCCGAATGGGCTACCTGCCAGTGCAGACTGTCTTAGAGGGGGACAACATGGAAACTCCTGTTATTCTGATCAACTTCTGGCCGGTGGATTCTGTGCCTGCCTCGTCCTCTCAACTTTCACACACCAGTGCAGACTGTCTTAGAGGGGGACAACATGGAAACGTGAGTAGTGGCAAAAGCAAAACAGATTCTCATTTGATGTATATTCAGGCTCCTTTCAGCTGAATACCTTCCTTCACTCCGAAATGCAAACAGTCTCTCCTATTTCTTTCTCTAGATTTCCTTTAGATGAAAAGAGCAAAACAGGCTGATGTCGGCATTTTCTGTGTCAATTGTCCCATGACAATTACCTTTCCCAAAAGTTAAAGTTTATCTCACAGGGAAAACATCGTGCTCCAACTGCTAAATTACCTCTAAAAGCTTTTAAGAAATACGGGACTGTTTACAAATGAGTGATTCCAATATTTCATTCTGATTTTCCTCCCTCACAAATCAGTAGATGTGTGTCTCTTTGGATCTGATTGTGTGGTCATATTGAGTCACTTTTTTTCTATTTGAAAGAAGATAGAGTCTCAGGAAATTCTTTCACAGTAAGTAGTAATGATTCTCACGATCAAGCTGAGGATGCCTTCACCTCACTTAAACCTTCTTCTCTCCACAACTCTGGTGGCAATCACACCACTGTTGGTTTTTCTTTTAATTCACTTTCCACTTTTCTTTGGCTGTTGCTTTCCATGGTTTATCCTTAATTGGTTAGGTTTTATTTATTTTGACCTTTCAGTAATTTTTTTTGAGGCTGAGTTTGCCTGTGTCTCTTCACCACCTCATTTTTTGTTTTGCAGTCCTGTTACTCTGATCAACTTCTGGCCGGTAGATTCTGCGTGAGTACTTCTGCTGAAGGGTGCTGCTGCCACCAACACATTTGCTTGCTGATTTTTAAACTTTTGTTTGTTTGTTTGTTTTGTTTTAAAGACATATTGATTTCCTTTGTTTCATTTTGATTTATTTCTTCCCTTGCTAAAACTTTGAGAGTGCCATCGACCACAGATCAGGAGAATCAGACTAAGGTTTTCAGGTCCCCACCTGGTCCAACTGGAATGAGCAGAAATCCTGGCCTTGAGTTCAAAAGCACATCAAAGAAATTATTGGGTTGTTAGTTGTGTTCCTGGGAGACATGTTTATATATTCAATTACAAGCAGGGAAGAGCTTTCTGATTACATAATACCATTCTTTAGCCACGTTCCTTGAGATTCCATGCTTTAAGGCCTTTGAAAGGATGATGGTTTATTCTTTAGGGCTTGTTATAAGTGAACCATTAAATATCAGCAGAATCCATTGTATAGTGGGATGCTGAGTTGGGCTGAATAATTTCAGTAAGGTGTGCGGACTTTTTATCATGTAATGCCATGCTAATTGACTGATATTTATATACATGAGCTCATTTTTCAACTAAACTCACTTTGCTCTTCTCTCCTAAATATTCAGCTCATAAGCAGAAAAGTGTACTGCAGTCTTTATTACTATTGGCGTGTATTAATAATACTAATATTAGATACCAACAGATAATTGATTTATCTCAGAGTTTATAATGGTAGAAAATTCATTTTGGGGGTCTGTGATTTATGTATTAGCAAACAGTGTGCATGTTTTAAAATCATTGTGTGGTTTTTTTGATATTTCAAAGTGTACTTTATTAAAATATGTATTTAAAGTCAGACAGCTCTATTATATATAAGGGGTAAATGACCAATTTGGAAGACAGGCTTGTGTAAGAATTCAATTTATTTTTATTGGGTCTTTTTTTATTGTTCCACCATGTAATTTAATTTAAAGTAGATCCTTTTTTAAATCCTGTAGTGATAAATGCAAACAATTAATTGAGATTTATTTTAGGTCTTTATTGGCTTAAAGGAAGTGTAAGGCATCTTTTTTTAAACTGCATTATTATTCCCCTTAATTTTGAGATATGGGAGCTATAAGTAGTGAACTACCTGATTTGTTTAACCATCATGTGTAAACAACGTGGGGAGAATGAATTCTGTTCCTTGTTATTGGTAATTGTTTCCCCTAACCCAGGTAGTTTATTAGTTTATATAAGTTAGACCCTTTCATAAATAAGAAGCTTTTAAAAAATAGATGTGCTGAAATTCTCAGCTTGATTGGATCCTGATAAACAAATGAGTTTACTCTGTGTTGGAATAAGTTTTAACCAGTTAAAAAAATCCAAAAGATAAATAGGCTAAAGAATAATTTTTAAAAATTCATGGATAGTAATAGTACAAAATAATAAGCAAAGAATAATAGTTCCTTGAAAGAAGAAAAAAATGTTTATTTAATACATACACTCATGAGAAAAAATTATTTCAATGAGTTTTTGGTGTGACTGATTTTAACTACAGGGTATTTGTTTTAAACTTTTAAGAACTTTAAAATTAATAACAGCCTTTTTAAAAATGTCTTCTCAGACAACTAAAACATGCCCTCACCTTGTCTTCTTATAAAAGTTAACTAGATTATTCAGAAAGAGTAGTAAGCTCTAATTTTAAAGAAGAAAACAAACCCAGCAGACTAAAGTTCCTGGTTTCTTTAACACCAGTCATCTTTTTAAGGTCCTTCCTCATAGGATTATATAATTTCTAAAATATACTGTAAAGCTATTCTATTCAGGCAGAAGAGCCAGGTCCTAAGGTGTTTTACTTTGCAAGAATTCTATCTGTCGTTAACAAATCCTATGATGATGACAGCATTTATTCCATTTACTATGGATCACAGAGTTTGAAGGTTTACTGAGGTACAGATCTTTCCTTTTTCCTTTGACAAAACCTTTATTTACCTATATCTGTCATATCATTTAAAACTAAATCTAGCATAAATCTTTTACATTGTTTGCCCACAAATGAGACAGTCAAATAATATTCGTTGAGTTATTCTCCTTTGAAACCTAAATGAATGAAAACCTAGTGGAATTTTCACAAAAGAGAAGATGGTGGTGGGTGGACTGGAATTGGCCATTAACTATAAAAAATAAATAAACCTTCTGTGTACATTGTTTTGTATTTAGGAAATAGGAAGGGAGAAGGGTAGTCTTACCTTCCCTTTGAAATGTGTTTTGGAAGGCCTTGCATTCATAGTTTTGCTTCCGGACTAAGTGGTTTTGTACTTTTACTAATTCTTGGTTTTTAAGTGCTTCTTTTCTGACCAGTACTCCCTTTTGGCTCATTTTCTGACTTAAAAAGTACCTCCTTTACTGTATATATATTTTTAGATTTCTGGTTATTATGAGTTCTTGTGCTTATGCATGCTGTGTTAGGTGCTGTGTGCATTAATAAGAAAAATAACATGGAATTATCCTCAAGGCTAAGACTTAAAGCTCTGCATAAGATTTTCTGTATGAGATTTTTATTAAAGTGTTTTGGATTTACTTGCCTAGTTTTCTTGGTATAGTTATGCTTCAAGGTCTCAGGTTTTTCTTCTATACATTACCAGGGTAGCAACTATTATAAGGGAAAACATTAAATTTTTTTTATGATGGTGGGCTTTTAGCTCATAAGAAGTATATAATTGAAAGACTGGTCTATTCCATAGATAGGGCTTATAAGCCAAATAATCAAAGTACTAAATTATCTTTACTTGCAGTGAATATTTCAAAACAGACCTTAGCATTTTCCTAATAATGGGCTGTTCCAGGGTTCTAAGAAATTACCAGATTAACTCTCTAAAACTAGAATGAAGATACACCTGGAAATCTTGGATATGCCTAGTAATTTGGGTAGTCATCCTTTTATTTCCTTGGGATAGTTTAAATGTCTTTATAATTCATTCCACCTTTGGTTATAGTGACTCGACTTAGACAACACTGATTGCTTAAATAAGACATTTATCAGAGGAGACATCAGTTCCCCAGTGATTTGCTGTAGTGTGTTGTAATCATTTTATGATTGTGTGTTTTTTTGAGAAAGACGGATTTTTAGCATATTTCCTATGTAAGCCTAGATAACTACATGGTTTTCTTTTTTTATGTAAGAAAAAAACAAACATCTTAGTGTTTCTACCAAGTCCTTGAATGCTACTTGGACGTTGGACTAAACCAGTTCTAAATGAATAGATTACTGCTGACTTTTAGATTCATGCCTTTACCTAAGGCAGTGGTCGGCAAACTGCGGCTCGGCAAACTGCAGCTCGGCAAACTGCAGCTCGCGAGCACATGTGGCTCTTCGGCCCCTTCAGTGTGGCTCTTCCACAAAATACCGACTTCTGCGCATGGGCCACGAAGTTTTAATCGCACTGTACATGCGCACCCGCACGTGGTATTTTGTGGAAGAGCCACACTGAATGGGCCAAAGAGCCGCATGTGGCTCACGAGCTGCGGTTTGCCGACCATGGAAAGGGCTTTCTATGTTAGGAGAGAAATGGAAGAGACCTTTTGTACTATTCCAATTAAAACAAAAAGCACAAGCCCAAACTGGTTTTCAAAACAGATAAATGTTTTTCCTAAGGTTAATCCAAAGGTACTATACCAACTTCAAGGATAATTAATAGATTGGATGTGAAAGAGTGGAAAAAATGTTAACCCCAACAAAATTCTATTCTGTGGACCCAAAGAAGAGGTTTTTATGCTCCAAAAGTATATACACTAATTCATGCTAATTAATTCCTCCCTCTTGTTTTCCTCTCTGAACACACCATATCCCTAATAAGAAATATTTCAGATATTGTGACATTCTATGGAATTTAGTCATTCTTTCTAAAAAACATTACAGTATAACTTTGGGTCATTCAATTTTATTCTGTGAAATAGTAATATATACCTGCTGCTAAATTGGTAGATTTATCCCTTCCTTAAAAAATTACACAGACCAAGGTGTCTTGATATGTGGAATCTTAAGAAGTCACAGACTGGAGTGGCCTCTTTAGAACTAAAATTGTGGACTGTGAATCTAGGCAAACGTACAGTTTCCATTCAATAAAAAGGGATGTAATAAATGGCACAGGTGTGGACTTGAAAATTTAAAACCACATAGTGCTAAAAACAATTTCAGAACTATAGGACACAAGATATTACAAGATAGGAGGACAAAATGTCACACAGAGAGTGTTTCCCTCAACCTTTTCTCTAATTGAAACTTTCCACAGAAGTTTTTGATCTCTCTATGGCTTTTGATAAAAGCAGAAGTATGAGAAATCCTCTCTCCAACCTGAATTTAAAATACTGGATGATATGTAAGCTACAGGAACAACTAAATGTGTACATTAGCCACAGAATTAGAATAAAAGCATTCTAGGCCATGTATATAACATAATTGTGTGGTGGGTTTTCTTTTCTCCATTATAGGATGGTATCTGTGACTAATCACATTTTCTGCCTTATAGGCCTGCCTCGTCCCCTCAACTTTCACACGATGATACTCATTCACGCATTGAACATTATGCTAGCAGGTATGAGACTAGTTGAATGCCAGGCAAATATTGATTAAAGTAACTAACCAAGGAAAGCTAACCTATAATAATTTTAAACGAATCTTTTCTTTTTTTCCCCCAACTTGTCTGATTTCTACTAATCAACCTGCCCTCTAACGTGCATGCCATTTCACTGCATGTTGGTTTTGGACACTAATAAGAGCATTAGTCCAGAACAATCTTCCCGAACCCCAGCATTTAAATATTTCTGATAGTTTTGTTTGTTTTGTATACTGAGCACGTTTAATAAATTGGCTTAGAAACCACATAACCTTTTTAGAAAACCGCTAGCCCAGACATAAGTATGTGAAGAAATGATACTATGTTACATGGAGAATATGAAAGCATTGGCTTTCCATTTGTGTGTTTATTTTACATAATATGCTGTAAATAAGAGAATAATTGATTTTCCTTCTCCTTGGACTTTTCTGTCTTACCTTCTTTGTGTTTGAGATCATTTTATACCTAAAATCTGAATTGCTAATTGTAAGATATCTTATGCTTGTTAAATAAATCTGTAAGAGTTTGGTTAACTTTTTGTTGTTGTAAAAAAACCTTATTGTCTGAGGTGAATGAGGTGTTTTTGTTTTTAATATATTTTTATTGATTTCAGAGAGGAAGGGAGAGGGAGAGAGAAATCGAAACATCAATGATGAGAGAGAATCATTGATCAGCTGCCTCCCCCACCAGGGACTGAGCCCGTAACCGGGCATGTGCCCTGACCGGGAATCAAACCATGACCTCCTGGTTCATAGGTTGTTGCTCAACCACTGGGCCACTCCGAATGGGCTGAGGTGAAGGAGGTTTTTAACGTTAAAAATTGGTAGCAGAAGGTGTAGAGCACTTACTGTGAATCCATCCTTTATCAGTATTCTCACTGCTGAACATGTCTGTCATCAGTGGGAAACTTTAATGATCTTAAAAAACAAGGGGTAGTGTAAGGATACAGAGTATATTTGTGGTTAGGGAAGCTTTCTTGTGAAAACAAAGGCTTGTTCTCAGTGAAAGGAAGATCGATCTGTGAAGGAGAAAAGAAAAACAAAATACACCTTCCTTTATAATTTATAGCATAAATGTAAAGCTACTAACCAGCTGTGGTCTACCACTCACTGCCTCAAATGGTTCGGCCAACACACACATCCTTTAATTTGAAGGATTCCTTTCTCCTCTTGACGTGATTTATCCGTTAGTTTTCAGGAATGTTCGATTAGGTCTTGAATAGATTCTAAGAAGTCACATAAGTTTTAATGAGCTTTTACGTTTTTTATCAGGCTAGCAGAAATGGAAAACAGCAATGGATCTTATCTAAATGATAGCATCTCTCCTAATGAGAGCATGTAAGTATCCCGTCTCTTTTTACAAAATGTTCCTGAAGATGAAATTGCTTTGAGGGATTTAGAGGTAGGATAGCTCAGAAGATAGAAATTAGCATTATATACATTTGATCTTTTAAGGAGCCCTTCATTTACTTCTTTTTTTTTCTTAACTCTTAACCTGATACGGAATGAGCTCATCCAAACTGTGGCATTATTGGTATTCCAGAATAGCAAAAACAGTTCGCCTTATCCTTATTTAATTCCATATTACCACAAATTGCAGAGTTCCAAATAGTTAAACTATATTAAATGATTGATCTTTGACCAGACCTGCCCGATATTTAAATCGATTGGGTAGTAATTTTTTAAAAATATATTTTTATTAATTTCAGAGAGGAAGGGAGAGGGAGAGAGACATAGAAACATCAATGATGAGAGAGAATCATTGATCGGCTGTCTCCCACACGCTCCCTACTGGGGATGGAGCCCGAAACCTGGGCATGTACCCTTGATGGGAATCAAACACGGGACCTTTCAGTCCGCAGGCCGATGCTCTATCCACTGAGCCAAACTGGCTAGGGCAATTGGGTAGTAATTTTTAAAGTGATGGCTAGGTAGTATTTTCTCCACTCATGGGGAAGTGGAGACATAATCTTGCAGAGTTGTATTGGTATTTCCATATGGTAGGTTAGTTGTGCATTTTTCTGCAGAGATCCGAAGCAGTAGGGTTTTTTGATTTAGCATCTTCACCAGCTAGATAAAGGGAGGCAATCTTGTAAAGGGTTTTAGAAGAGGAAGTCAAATTCAGGTCACAGGTTTTTAGTGGAATGATAAACCAGGCCTGTCGAACTTAAGGAAGGAGAAAGAGTGATGTTAAAAGTGTCAGGGAGCAGAGCTCTGGCAGCGAAACGGAAGCTTCGTTATAAGCAGGGGAAGTATTCACAATACGGAGCCCAGAGGAATATCACCATGAACCAAGGGCCTGCGGTGGAGGGAGTAGATTAAGAAACTAGTAGGAGGGGAAAATAAAGCTCTGCTAACTGATTAGATAATTTAGAGAGAAGAAATCTGGTCAAAATACAACAGTGTTTTTAGTTTGAGAACTAACGGATATCGCACCAGTTTGTCATGGAAAATCTAGACAAAGGGACGAGTGGTAAATTTGTCATAGGTAGTTGATATGGCAACACAAAGTTACACTCAGATAAGAAGAGGCTGAGGGAAGTAGTATCAAAGGGGCATTTATACATAACTCGTTATTGAAGACATGGAAATAAATCATCTCATCTGATACATACAGGCAATTAAGGTAATAATAGAGCCAAGTCAACACTCAACCAATCGTGTATGACTTATTTACAACAAAACAACCTTTTCCCCAAACATAACTCTGGTGCATTCTCTTTCTTAGCTATGGGGGAAAGTATTAATAGTATTAATATATAAAGTACTTTGACAGGAAAATATGTGTCCAAAGAATCAACCAAGTGTAAACAACCTGAGTTATTTGCTTCTCCTGGTCACTGATTTTAATATTAGAAGCTCTAGCACATTTAATTCAAGTTGTATCTGTATGATAATGGCTGCCATCCATTGACTGCTTAAGAGAACAGTAAGATAAGTTTAATTGTAACCATTTTTTAATATGTTTCTATTGATTTCAGAGAGAGGAAGGGAGAGGGAGAAAGAGAGAAACAACAAGGAGGAGAGGGAATCATTGATCGGCTGCCTCCTGCATGCTCCCCCACTGGAGATTGAGCCTGCAACCAGGGCATGTGCCCTGACCAGGAATCAAACCATGACCTCCTGGTTCATAGGTTGACGCTCAACTACTGAGCCACATCGGCTGGGCTAATTATAACTATTTGTTGTAATTAAACATGAGAAGGTCTAGCAATAAAATGTCAGAATTTGGGAAGAGATAATAAATTAGACAGGCGGTAAAACTGCTTTTGTTTTATTTTTAAATGAAAAGCTTTAGTTCATTCTGAGGACATAAAATCCATTTGAATCAGTCTTGGATGGTAAAATCGTGATATTTTAGGGGCAGGTCTGGAGAATTGGTTTGGAGGATTGGTTGACTTAAGTGTTTGTTTTTAACATCCAATGATTACTTTTAGTCAACATTTCACTTCTTAACCAATTACCTGGCTTGATGGACCAAAAAATAATTTAAATCAGGAGGAGGATTTTTTTCCTAAAAATCTGAATTTTTTTTCAACTCAGAAGATATGGCAATGAGAAAAGGAAATTAAATGGGTGTGGAGAGGGGAATATGAACCTATATCTTAATGGTATTTAGCCGAACAGAGATTTAGCCTCTCATTAGAACAGAGTGAAGTTCTTATAACATGGAAATACACAGGCTTTTCAGGAGCTGGGAGCAATGCATTCAGAAAATATTTTTTTTCTGTGTAGCAGAGAGCTCCCAGTTTAAAGGAAAGATTGCGACTGCCTCCCAAAATACAAGCCTTTTGCTTCTTTGTTCCCCAAGATTAGCTGTTCTAAAGAACAAGTCCAGTTTCTTTTAGTCACTTTAATGGATTTTTTTCTTCCAATTTTTGTTTTTTTATCTAAATAATAATTGAATAAAACAATCATTTATCTACAGTTTCATTATTGTTACTATCCAGCCTCTGTGACTTTTATAAGTTGAAACTGGCTTACCAAAGTGACATTTTTTGGTTACATTGCCGTCCACTAAACAAAATATTTACTCATATTATTTTATTTTTATTTTAAAATATATTTTTATTATTGATTTCAGAGAGGAAAAGAGACAGAGAGAGAGATAGAAGCATCAATGATGAGAGAATCATTGATCGGCTGCCTCCTGCATGCCCCCCACTGCGGGATGGAGCCTGCAAACCGGGCATGTGCCCTGACTGGGAATCAAACTGTGACCTCCTAGTTCATAAGTCAATGCTCAACAACTGAGCCACTCCAGCTGGGCTTTACTCATATTATTTTAAAGGCAGCAGTTTTGTTTTTTTTCCTGGTCAGTATCAACAATAATGTGGGTTAGTGAACAGATTACCTTGATATGCTTGGTAAAAACATTATACAGCCATTATTATATCTTCTAATATTTATTAGCTATTGGTTAAACTATCAACATAGAGTCCCAATATTTCTGTAATTCTGCCATTAATTTACCCATGTAAATAGGCCAATCAAATTCAATTGAAAAGGAGAAAAACACTTGAATTGTCACCCGCAGGATGGTAGACCACAACCTCAGCAGTATCAAAATGGAAAAAGTGTCTAATTAATTGTTAAGAGCAAATAAATGTTTCTATTTTTAAATACACACCTGAGTCCCTGATCCCCAACACAAGTAAGTGGGGGAAAAACCAAAACCTTTGATTTTATTTTCCAGAGATGATGAACATTTGTTAATCCAGCATTACTGCCAAAGTTTGAACCAGGACTCCCCCCTGAGCCAGCCTCGTAGTCCTGCCCAGATCTTGATTTCCTTAGAGAGTGAGGAAAGAGGGGAGCTAGAGAGAATCCTAGCAGATCTTGAGGAAGAAAACAGGTGAGTTTTCTTTCTAGCTTTGTCATTGGTATGCAGAGTGCATACGCTTGCACACATAGAAAAGTGCCAGGAATCTTCACTTAGAGTCGTTCTATGTCTAATTGTTTTCTCCAATAATCTGTTTAGCTCCATGTACAGATTCTCTCTCTCTCTCTTTTTAATCGGAAAGAAGAAAATTAATGCAGTAGTATAATTAAGAATTCATATTTTAGGTGGGGAAGGGATGAACACTGGTGGTGATATTTGATTTGTTGCATGTGTTCAGAGGCTTTGATTTCTGTGTGAGAACAGAATTTAAGAACAAAGCAGGTCATTTAATTTTATGATTATGATTTGTACATGTCTTTGGCCATATTATCTCTCTCAAAGCATTTAAGAAAGTAGGTTCGTTGGCTTGGTCATGCTTGGGAACAAATTAGTTCATCTTATTTCTCATCATCAGACGCAATCATCATTGATGCTCACCGTTATAGCAGATGAGGGCGATGATTCCTGATGTCAGGCATCACCTGAAAAAGATGTTCATGTAAAAATATTAGTAATTGCAGAAGTGAAAGACTCAAGAAAATTCACAATGACTGCAGCTAGGACAAGGATGTCAAAATCTGGGATATTGTATGGTTTCAGGATAATGCAAATCATTGGGCTTTTACTTTTGTATTACACTTATATCACAGGACCCTTGGGTATGAAAGACTTTTTTGCACATGATCACTTCTAATTCAGTGTGCTCTCTTTAGACAAATGCCACCAGGCAAGTCTGTAAAGGAGCAATTGCTCAAATCTGTGGGACTTGAGTACTTTCATCTCCTTGGTTTAGCCCAGGGCACCAAGATTTCTTAATCCAGGAACACAGTGTATCTGAGAACCAATGCCCTCAGGGAGTATGTCACCTCAAGATGAAAAAGCAAACTGCCATTCATCCAGTGCTTTCCGCTGTCACTTCCCTGTTTCTAGCTCTTAATACCCTTGACCTATAGCCAGAGCTCCTTTACCTGGTCGGCTCCCCTTTAGTCTCTTTCCCACCCCTCCAATAAATCCTCCATACTGACTCTAGTTGTACATCTTTCCAGAACCAAGACCCATGATGGCATTCTTCTGGCATTGGATTTCTGAAAAAAAAAAAAATCTGGCTTCTCAGCTGGGCAGTGAAAACCTTCCACAAATTTCTCTTCACCTGCTATTACAGCTTCATCTTCTTTTGTACCTATGTTCCAGCCATACTGTTGTAGCTACTGTTTTGAATGCAACCTGCTCTCATCCATTCTCTGGGTCAAGCTCAAGCTTACTTCTCACTTTAGCTGCTAACCACCATTCCTTCACTGCCATGTCTGACGAAGGAGTTCTACCCATTCTCTATGACCTTCCTCCAAATAATTTCCTCACAGAGCCCTATACCACCCTTGCATTTGGACATATATATATATATTGATTTCAGAGAGGAAGGGAGAGGGAGAGAGAGATAGAAACATCAATGATGAGAGAGAATTACTAATCGCCTACCTCCTGCATGCCCCACACTGGGAATGGAGCCCACAAGCTGGGCATGTGCACTGACCAGGAATCAAACCAGTGACCTCCTGGCTCATAGGTCAATGCTCAGTCACAGCCTAATCTATCTTTTGTCTAGAGTCTCAGTTTGCCTTTTCATCAGTTATTCCCAATGCCTTTCTCTAATGTGATGGCAAATGCCCTTGGGACAAGGACTGTGTGTGTGTGTGTGTGTGTGTGTGTGTGTGTGTTTTAATATTCTTAATGTCCCCTATAGTTCCTACCACAATGTGAATGTTCAGTACATATTCAGGAAATATTCGGTAAAACCTACGTTAAGAATACAGCAAGACTGTCACACAAGTACCAGGAGGTTATCCTGAACATTTTGTTGGTTTTAGTAGTAACATTATTTTTGGCCTCATTTGCAAGACTGGTAGTTAAAACATTTCCCTCTACTTTATTGAGGATCATCATTAGTACCTATTTATGTTAAATCTTTAATATTTTAGGGGTCAAAGTTAAATAGGGGTAAAAAGTTAGGATTGGCATTATAAATAGAATTTGATGTTACCCAGGAATAAAAATATTTTTGAACTATATAATTGTTGCCATTGTACAGTGTATCTTTGTATTGAAACCAGACAATAAAGGGGTCCGGGATGCTTGTCACTACTTGAGCCAATTCAACAGAGACAGGGTTGAATTATATATGAGCAGTTATTCCAATACTGCCGGCAGTATGGGAGAGCAGCACGTCATCCACAAAAATCTGCTCTGTAGCCTGCGATAAGCCAGCTGTTTATATTGGGTAGGACAAGGATTACATGGGGAAGTAGGGATTACAGGCATGGGGAAGTAGGCTATGCAGGCTGGGGCGGAACTCCATGTTTGGGCAACAAGGTTGTTAATCTTTCCATGATAATAGGCAGTTCATAAATGAGAATGGACTGCACTCCAAGGTTGACTCCCAATTCCAAGGTTGACTCCCAGATCCCAGGGCGTACCACTCCCAGCCATGTTAGAATGTCCTTTCTTTAACCAGAACAAGGCAATCGCGGTTAACAGAGCATGATTAATATTTCCCATAACCATAGTTAGTCCTCAATATTCTATTTTTGTCCCTAACAGTATCACATTGGTCAAGAGGTCTGTCTTGTTTGCTGTTAGCATACTTTCCTTCCGTACCATGACAACCGGGCCAAGAGAGTTGATAGAGTACCGATAACTATCATTTATATATAATCTCATCATTTCCAGAGCACTTTAATGAATTTGGGTCATTTAATCTTCCTAAAAGCCCTTTAAAGAAGACAGATGGGAAAATTCAGGTTCAGAGAGGTTCAAATGGCTTGACCCAGATTTCACAATCAGCCACTGACAGAACCAAGTTCAAATCCAGATTCTTCTGACTCAAAATAGCCAACTCTACCTTGCACCAGAGAATATTCTCTGGAATGTACCTTAATTTGAGAGAATATTTTAAAGGACTAGACATGATTAAACCAGTTCATCTACTTGCGGTACCAGTGGTAACCACTTTTCTCTGAAAGATATCCAAGACCATTCATTCCCCAAGAATGGAATGGTTTATTCTCTAAAAGAAAAAATAGTTATACTAAAGGCTGCTTAGAGGTCCAAAATGAAGAATCTAGTATTGATGCACGTATTATTCTAAGTTATCTTGACCTTCAAGTGAAGGTCAGGATGAGCTTTCTTCTTTCTCTCTCCACTATGCCACTTCGTACTAAATCCCAAAGAAATGTCTCTGTAGAGTTCTCCAGAAAATAGCCCAACTGGTTTCCTTTGCTCTGTCCTCTCCTGTTTTCTTTCTTCTTTCTTTCTTTCTTTCTTTCTTTCTTTCTTTCTTTCTTTCTTTCTTTCTTTCTTTTCTTTCTTTCTTTCTTTTTTTCTTTCTTTCTTCCCTTCCCTTCCCTTCCCTTCCCTTCCCTTCCCTTCCCTTCCCTTTTTCTTTTTCTTTTTCTTTTGGCTTGGATCTGCTCTTTATTTTATTTTTTTACTTTGGGCAAATCATTTTATTTTGTTTATTTTTATTTTTTAATTTTTTTTCTTTATTGATTAAGGTATTACATATGTGTCCTTATCTGTTTTCTTGCACTTCTACTCAAAGAGGTTCAGAACCATAGCTTAGCCTTCATGATCCTTGAATTCAGCCTTTAATTCACCATTTCCTGTCTTTCCTCTGAGCGATCCCAGGAGGTCATTAGATGCCCTCTCTGTGCCTGCCAAGCCGGATATATTTTCCAAGTCAAATTGTCTACATAATTGGACAGATACAAGCCTACTTTTAGAGAAAATGGAAAAGGATATTTAAAATTGAGATTGTCCCATATTCTTTGGACGTGTGCTTACTACATCTATTGTCTTTTGTGTTCCTTTATTCTGTAGCTATGACATCTCGAAATGCCAGTTGGCAAAGGAAAAAGGCTTGGAGATCCCTATTCCTGACTAGATATGTTACTGAATTCTGTTATTCTTATTTATGTCATCCCCCTTCAATCTCTTTGGAAAACAGAGAATGGCTATTTAGAAATGTCTCAGGGGTGTCATTAGAATTTTGTTTCTCCTGGTTGTTGCACATATCATTCAATAAATATTGTGGAATAAATGAATGAACAAATGAATTGACATGAAGCTGAATTTATTTTATTTTATTTATTTTTTTAAGGAGGGCGATTTTTTTGTTGTTAATCCTCATCCGAGGATATTTTTCCCATTTATTTTTTTAGAGAGAGTGCAAGCAAGGGAGAGAGACACAGAGACAAAACATCAATGTGAGACACATCGATTGTTTGCCTCCCACCCACCCCTGACTGAGGCTGGGGATTGAGCCTGCAACCGAGGCATGTGACCTTGACTGGAATTGAACCCTCAACCCTTCAGTCCTTGGGCTGATGCACTATCCACTGAGCCAAACTGGCTAGGGCAGCTGAATTTATTTTCACTGTAGCACTCATGCATGTACTTTGGACTGAAATTGTTTTTAAAACCTAATTTCATAGAGAAAAGCCTTTCAAAAGCTTTTCTTCTGCTTCCTTTTCAAAATACTCCCCCTTTCCAAAATTCCTTGATTAGTGCCAAGCAGTGCTTTGTCATAGATTTAGAATGTTACAAATTCATTTCCAAAATTTTGGGCCCTTTATCTCTCCCCCACTGGCATTCTCTGATTCATGGTTTATGCCACAAAAATAAGGTGAAAACTCTGAGCAAAGCTACATCTGACTCTGAATTTTCTCAATAGTGTCTGTCATAAATTTGGGGGACTAGTGCCTTATATAGTCCTTAATGTTTCACTCTGCATAATGTATCTCCCTCATACCACAGATAACTCAGATTCACATTTATTTGGTCAAGACCATTTGGATATTGAGAATGTGCTTCATTGTGTTTCCTTAACATTGCAAACTCAAAGTTTGCCTTCCCCCTGCATATATTAAAGCCTGCAATCTCCTTCCTTAAATCTGCAGTGTCAAATTCCGACTTCTTTTTCTCTGCACTGTCTAAATGAACCAAGACTTGCTCTGAAATTCTAGGCATGACCCTAGCAATGAAGAGGTAGCCTTTATGAGAGACAAACATGGATTGTCATTCTGCTGCCTGCATAGCAAATTGATTAGATTATTCCCAAGTTTTAAAGGAGGGCAACCTGATTCACTGTGAAGTCTAAAGTTAAAGTTGTTAGTAGATGTTACATGACAACAGGAAATTCTGTGGATTTTTAGTACCTAACCTTTTATCTTTTTTGTTGGGCAATCAGATGTTATACAGCCTAAATTTGAGTTTTCTCTTACTCCTTTCATTCCTCCAGTGATTACGCAATATTGTATACTAGTGGCCTGGTGCACGAATTCGTGCACATTGAAAAGAAATTAATTAGAAGAAATATTTTAATATCGCTATTCACCCTTTCTCTATAATAGAAATGTTAACAAAACAACCAAATTCACAATTGACAATGACAGATTGAAACACACGTGTGCGATTGGCACCAGCCGAGCTTTATATGTATTGCTTGTGCACGAGTCAATGTTTATTTTTAAATTGCCAGTGCACGTCATATGTACTGGCCAGTTGGTCTGTCGGACAGTTGGACGGACAGATGGTTGGTCACTTAGCCTTTTATATATATAGATGTTATATTCAAAGGAAATTTAGCTTGACCACTGAATTAAACTAGCTGGAAATCATAATCCTGTTGCTTTACCTTGTTCATTGTGCCATGTCTTTGGACCCGGGGCTGGTAGTGTGCAGTATTCACAGCTTCAGGATGTCTTTATTCCATGTTGCTTTGTGTGAGTCTCCAATGATGGTGACAAGATAGCCAAGAGGAAGGGAAGCTGAAGGGGGTCAGGAGTGGGCATTCCAAGCAGAGGCAGCTTCAGGTGAGGAACAGCAGAGAGTGTTTGGGAAAGTGCAAACAGTTGTGTTACTTGTGATAGGGGCATTTTCCTAACAAGGCAACAAAATGGGAAGAGATGAGGCTGGACAGCTGGGCAAGGCCAGATCAGGAGGGCATGATGCCGTGCTGAGAAGTTGGTGCCTTCTCACGTAGCACAGGGAGCCACTCAGGGGTGTCAGCCAGGAGTGCTGCTGTTACAGTTACACTTACATACATCACTCAGGCAGCTGTATGGAGAGCGACTTTGAGAAGAGCAACACTGACAAGTAGATCAAAATGGGAGGTAGCATGGAAACCTAGGCAAGAGATGACAAGGGCCTAAAGTAAAGGAAATGGGGAAGACAGGCTGAATCTGAGAAATATTTCACAGGAATATTTGGTGGTTCGATGGTTCTGGGGAGGGAAGGAAGGAGTCCCGGTTCTGGTGGATACATGGCAAGATGATGGTTGGTTGCAGCTTGGACTGACAGTTCAGGAGAGGTAGCAGCCGATCCATTCTTTCTCTTATATGTTTATATTAGTATAAATTTACAGTATTTATATTGATCCTTCAAGGGTCTAGTAGCTGGAAGATGGTGAATGGGGTATGGAATATGTTAAGTTTGAGGTGCTGGTGACATACTCACCTGTAAATGTCTGACAGTGAGAAATGGAACTTTGAAGCTTGCAGGAGAGGTGTGGGCCAAAGATATTAATTCGATCTATGACTCACCAGCTCATAAATGGTAGTTGAAACCATGAGAGTAAATTTATCTAGAGAAGGATTGTGTGGCTGAAGAACACTGGGCTTCATAGAACTCTGGAAGATGTGAACATTAAAATGTTTACTTCATGACTTTCATTCTTTAGTATGTAATAACAATATCTAAAGGTTTGCAAAGACATGCAGAGAAAATTGTGTCTCTCTCCAACTCTCTCACCTGGCTATGGTGTTCCCAGCTTTGTAGGCTGCCCCTTTTATTGTTTTTTTGTTTACCCTTTCAAAGATCTTGTCTACACATGCAAACATCTGCAAATATATTTGTGGTTGTTGGGATTATTTCACACAATGTTGTGTAGTGTTCACTCGGGTGTTCTCCTTTTACTTAAGGATCCCTCAGTACTTTTCTCATGCTGGAGGAAGATGCCAGAATAGGGGAAGAGAGCTTGGGAATGATAGGGGCATTTTCCTAGAGGAGGTGGGAGGGAGAGGGATTAAGGGCACAAGGGCACAGGAAAAGGCGTGCCCATGAATGAGAGAGAAGGGCTGCCTCTGAAGACAAAGTGATAGGTGAGGATCTTAGGGTAAGGAATGGGGGTGGGAAGGATAACGGAGTGAATGTTAAATGTCCATTAGATGTCAGTGGTAATTAGTAGAGACTAATTCCCATAGCTAGTATTTACTTTTTTTAAGTTGGACTGGTAGGGAAAGAGTGGTATCTAAGAAATTTAATGAAACTAGGCCTTCCTGTCAGTTGGCACCAATGAGCCCCCAAACAAAGGGCTGCAGAGTCTTTTTAGATAAGGGGGTTCATTTTCGGACATAAATCAGACAGCCAAGATCTTTTATAGCAAGAGAAGCTATCTACCATATGAAGAGAAGCTAAAGGGCATACACACTGCATTTAATAGCTGTGCAAGAGTCAACTGCCTCAGCTCCACTCGGATGGGGAGGACAGGTACACGGTGTGGGGTACCAGGACTCCAAGGTTCGGTTTCTATCTAACCAGCCCAGTAACTCAGTTTCCTTCACTTTATCCAGACTTCATCAAAGCCCAAGGGGACCAGTTTATGCTATCCAATTCATGGAAGTAAATGGATAACCCAGAATGACAATTTTATTTCTCACTTTATCCTAATTCTCTCTCTTTGAAACTGTCTTGTTATATCTAATACTAGTATACTAATGTTGCCTTAAACCTTTTTATGGAACAGCATGGGGTTTAAGTATAAATCCTACATCTATTAAAACGGGAAATTATATTTTTTAGAGACTAGAGTTGTTACTCCATTCCAGAGCCCTGAATCTTTGTTAAATATATGTATAAATATTTATTGATTTCAGAGAGGAAGGGAGAAGGAGAGAAGGATAGAAACATCAGTGATGAGAGAGAATCATTGATCGGCTGCCTCCTGCAAACTCCACACTGGGGATCGAGGCCACAACCCAGGCATGTGCCCTGACTGGGAATCAAACTGTAACTACCTGGTTCATAGGTGAACACTCAACCACTGAGCCATGCCAGCTGTGCAGGGTTCTGTATCTTAGAAATAAGAATAAAAATCAGATTTTTTCTGGTGATCTTAGAATCTTGGCATAAGAAATTGGATAGTCATGAGGACTGTTTCATACTACCCCAAAATGGAAGTCCCCCTCTAGTGATAAGAATATTCGTGACTTTCATTCTTTAATACGTAATAACAATATCTAAAGGTTTGAAAAGGCAGGTAGAGAAAAGTGTGTCTTTCTCCAACTTTTTTTGCCCTGGCTCTGATGTTCCCAGCTCTGTAGGCTGCCTTACAAGTACAGCAGCCGTCTCCCTCAAACAGGCTGGATAAAAGCTGAAGTTCTCACAATCCAGTTTCCCCTTTTAGATCCTCCATGAAGACCCTTATGGTCCTTTGACTTTCATTACCAGCCTGTCCTGCTACAGAATTCATTGTAGTCATAACTTTCTTTTAGTTACTTTCCAGGCCTAAGGATATAATTTCATTCAATTCTGCAGATAGTTGGCGAATGCTTAGTGTGTTTTTCAAACTGCCAGGACTACAAAAATGAATAAGCCCTGGTTCTTACTTTTCCGGAGCTCAAAAGGCATTAAAACATAAACAGCTAATTATAACCCAGTGTTACAAGTGCTCTGGGGTCACAGAGGTCAATGATTAATTCTGTCTGAGAGGTTGGAGAGATTCACAAAGGGAATTGACAATAAAGACTGAGTAGGAGTTTTTTTTAAGCTGAGAGAGAGATAAAGAATGAGCTCTTCCTACCAGTGGGGCAGTGAGTAATGTGTAGCCAGAGCACAGAATGAGAACAAGAGGGTAGTGAATCGCAGGTGGAGACCACGGTTTAAAGGATTTTACATGTTATACTAAGGAATTTAGATTTAATCTGATAAGCAGTTGAACAGTGCAGGGCTTTTGAGGAGGGGGAGACTGACAAAAATAATTGTAGGCAGGGCGCTAAAGCCATGGAGATTGGTAGACTGACCGTGGAACAATCAGTTGAAAAGGTGGTCAGATTCTGAACTAAGGATGTCTCAGGTAAGTGAAGAAGGGATGGAGAAATGGGAAAGTCACACTAAATGAACGAGGCCAGGGGAGAAGGGAGAGGGAGGAATTGGGTGAAATGAAATTTTTAAATTGGGGAACTGGGATATGATCCTTCAAAAAACAAACAAAACATAGCACACACAGGAAAAGCTACTCATTTGCAAAGGTCAGTGAATAGAGAAAAAAGAGCTATGTATGGGACATACTGAGTTCTACTTGCCCAAGGACATTCATGTGGAAATTTCCTATATTGACTATATGTATTCACTTTCCAGAAAGAATTTGAAAAACAAAACAAAACAAAAAAAACCCATAGCAATAAGATTCCTGCAGTTTAAATAGTAAATCAATGAAAATAGTAGGGATTAGCAGAGTTGATATAATTGAGCTTCAAATTTGGTCTGATCTCCTCTGCAGCCAGGAGGATAAGAGGAAACATAATGATTTGTGTAGTTAATGTTGCATGCAAGAAGCATGCAGCTTTCTAAGAAATTACCATGTCTTTCCTGGCTCTAAATAATAATAATAATAACAACAACAACAAAAACAAATAGCTGTCATCTGAGTGCTTAGTATAGACAGGAACTATTGTGAGTACATGTAAGATCTTATTTAATTCTTACAGCAACCCTATGAAGGAGAAGCTCTTTCTAGAATAAAGACGCCATGGCCCAGAGTATAAAGGACATGTAATACAGCTAACAAGGAATGGGGCCTGGATTCAAACTCAGGCAGTCCTGGACTCTTAAACAATGTTATATTTGATGTGATTATTGGCTAGTGTCCTCAACAATACTTTTATAGCAAAGAACAAAGGAAATTTTATGTGGCTGCTTCTAGTGGCCTTTGATAATTGTGGAAAGCTTTACATTAGAGACCAAAAAAATGATGACAGTTCTCCAAGGATAAAGGTCACTGTTGCCCAAAATGTGTTCTGCAGAATACTAAGATATGCCTAAGAAAAATTAATCCAAAGGTAAACTTTGGAAACACTTGTGTTGGAAATTCATGAGTAATTGAGCATTGAGTCTAGAAGTAAAGAAACATGATTAGCTTTCTTTAGCCCGATGTTGCTTATATGTATTTGACCAATTGTAATGTTCTAAGGAACACACTTTGGTAAAAAAAAAAATTCAAATCTGTAGTAAACTTTGAAAACCAGGCAAGGAGATAGCACAGTTGGTTCTCTACTGTGGATGTTAAGAAACCTAGCCATTGTCTTTCTGGGAACATCAGAGGAAGAAGCTATAACAGGTATCTCTGAAGATGAAGCCTGGATTTTTCTCACAAAAGTAACTTTTGATATGATCTAGCAGTAAAGCCCTATGAACCTACTGACAAGAGTGGTTTCTTCTAGAGAATCCAAAGGTAGGCAGTAAGTTATCTCCCATGCACATAGAAAATTCTTTGTACTTTTTTTATGGAATATCTCACTGAATAATCTGCCTTTCCAGTCAAACTACCAACAAAAATTTCCATCAATAACTTGACAAAATTAACTTGCTCCATGGCATTCTTAATTGGTAACTGGTTGAATTTTGAAGTATGTCTACCAAAGACAGCAACTGTTGCCTCTATTACAATTACTGTTGAATCTTTTTTAGTAGTTAGATACAAAGGCCAATTGTTATTTGAGGCCACTTCTGGAGTGTGATATGAAAGTGTGCTACCAACACATGGGAAGATATTTCTCCTTCTTTATCTTGTAGCAGAAATGCAGGTATAGCATTTTTGTTATATAGTTCATCTCAACAGAAGATTAAGGTATGGATGTATGGGTAGCTAGTATATGGTCCTGTGTAATGTTGCTTGAGTAAGTGGATTCCTTTTCTGACACTGAAATGTTAGAAGAATATATCAATCTGTGTGTCTTGGTGCTTAGCAAGTTCCAGTTCACAGAGCCCATAGCTAATGGAAACATCCAAGAGACTGTTGAAAAGACAGGTGAGGAGTTCAGAAGAGAAGTCTGGATTGAGGAGTAATGGGTTAGGGGGATGGGAAGCCTAGGAAGAGGGATAGAGTCCTTCTAGGAAGAGAATATTAGAATATGTTTATGGAAAGAAGACCAAGGACCTACCTTGGTTGTGTACTTGTTTGTGATTGAATATGGCCAGTTAGAAATGGTTTCCCGGTGTGCATTACCTATGTAAATGGCTGACTTCTGCAGATGCCTAAACACATCCTTTTTTTTTTTTTTTTACTATGTTAATAATTAAAGTTGACTTTTCTCGGTATCTGCAAATTCTGAGTTACCTTATGGTACCACTCTGTCTGCTACCTACAGGTCATAATAACTAAATCCATCTGATCCTTTTCCTTTAATTTCTTAGTATTGTGTCAAAGATAGAAACAGCCTATATTTTTAGGTTTAGCAGTGAGAATCATTCCCAGTCTTTTTACATTAGTTTCACATTAGTGTAAGATTTGTAAGCTTTGTTAAATAAATAATATCCCACATGCTAGAAGGTGAGCTCTTCAAGGGTAAAGGACAGTATGTCATATATCTTTATCTCTGTAGTGCTTAGTATAGAAGTATGTGTTGATTAAATGAATGGATGAATACACTTTGGAGTTTTCCTGTTCCCTGATGGATTTTTTGGCTGATTTTCAGCTGTTGTTTTTATTTTTCTCATTTCTTATGTTATCATTCTTTCCCCAAATCCCTTAATATACCTGTTTAGGTTGTTATATCATTTCCCATTAGACTGATAATATCTAAGTTGTTTAGGTTAACCCTGACTTGAGCATTTTCTGGGCTTATTTTTAGGCTTTTTAAATTCATCATTTGAAAAGTGTTTGCATAGATACTTCTGTAGGCATGTACACACCATTTTTATGTATATGGGTTAAACTTGAGTCTCCCGTAGTAGGAAAAAGCATTAGAAAATGATTGTCTTCACTGGGAAAATAATCTTTTGTGCTATGAGAAATATAATTTTGAACCTAGAACTTACCTTTTTTTTCCAGAAATTTATTAACCCTTAGGTCAGTCCCTTCATTTTTTTTAGTTATAATTTCTTGATATGTTCGTTTAATTTATATTCAATTATAGTTGACATACGATATTATATTATTTTCGGGAGTATAACATAGTGATTAGACATTAATATATGTGACAGTGATCACTATGATAGGTCTAGTAACCATGTCACCATACATAGTTATTACAGTAGAATTGGTTATATTCCCTTGCATTACATCCCTGTGACTTATTCCATAACTGGTAGTTTGTATCTTAGTCCCCTTCACCTTTTTCACCCTTCCCCCTCCCCTGTCCTCTCAGGCAATCATCTGTTTGTTCTCTGTTTTATTTTGAGTTTGTTTCTGTTTTATTTTACTTGTACATTTGTTTTTTTTATAGATTCCACATACAAGTGGAATAATATGGTATTTGTCTTTTTTCTGACCTATGTCACTTAGCATAATGCCATCTAGGTCATCTATGCTGTCATAAATGGCAAGATTTCATTATTTTTCATTGCTGAGTAGTATTCCATTATATATAGGTACCACATCTTTTTTATCCTTTCACCTATTGATGGACACCTAGGTTACTTACACAATGAACATAGGGGTACATACATCTTTTCAAATTAGTGTTTTCTATTTCTTTGGATTAATATCCAGAAAAGTGGGATTGCTAAATCATATGGTAGTTTCAGTTTTAATTTTTTGAGAGACTTCCATACTGTTTTCCACAGAGATTGCGCCAGTCTGCATTGCCACCAGCAGTGCACGAGGGTTGCCTTTTCTCTACATCCTCACCAGCACTTGTTGTTTGTTGATTTGTTGATGACAGACAGCCATTCTGACAGGTGTGAGGTGATGTCTCACAGTGGTTTAATTTGCATTTCCCCAATGATTTGTGATGTTGAGCATCTTTTCATGTCTGTTGGCCATCTGAATGTCCTCTTTGGGAAATTTCTATTCAGGTCCTCTGCCATTTTTTTAATCAGATTGTTTGGGGGGTGTGTGTGTGTGTGTGTGTGTGTGTGTGGTTTTTTATGTTAAGTTGTATGAATTTTTAAATATATTATAAGTATTAACCCCTTATCAGATATATCATTTGCAAATATCTTCTCCCATTCAGTAGATTGCCTTTTCATTATATGGATGGTTTCCTTCCTGGTGAAGAGCTTTTAGTTTGATGTGGTCCCATTTATTTTTGCTTTCATTGCCTTCGCCCTGGGAGACAGATTCAAAAAATACTGCTAAGATGATGTCAAAGAATTTACTCCCGCAGATGATTGGGTGTGCAGGGGCTGCCCCCACAGAGCAGGAGTCGCTTTGGTGAGGGCCCTGGTGCTGCCGAGGCCACCTGTTGTGCGTGTCAGTTGTGGAGCTGCTTGGGAGGGGATCTGCTTCTGGCCTAAGCTGGCTGCGCTGGGGTAGCAGCTTGGTAATAGGTGTGATGGGAGCCAAAGCCAGCCACTGCTTGTGCCAGGCTTGGGGCCCTGTGGTAGGAGATACGATGCAAGCTGAAACTGGCTGGCACTTGTGTCAGGCTTAGGGCCACTTGGTAGGAGCTACAACATAAGCTGAGGCAGGTGATGGCCTGTGCTGAGCTTGAGGGCACTCGGAATAGGCTTCCACATGTGTGTGAGGTCTGAAGCCATTTGGAGCGCCAGCAGGTTGGGTGGACCAAATGGTGTTAGCCAGGTTCATGGAGAGTGACATACTTGGCACCTACCTGATCCAGGCCAGCCAGGTGGCAGGAGAATACAACAAAAGAAACAAAGGAACAGATGTGCCCACCTGCACTCTATCCCCTAAAGATAGTTCCCACTGATTCCGGACCCTCCAGCCCTCAACCCTAAAGTTAGTCAATTTCATTCCTTTCTGTGTGACCCAGGCACTTCTCAAAGTGCTGCATTCACGCTGGAACTTGGGAGCAAGTGAGTTTGTGCTTGAGCCCTTTAAGAGCAGCGTCTTGGTCTCTCACTGCTCTTCCTCTTTCTTGGACACAATCCCTGATGGTTTTCAAAGCCACATTTCATGGGGGTTCCTCGTTGTGGCACAGGTCCCCTGGGCTGGGCAGCCTGGTTTGGGGGTTGGACCACCATGGCTGAGATCTCTCTCCTGTTTGTGAATCACCATTCTGTGAGTGTGGGGCCTGCCCACACTAAATCCCTGCTCCTCCCACCCATCTGAATATGGCTTCTTTATATCCTTAGTTTTAGGTCTTTTGTTCAGCTAGTCTTCAGTGATTCTCAGCAATGGTTGGTCTATATTTAATTGTAATTTCCATGTGTATGTGGGAGAAGGTGAGTTCAGGATATACCTACTCCACTATCTTGACCCTGCTTCTAGAACTTATTTTTAACTTCGTATAGGAGTTTTATTGAGATATCATCTACATACCATATAGTTCACCCATTTCAAGTGTATAATTCAGTGGTTATTAGGATATTCAGAGTTGTGTAACTATTATACAGAATCAATTATAGAATACTCTCCTCGCCCCAAAAGAAACCCTAGACTTGTTTTGGTCACTCTCTATTTCTCCCAAAACAACCCTTTTCCAGCCCTAGACAATCATTGATATGCTTTCTGTTTCTACAGATTTGCTTATTCTGGAAATTTCATATAAATGAATACTATGGGGTGTGGTATTTTGTAACTGGCTTCTTCTACATAGCATAGTGTTTTAAAGAACATCTTTGTTGTACCATGTATTAGTACTTCATTCTTTTTATTACTGAATGTTATTCCGTCATATGGATATGCCACATTTTCTTAATCCATTCAGCAGTTGATGGACATTTGAGTTGTTTCCACTTATTGGCTAATAGGGATAATGGTGCCATGAACATTCGTGTACAAATACTGAGACTCATTTTAAAGAAATGATCCTGTAGTTTTTGTTATTGTAATAGAGGAGGCCATAGGATCAGATACGGCAAGAATGTACAGCAATGTGTGCCAGGAAGGGAAAAAGTAGGCCATCACGATAAATTTACTGGAAGAATTTAAGGTCAAGTCTAACTACTCATAAGGGACTCAAGCCTGGACACACAAAGCTTAAAATTATGATGCTCCTAGAGCAGCGGTTCTCAACCTATGGGTCGCGACCCCTTTGGCGGTCGAACGACCCTTTCACAGGGGTCGCCTAAGACCATCCTGCATATCAGATATTTACATTACGATTCATAACAGTAGCAACATTACAGTTATGAAGTAGCAACGAAAATAATTTTATGGTTGGGTCACAACATGAGGAACTGTATTTAAAGGGCCAGAAGGTTGAGAAACACTGTCCTAGAGACTGTTGCGGCTTTTCGCTGACCACAGACAATGGAAGTTTGATATTTCCCTGTACTTGTCTGAAAATTGAAACACACTTTACCCAGTGGTACTATTCCTGGGGACTAGACTTCCTCACTTTTAAAACCTCTGTAGTACTAGTGTACTTTTGAATGGTGAAGACTAGCTACTGTTATTTTTGTCTTAGCTTATTTTAAGGCATAACAGGATTTTTAATGAATTCTCTTCTTGTGTTGAAGTTTTGATGAATACATTTATTCTATAGACAATAATGTCTTAGTCTCTGATCAGGAATTTGTGAAAAATATCTCAATAATTGAAGGTAAACTAACGCTAATTAACATTGTCAGATTCTGTCTCTTGGAACTCACTCAAGATACAGATTGATGTGTCAAGGGTGTATCCCCAAAATAGAGTACATCTAGATACATTAACCTGTAGACTTGGTCCAAATATTTATTACAGCAGTAATCTACACACATAATTTGATGATTTTGTCACATATCCAGCAGACTTTGTCAAATCTTAGATCTCATCCTAGTAATCTTAAGCCAGTGATTTCATTTTGTACAGATGATGGAAAATATACAATAATTTCCCAGTTCAAGGGTACCTCTAATAATGACTAGAGGGCTATAACTCAAGTATATATACAGAGAGCAAATGTTGGATGATAAATCAGTTTCTGAGCACTCTAAATGTATATTTTCTGCCAAGCTCAATAAGTCTTTGTAGATTGCTTTTATTTAAGATAACTTAAGTGCTTTTTAAAAAATATTTTTATTGATGTCAAAGAGGAAGGGAGAGGGAGAGAGAGAAAGCAACATCAGTGATGAGAGAGAATCATTAATCGGCTGCCTCCTGCACGCCTCACACTGGGGATTGAGCCTGCAACCCAGGCATGTGCCCTGACCGGGAATTGAACCGTGACCTTCTGGTTTATAGGTCCACACTCAACCACTGAGCCACACCAGTCGGGCTAAGTGCTTTCTTTTAACAGGAAGTTTTCAGCATGCCTGAGTTTCCAAATCTAAACAGTTCAGAATAAGGAGAGAAATAAGAAACAACAACAATAATAATAACCAACATTTATGGAATACTGAGAATGGGCTGGGTGGGGTTCTAAGAAAGTTGTACATATTGAATACAAACCATACTGGCTCATTAATCCTGATGGGCTGAGTGCTTAAGTCAGTTTCCTAGCCTCAGAAAGTGGCAGAGCCTAATTGTGAATTAAAGTCTCTCTGACCACAAAATCAGGCTCTCAAGCCCTCTTCTAAGTCCCCCCTCAGCCATGGTGATAAAAGGCATGCAAAATGCAATGTGAAAAAAAAATCTTATTTTTCTTTACATGCTTCAATATCTCTGAAAATGCAGATATCACTGGAAGAAATGGCATATTATTATAAAATCCCAGTAAGGTTTAAATAACTTCTATATAACACCTTTATGCTGATAAAATTTCAGTAGGAAAGGGGTTGGAATTAAGAGCTCTGAGTGCATGAAAGAGGGACAGTGTTAAGAGAAACAGATTAGAAACAAGAGCCTGGTAGTCCTGACATTTTTACTGTTTTGCTCAAGGCAGCCCTAAAATATGCATACTTTAACTTTCCACCCTGTGCGCCTCTCCTTAATTAACACTGGTAATGCCAAGGCACATTGATGTCTTTTTCCATCTAGTTTGAGGTTACTTTTTACTTTGTATTGGATACAATTTTGCAGTATAGCTTTAAATATTTTTATTATAATTGAAAGTCTATGTGCCATTCCCAGTTTTTAAAATAGATCATGCTTGCACAATTTGTCTTCATCTTCTTTTTAGAAATTGCTAATTTGCTAGACTTACAGTTGCTGTAATGGTTCTGTAGGATGTATTACATTTGCCTGAGTCCAGATTGATTTAGCTGCTTTTAATATTGTATGAGGGTAAAGCTAGATTTCTCAGGGCCTATTCTTTTTAGATGCAGACCTTTGTAGTTGTTTCCACTTTATGAAGTAGATTCTGTGTGTGCTTGTGCTTTTATACACTTTAATGTATAATACTGTGTAAAAGGCATTGATCAGTGGAAAGTGACCATTTCAAAATACCATTATACAGCTATATAATTACACATCCTAGGAAAGTTCCATTTAAAGAGTAGACAACGTACTTTGAAAACACTTGGCTTCTGTAAATTAATTACACAAAGATGGTTGTAATGTTCTTTATCATAACTAATATGTAGCTAGTAATGATTGCCAGAAGGGCCAAGAGACGTCATGGTTTCAGCAGGTAGAGGTAAGAACAATCTGATTCATCTCTTATATCCATTACTTGGTTAGGAAAATTTTTACTTGACTAGAAATTTTTTAAAATGTAATTTTGTATCTGGACAACCACATTTATACACTTGGTGACATAAAATTAATCAGATACATCTATGTAGTTGTAGAATGGATGGAGTGTGTTCAGCTCTATGGAGAATAAGAAATTAATAATGGATGGGAGACTTTTTTTTTAGGATGACTAGCTGCAGGAAGAAATTGTGATGATAGGGCCATGTGCAGTGAATTTGAATTAGTGTTCTTTCGGGAGCTACTAGAGAAATATAATTTACAAGATAATGAAGAATGTAAATAGATTCTCTGGAGTCGTTGTCTGATCGCTGACATGTATTCTCTGTATTGAAATTACTCTATACACATTCTAATAATTAGAGAATCAGTAGGGGTGAGATGTACATGTATAACTTCAAAAACAGCAGAATATATATTGGAACAATGTAAATTGATAGCCAGCTGATAAAATGAGTAAAATTTGTATTTGTGGTTAAGCTTTAAAACAACTTAACAGTGGTAAGGATCTCAATGATCTTTTATGGGAACGATCTCCTGTGCTTTATAGATACTGCATCAAAAAAAAATCTAGCATTTGGGTGGGTTTTTTTTAAAACCTCACCCGAGGATATTTTTTCCACTGATTTTTAGAGAGTGGAAGGGAGGGGGAGAGACAGAGAGAGATAAACATTGATGTGAGAGAGACTCATCAAATAGGTTGCCTCCTGCACATGCCCTGACTGGGCTGGGGGGATCGAGCCTGCAGCAGAGGTCCGTGCCCTTGACCGGGATTGAACCCAGGACCCTTCAGTCAGTGGGCAGATGCTGTATCCACTGAGCCAAACCGGGTAGGGTCAGATAACTTTTAAAGGTGTTGGCGTATATGTTTTAAATATAAGCCTTAATTTATAAAGGCTAAATGACTTAATTTCCCAGCCCCTAAAAAAAATATGCCCTAGCACAGTCCTGTAACCGTGATCATGTTTATCAGGAAACATTTAGTAAAGTTATCTCTAATTCAACCCCTTGAACGTCAGTTGTTCTTGATTATTTTTGTAATCATTTGTAAATACCTTTAAAAGAGAATTTAGATTCAAATCAAAGAACTGTATTTTACTTGGTTTCTGGCCAAGATACCTCTTTTGAGCTCTTTCTGGCTTTTCAGAGTTTGGGCATGACAGCTTGTCCTGCCTCAGAGCTTCAAGAGGAAAAACTAGTCCCTCAAAAGCAAATTTGTTACTGAGTTTAATAGAAGGTTTATGTATGTTACATATTTGTTTAAGAGAAGGGAACTCCTTTGGCTCATTTAATCCTGTCCTGGTGAATTTAGGTTTGAATGGATACTGAGGGAACATTGATCACACAGCTACAAAATCAGCAAGCCCTGGTAGGCTTCTGATCAAGATCACATTAGCTCTTGCTTTAAGGCATCTTCCTCAGCTCCTACCATTTATCCAGTGGTAGATAATATATGGAGTGAAACAAAAATGGAAAAGACATAGCTGGGCTTTAAAATAAGATGAACATCTCTCTGGACCAGAAATGGAAACAAACAAACACAGGGCACAGTGAGCCGTATGTGGTGCGTAGTGGGCTTTCAGCTCCTGCTGTCATAACAGGAATTACAATTTTCCTCACAAGGTGTGGGGGCCCAGAGCCAAACATTTGAAATCAGGGCCCCACAAAAACACACCTGGAAAGGCACATACATAGGCATACTTATACTTGAAAGGACATTGGAAAAAGAACAGTTTGGACTGCTGCGGGGGACTACTGCTTATATGCAGCCATGGACCTAATGTGTGGAGCCTGGGGAACAGGTGGGGAGTGCACTTGGGAAAGAGAACTTCAGAGCCTTAATACCAGGACATGAACCATGCTGCCTGGTGATGAAACTCACAACAACTGCACTCATATCATTCAGTGTGACTGCTGCAGATTACCAATATAAGATCTAGAAGCTCTTACAGACTAGAGGCCTGTGAATGGCAGATGGTAACAGCCACAAAACCACTTGATGGGGAGAGGTGAGTTCCAGCAGGAGAGGAAAACACACACACTCCATCTCTTTCAAAATGTGTCTTCAAACCAAAATCCAAAACACATTAAAAGGTGAGAGAGTCCTTCCAAACTGACCATCAAAAGATGAATTAAGCCTAGATGAAAATAAAATGATAGAATGGTACAGCAAGTATTGCTTGTAAGTACATTTAGGATGTGCTCAAATACATAAACAAGAAAACACCATATTTTTTTTTAAAAAATAGCAAGAAACTAAGACACAGAAATAGATGAAGAATAGATGGATCTGAAAAAGACATCTTTGGAAATAAAAACTATCACAACTTTTTTTTAAAATTTTGTTTTATTGCTTAAAGTATTACAAAGAGTATTACATATGTCTCCTCCCCCGCCCCCTTGACATTCCCCCGGCCTCCCCTACTGAAGCTACGAAACCCAATAGACAAGATAGAGTAGACCCAGTCACAGAAGATAAGAGAATTAAAAGATGATTCTGAGGACTTTACTGTGCACAGCGCTAAGAGAAAAAGATACGAAATATAAATGAGCAATTAAAAGAGATGGGGAATTGGCCACAAGGCTCTAAAATATACCTAATCGAAGTCTCAGAAGAGAATGGATGAAATGGCAGAGAAGCAATGTTTGAAGCTGTAATAGCTGAAAATCTTCCAGAACTGAAGAAGGATGTGAGTTTTTAAGGAAATGGTCTCCCGAGAGAAATTTCAAACATCTGGGAAGGCAAGAAAGGCTCTACTTAGGAGCAATTGGTATTCTTCACAGCTCAGCTTTGGGAGGCCCTGGCTGATTCAAATGACCTTTTCTGTTTTTCACTGGAAAACATAAAAACTGAAATGTAATGTGTTGTATATACTAAACCACGTTTTCTGAACAAAGGCACTTATAAATAACTCATTAAAGGAGAATCTGTAGACAACTAGACCCAGAGGATCAAGATATCAAGGAAGACTTCTCTAAAAAATGCCAGTACCTTTGTGAAAAGTAGGTGGCAAGATAATAATAATTTGTTTTTAGACATGGTCTTCAGGATAGTATCACAGTGTTTTCAAAAATAACATTGTGGATGACCAGATAGAGTATAAAGAAGAATCCTGAATAGGGCCTTACATAAGAAGGTATTACCAGTTGGAAAATTTCAATGAAGGTGAATTTCTTTCAGTGAATATTGCAAGGGGGAAAAAATAGAAGATAATTCATGTCAAGTGAAACCTTGTGAACATGGGATGCTGCTTCAAGTTCACAGAAACATTTAGATGATTGTCAGTTAAGTGGTCAGAGATTGGATTTAATTAATGTGGACAACTGCTTACATTGGTTCACACCCAGAGGACCTATATGCAGAATCTGGCTGAAGGTAAACTTATTTTGATAAATCTCTACTTATTACTGCTCTGTCAAAGCAGCTTGCCACAAAACAAACTGCACACACAACTGTCCTTGAAGATTGAGAACTGATGGGATGTCAATCAAGACAGATAGGAGATTATATTCCTGTCGATGAAAAAAGTCATATATTGGTTTCCTACATGACTTTAAATTCCTAGAAAACTTACAACGTTAGCTATAGGGTAGAGCTTTAAAAAAAAGAATAGATTGGGTTTTATTTCTTCTTTAATGTGAAGATACGTCATTTTGAAACTAAGCATTTTGGAAGACATGCCATTCTCTGCCCAGATACTGAACAACAGGAAATATTTCCCTAACAGGAAACCTGATCATGAGATTATCTTACTTTCTCCAGTAGGACAATGGGAAAACTCTTCTCACCTCACTTGCATCTCATATCTTTTCTCATAGATATAGGTCCTCCACATTTGTGGATAGGAAGTTCTCTCGCCTGAATGAAATATCATCTGTGAACAACAGAAATCTGTCCTCGTATTTTGGTATTTATTGTAACTGGAAAAAAGGTAGCCAAGAGTTCTAATCAGTCACCAGGTATCAAATAGCAGAAGTGTCATCAATGGAAATTGTATTTCCAGCAATTCTAAAGCAAGAAGGGAATCTGTAGTCCTAAATATATTTATTGAAAAGCATAAAAATAAAAAAAATGATTTAAGCATTCAACCTGAAAAGCTAGAGGAAAAGGCACAGTGAATTACACCACGTTATTAATGGATGTGAAATGAGACCAGAAGAAGTGAAGAGCTTCCCCACATTTCTGGATATGAAGACTCAAAAACATGAAGTCTGTTCTTCCCAGTTTAATCGATAAATTCAGTGTAATTCAACCCCCAAATTTCACCAAGAATTTTGGTATGAAAAGGTGACACTAAAATCATAGGGAAGATCAAAGGGGTCAGAAGAGCCGAGACAATTTTAAGGCAAGAACAATGGGAAAGGGAGGGTCTACCACACACCAGCTTATTTAAAGCTGCGGTGTGGCACCTGCATGGGGCGGAGACATACAAAGAAACCAACGAAATGGAATAGAGAGCTCAAAAGCACACTTGTGTGTTTATGGACTCTTAACGAATTGCCGAGATACCATTAGAAATCACTGGGGGAGAAAACTATACAACGAATGGGCTGGCTTAATAAGTTATCTATGGGGGAAAGTAAAAGTAGATCGTATGTTTATACCAAACACAAATGACTCTGTGTAAAGTCCTAAATGTGAAGAACAAAATCTTAAACGTTATGTAAGTGCAAGGAAGATTTTCTTAAGCAAAACATAAAAAATAGAAAATGGAGTAATATGTTAAAATTTAAGTTTTTTGTACAACAGGATGCCATGAACAAAGTTAAAGGTAAGCTACACAGAGATATGGGTAGGAGATAATATTTGTTGTGCACATAACTGGCAAAACAATAAGCATCCAGAATATAACCAGAACTTTAATGCGAAAAAGACAATCCAGAGGGGAAATGGATAAAGAAAACATGAAAAGCCAATTAACACAAAAGAAATTCAACCTCACCAGTAATCAGGGATGTACAAATTAAAATGCACCCATCAAATTGGCCAATACTTAAGTGTTTGATAACCCCAAGTCTTTGATGAAGATGTGGTTTAATAAAAAATCTCATTCACTATTGGTAAGAGAGTAAATTGGGAAAACCACTTAGGAGAGCAATTTGGTAATATGTAGCAATGCAAATGTTCCTGGGACCCCAAAATTCCACATCTGGATATGTTCTGTAAAGAATCTCTTAAACAGGTACCCAAGGAGACAGGTAGAAGGGAATTCATTGCATCATTGTAATTGTGAAAAGTTGGAAACTTAAATGCCCATTGACAGGAGAATGTTGTTGGCATATTGAAGCAGCAGAATAATACCTTACAGCACTTAAAATCGCAAATGATTATGTATCAACATGGATAACCCATCAAAAGCGTGTTGAAGGCAAAAAAGCAACTCTTAGCATGGTATGTACATTTTTAAACATTAAGTTCTTAAACAGAAAGTTTAAGAACGTGAAAAATAATGCTGTGGGATTGGATTACATGAAATGGCCATTTTTAGAGGTAAAAAACAGCCGACTATCAGCCTCTTTGTTAAGTTCATCCTAGTATTTGTGGATATGTTCGTGGTAATGATGGACACGGGATTCAGGATGGCATTACCTCCTTGGGGGCGATGGTGAGGAGGGACTGATATGGTATTGACCAGGGCATGTCGGGGAGCTTCAGCTTTAACTGTTATATTTTATTGTTTCAAATATGATTTGAAAACAATAGGGCAAGTGTTAAATGTATTAAAGCAGTGTGTTGGGTACCTGGGTACATTCTTAGTATGTTCTTATACATTGCTGTTGAAATAGCTGATGGTTTTTTATGCAAACCACCATGTTGATAGAGGTATAAAAATTGTAATCTCATGACATAGAGAAGTATTTACAAAATGGTTAAATTTTTTGCTGCTGACTTGTCTGAACATAGCATTCATAAGGCTTTTTGTATAAAATAAAAGGTTGAAAAGCACCTCACCTCACACACCCGGCAGACGCTTCTGATTTTATTTTTGTTTTTTAGCATTACTAAGATCGTCGTCATAAAAATCCATTCATTAAGTGCCCCTCTTCTGCTTGCTTTTGTGTTTGGTGGTGGTTAGGTGCATCTCTGCCATTTTATATGAAATCTGGTGATGATACTGAACTTACTTTTTTTTCCCTTTCTTTCTTTTTCTTTTTCTTTCTTTCTTTTTTTTTCTTTTTTTTTTTTTTTTTACTTCTTGGGTGCCAACAGGAATCTGCAAGCAGAATATGATCGCCTGAAGCAGCAGCATGAACACAAAGGCCTGTCCCCACTGCCGTCTCCTCCTGAAATGATGCCCACCTCTCCTCAGAGTCCCCGGGATGCTGAGCTCATTGCTGAGGCCAAGCTACTTCATCAACACAAAGGCCGCCTGGAAGCCAGGATGCAAATCCTGGAAGACCACAATAAACAGCTGGAGTCCCAGCTGCATAGGCTAAGGCAGCTGCTGGAGCAAGTGAGGCCCCCCTCTCTTTAACTTGGGACATTTACAAAATCGTGCTTTTTTTCTCTTCAGTAAAACTAAAAAAACAGACCGCCTTTTGAGAAGTGCAATAAGCATCAATTTGTTGAGTACCTAGTATGTGCCTAGCAATGTGCTAGATATCAAGGGACATGAGGAGGAAAACTAGTGTGCTTGCTAATATTTGTTCAAGATTGTTTCCTACAAAAATGTTTTTATTTGAATGATTTAAACTTCATCTTTAAAAAAAAGTATCTAAAGGTTTCCACTAGTTTTCTAAAAGTGAAAATTGTACCTCTTAAAATGGAACTCTCTTTTTAGCAATTAGTATTACTGTAATTTCTGGTATACCTTGGGGTTTTATTCTTATGTTTTCTAAAATATAATTTTTAAGCCTCCATTGAAAACCTAGTAAGATACTGCATTGTAGTAGACCCTACCTGTACATGGTCCTGGCTTTCTGAGAATTTTACCTTTTAGGATATGTTTTCTCCATCTTGCTTCACAACAGTATGAATTCTCCACTACATTTTTTGTGGCCCCCAATGGTTTCACCATTCTCACATGACCTAAATATTTTAATGATTTAGTCTGCTGATTTTTATATATCCTTTTTCACTGAAGCTGTGATTTTTTTTTTCAACCATGTAAGGGGCACAACTCAGACACAAAAACAATATCCATGGAGCTCATCAATGGTGAAATTTCCCAAATTTAACAATCTTTGGGAGGTTTCTAAGTAGGAAAGGTCATCATTTCTGAGTTCTGAATGTCTATAATGGTTTTATGTTTATATATCTGAGTGTTTACTATGAAAAATAATTCTGTTTTCTTCTGGATGCCTTAGCCCCAAGCAGAGGCCAAGGTGAATGGAACAACTGTGTCCTCGCCTTCTACCTCTCTTCAGAGGTCAGACAGCAGTCAGCCTATGCTGCTCCGGGTGGTTGGCAGTCAGACTTCAGAATCCATGGGTAAGTGTCTGTCTTAGGTACTCCTGGATTTTGTTATCTCTTAAGGTCTGGAAAGGGTGAACTCCTTGCTGAGACCTTCAAATCGTCGACTAAATTATCTAATATCATTTCTGGGCAAAGCATTGTGAAGGAAGAGAAAATGTTTGATGTTGTTTTCCTGGCTTTCCCACACCTTAGTAATTTAGGGCAATCTCTGCGTTAGATTTGTCGTCTCCACATGAGATCTGAAGATAGCTAGCAGACGGTCGGGTCTGTAAAAGATCGCTCAGTATATGAAAAGATACTGTGTGCCTTTGAAAACTCCATAAATTCTAAAAACAACTGAGTTTTAGAACCACTGTTGTTATTTCCTACTGCAGGGTTTTCCCCTTTTTTGAAGTAAGCAAAGCATATGAAACTGAGTCACATATTTTAGCCATGAGACTCAGAGCCCTGGGTGCTTAGAAGCATTAATTATTTAGGCATGTCAACACCCGCAAAGAGGCAGCGTGCCCATGAAAGCACCCAAGGTAAAGTGCACATCAGGCCCCGGTCCTGATGATTTGTGGAGCCAAGAAGATTGTGGTAGAACTTGAATCCAAGGACAAAACTGCTATATTCTGGAGGCTGGGATAGGCTGAGATAACTTGCCAATATAAAATGGGTAGGCTCTTTCGTTAAGTTTGTTCTCTTGAGAGTAAAGACTGAATTCAAAGGAGATTTTTTTAAATGTATAAAGCAACTTCATTTAAGAAGAAAAAAAAACCCAACCATCTTCTTGAAGGATGCCCACAGGTATTTAAACAAATGCAATGGGTGTCCCCATACTTTGAAGGTCTATGTGCCAAAGTCTATGAACCATATTCTGGATAGAGAGTTACATTCTTTAAATGAACAACCCCAATGACCTTTTTAAAGTGAAATATGGGTGAATTCATAGTAGGTGATCTATGTAATGAGTGGAGTGCTTCCTCAAAGCATGAAATACTTATCACTGGTAAGTCTCTGTGCACTATATGTGTGTTTACTGGAAGAGTGTCCTAATAAAGTTTACATTCTATTGGAAAAGACAGACAAATAAATAGAAATTAACAGTTATGTTCTCTTGGCTTTCATGAGCTACACACACAGGAGCCTATGACTTCCTAACGACTCCTTATGTCTAATGACTCCTTAGCTTCTGATTTAGAACAATTTCAAACTTATGGCAGAATTGCAGTTAATTCAGTGTTTTTGCCACCTTTGCTTTATTTATTTATAGTCACATCTATTTTGTATATCTATATGTTAACAGCTTTATATATACTGTATATATTTATATTTTATGTGCATATTTTATGCATGTGTAGAGTTTATTGATTTGTTTCTCATTTCACTAGCCCACTTAATGATTATGTTTCATGCATAATGACACTTTACTCCTAAATCCTTCAACATGTATCTTCCAAGGTGAAAGATCTTTGCATACATGACTACAATAGAATTATCACACTCAGGAAATTAACACTGATACAATACTATTCTCTAATACATAATTTAAAATTCAAATAGCCCCAGTTCTGCCAATGATATTCTGTATAGCTTTTTGCTTTTTTTTTTTCATTCAGCATCCAACCAAGGTCATGCTGTGCATCTAGTTACCATGTCTCTTTAGTCTCCTTTAATCTAGAACACTTCCCCAGGCTCTCTACATTTTTCATGGCAGTGACATTTTAGAAGAGGTCAAACCAGTTGCTCTGTAGAATGTTCCTCAATTTGCGTCTGTCTGCTTGTTTAGTCATGATAGGATTAAAGTTAAATATTTTATAAGCAATTACCACATAGGCGATGTTGTATCTTTCTCGGCTCATCACCTGAAGGCTTTCCTAACATTCTCTCTCCTTCCCCTTTACTCTTTCTTGGCACTACTTCAATTTCTTGGCTTCTGCCATGTTGATAACCATAAGTCCTAAATCTCTCTACTGAGTGTCTTCTGGATAAAAATATAACCCAATCTGAAATCCTGATCAACCTCCAGAACATTTCTTCCAATTTTCCAAACTACACAAAGGCAGTCATTTTCTACACTTTGTCCCTTCATCTACTTTCTTTTACTTTTAAGCTCCCTTGAAGTATAATTGATATACAAAAATTGCATACATTTAATATATGCATTTGGATGAACTTGGACATATGTATACACCCCATGATATGATCACCACAACCAGGCACTAAATATATCCATCACTTCTAAAACCAACCCTTTCCTTAATTTCTTTAGCTAAGTCCTACCATCATCAATCAAATCATCAAGGTCAATCTGTTTTACCTCTCTTATAAAGAGCAGAACTCTTCAATTCATTTTTTCTGCCCAAATTTAGCCTTCATCATGTGATCAGCTGAACAGACAATATGAGTACTCTCCTAATTGATTTCTTTTTTTTTTGTCCCTCTCCCTTTTCAAGCCATCTTCCAGATGTTTCCAGTTACTCTCCTAACATTCAGATTGTATATTATTCTTCTCCTTAAATATGTTTGTGACTCCTGTTTGCCTACAGAATAAAGTTCATACTCCTTAGCATGGTATTCAAAATCCACTTTCCTCTGCAACCCAATTTTTTACTGCCTTCAAACATGACCACAAAAGATCCTGAATAGCCAAACCAATCTTGAGAAAGAAGACCAAAGCAGGAGGCATCGTACTTCCTCATTTCAAACTATATGACAAAGCCATAGTAGTCAAAATAATATAGTATTAGCATAAAAACAGACTCGTAGATGACCAGAACAGAATAGAGCCCAGAAATAAATGCATGCATACATAGTCTATTTATTTACAACAAAGGAGCCAACAACATACAATGGGTAAGGATAGTCTCATCAGTCAGTGGTGTTGGGAACACTGGGTATCCACATGCAAAAGAATGAAAGAAGACCACTATCTTATATCGAAAAATCAGCTCAAAATGGATTAAGGGCTTGAACATAAGACTTGAAACCATAAAACCCCTGGGAGAAAAGGTAGGCAGTAAGCTCCTTGATATCAGTCTTGGTGATGAAATTTTTGGAGTTGGCATCAAAAGCAAAGGCAACAAAAGCAATAATAAGTGTGACTACATCAAAGAAAATGCTCTGTTACAGCAAAGGAAACCATCAACCAAATAAAAAGGCAACCTATGGGATGGGACAAAGTATTTGCAAATCATATATCTGATAAGGGGTTAATATCCAAAATATATAAAGAACTCATACAATTCAATAGAAAAAAATCTGATTCAAAAATGAGCACAAGATCTGAATAGACATTTTTCCAAAGAAGCAACACAGATGGCCAGCAGGTACATGAAAAGGTGCTTAACATCACTAATCATCAGGGAAATGCAATTTGTAACCACAATGAGATAAAAGAATATTAGCTATTAATTTTAATATTTTTCACCACCATTGAACACCGACTGGCTAATAATCACTATTATCATTGTATACCATAATTAAAGAACTTATACACAGCATTTTAATGTAAAATTGAAACCATCTACCCCAAATATAATTTTAAAAAGTAATTGAAGCTTACATCAAGTACTAGATAAATCATTTATTTTCTTCTGAAAAACTGGAGGAAAGCAGAAAAAACATGTCATGAAGTAATCACACATCAAGTTGGAAATTGGTTAAAAACATTATATGTGATTTAAGAAATCCAAAGAAAAATAATGATGGGCATAGTTGCTAATACACAGACCCCTTTTTAAGAGAGAATAATTTTCTAGTACATAGTTCCCTTTTGTATAAAGAGAAAATACTTTGCTTAGGTGTAAGCAAAATTACAGGAATAAGGTTTCTTAGGTCTTTTCTGCATAGGTTCTGGCTAAAGTCATTTCTTAAGCAAGTAGGAAAATCATCATTTGAATTGAGGAAAGGGAAGTGAGTCAGATGAGTTGTCATCCTTTCAAGAAAGCCTAACATCTTGCTGAGTTTCAGAAGACTTTAAAAAGATCTTGCCCATAGCAAACCATTCCATTTCTTTTTTCCCAGATTAACTTTGAGTCATTTCACTTCTTTTTTCTCCACTTCCTCAGTGTCTATCACATTATGCTATATCAGGGTATATTTTAACTTTGATTGTCTTTCCTTATTTTGAAACATTCATTTAAAAAATGTTCCAGTCATTTTTGGGGGCCGACTTCAAACAAGCCGTGACAGTTATAGCTAATAATCAAAAAGGGAGTTTTATGCATGTTTGTGGGAATCACCTTGGAGTAGAACTGTGATCATCTGGTTCATAGGTCAACGCTCAAACCACTGAGCCATGCCGGCCAGGCTGATTTTGTCTTAATAGTGAGCACTGCCAAGCATTCTTTAAGCTTGCGCTTAAAAACCAAGGATGAGAACTTAATAAATGCAGGATTATAATCATAGTTGAAAATTTAAGTGGCAGGGACCTTAAATATTAACATTAAGTCATTATATCACTGGCTCTCCAGTCATTTCCTGATCAGATGTGAAACTAGGTTTCCTTCCTTATTGGTGACTTGCTGAAGCAAGGTCTTCTTTTAGGTGAAAGTGACAATATGCTGGAACAAAGTGAGATGGAAGAGAAGTTATTTTCACTATTAGAAGACAATGTTATGAAAAATTCGTTTCCAAGGACCTTCAAAGTTCAAAATAATTTTGTTTTCACTTGAGAAAATTTTCCCTTACTGAAATGCTGTTTGAGGTGTATTTCTTTGACATGTGACTAAACAGAGAACACAGATCAACAAAACCTACAAGGAAACTCTCATTCCCTGAGGAAAGCCATCCATCCCTACATTTTTTTGCCTTCCAAATCACCATTCTCTCCTCACATAAACAAATTCTCAAAAATTAAAAAAAGTTTCCCCTTATTAGCCTCCAAAAACAATATTATGATAAAGTAGTCCCATGTAACAAAGAGGAAAGGAACGTAACTCCCCGCTATTCCCCATATCCACAGTTCTTCAAATATTAATATTTTATCACCTATATAAGTCACATACAACTTTTATTTCTCCCTGTTACATTGGACTTTAAAGGTACTTCATTTTTGTTTGTAGTTTTGGTTAAATGTCAAAGGAAAAAGTGGTGAAAATACTCAGTGTCTCCACTCCTTTCTTTCTTACCTTCATAAATGCAAAATGTCACAGTCTTATTTTCTTTTGTGTTGAAAATACACTGCAAGTGTCCAATAATAATTTTTAGTACAAAGAAAAATGTCTCACCTTTGTTAATAGGACACAAGAAACCTATGTCAACTTTACCTTAAACTTTAAACACATGTACAGTTTTCTTCTGCAAAGATAATGACATAGATAAATCCCCACATGGAATTCTTCCCTTCAAGGAGTTGTTCCCTAATTAGTAAGCTTAAAGGGGTATTTTTATTTATATTATTTATGAACAAGTGGAAATGAATTTTTAATGGATTTCTAGAATGCAATCATGGGCCTTTTCTCTAGTATCTCTAATTTTTTCCTTAAGTGTAATTTTCCATTGTTTGTGTTTGCTTTCATTAAGGTGAGGAAGATCTTCTGAGTCCTCCCCAGGACACAAGCACAGGGTTAGAGGAAGTGATGGAGCAACTCAACAACTCCTTCCCTAGTTCAAGAGGTAAGCTGCACTACCTGGCGGTAAACTCAGACTTACTGGAGTTAGGCCACTATCGGAAATACCCAGCTAGTATGTCCGTTTTCCACATTTAATAAACATATGCTGACAGAATGCCAATTTGGAATCACTGTGAGAAGATTTTATTTTTAAATGTGAATTTCTGGTTTGGATGACTGAATTTTCTGGTCATAGATTCTGGTTAAAATTAAATACCTGTGTAATCTAGATGATTCTGGAAATATAGAATACTAACTTGCATTTCGAAAGTATTTTACTTGCTTTGCACATTACTCTGCAGAGTTAATTATGAGGTAGGTTTTACGTAAGAGCAATTATGTAACTTTTACAGACGAGGAATTTAGTGCCCTAATGGTGCCTTTGCCAGGGACATACAGTTAACTATACAATACAGCGAGTCCAGGACATGCCTGGTATATAGTGGTGGTGGGAACTCTAACTTGCAATTTGATGCCCTTTATATTTAAAAATTGTGTCTTATCCCATCATTTAAATATAAGTAGATTTAAATTTTTATATACTATTTTGTTACTTTTTTTACTTCCAGAGATGGAATACTACCTTCACAAAGAAAGGCATTGACATTATTAATGCCTTTAATTTCTTTCTCCCCATCACTTTGACCTTGTATACTTAGCCCCTCATTCAAAAATAGCATTTTCCCCCACCGTATTTTCCCTCCAGCCCGTATGAGCTTTAGATGTTTTGCCTCATCCAAGGAGGTACTGTGCTGCTGCTGTTAATTTTTTGGAGTTTTTCTTTAAGTTTACTGCCCTGACGTAAAACAAAGTCACTGACCCACTTCCCTTCAGTGAATAAAAGGAATGGCAGCCAATGCCTGTGAGCAAACAAAGGAAAGTCAGGAGAAGCCAAAGAGGGAAAACACAAGGCTTTGTGGCCAGTGATTGGCACCCCTAATGGGCAGCCCAAGAGGGAAGGGCTCCAGAGAATCTGGCTATTTGTTCCTCTCCCTAAGGGCGCTGACGATGGTGTTTTGAGTCCTGTCTTTTTGTTCACTCTCGGTGCACAATGGCCATTTCCTAGCTACTCGATGTATGAGTAACGTAGTGCAGTGCACATTAAAAGCAATAATGTTCTGATAGAGGGTTGCTAAGGAACCGTCAGGGGAAGCTAATTTTAAACATCTGCACCAGCCATCTTTCTACCACAGAGCATCTCTGATATGTTGATTCTAACAGATAAAAATCTTATCTGTCTTCCACCCACCCCACACCCACCACTCTCATCCCCATCCTGACTATCTTAGCTGTCTTCTCTCCCCAGATGCTATGAATCATAATGAGACCATATGCCAGTTTGACATAAATCACATGCTTTCACCTTTATCCTGCCAGCTTTTACCAGCACCTACTATGGACCAGTGGAGGGGGTTAGGGATGCAATGAAGAAATGTCAAGTTCCTTGTCTTTTAGGTGCTCATGGTCCACAGTGGATGCAGATTTCCAAAGTTCAAATCACAGTACAGTACTATTATTGCTGTAATGGAGATGTCTACGACACGATGAACCCTAGAAGCACCCTTTTAGATAAATAGGAGGTTAGCTTCAGACTGAGCAAGTGTCTTCTTCAAAATCACACAGCTACTGGTCGGGCAGGGACTTTGGGCCTCAACATCTCACACACATTCCATGGACCCCAAGCTTTCCCTTGAAGGTCATGGACACTGTCTCATCCCAGCCCCTTAAACTGAAAGCAAGTTACCTGCTCTGTGGGAAGTTAGTGGTTATATGTTGGTGCCCTGTGCATTTCTTTCACATCTAAACAACTAGAGTCTAGCAGAGGAGAAGCTAGAGCAGGGCTCATGCCTCATTCCCCATAGCAGCCTTTTGTACTGGGTCTCTGGTCCATCCTAAGTGTCTTTTTTTTATATGTTCTTATTGATTTCAGAGAGGAAGGGAGAGAGAGAGAGAGATAGAAACATCAATGAGAGAGAATCATGGATCGGCTGCCTCCTGCACAACCCCTGCTGGGGACCGAGCCCGCAACCCAGGCATGTGCCCTTGGCCGGAATCGAACCTGGGACCCTTCAGTCCGCAGGCCGACCCTCTATCCACTGAGCCAAACCGGCTAGGGCCATCCTAAGTGTCTTGAAGGTGAAATCCTTGGCATTCTCTCCCTGCATCCCCTGGCAGAGTCCTTAAAGCTGGATACCACATGGGTATGGAAGTAGCCACCTGCAAGACTAGAAATATGCTTCCTCTGCTATGATAGCTGGTAGTTCGCATCTCTTATGCTACTTGTATGATGTGGATTTACTTATATGGAAACTTGGGCAACTATTCAGGCCGCCTGCATAGTGTTTACTAAATTAGTGCTTATGGAAGCAATATTGTCCCCTGAGTGTTAATTGGAGTTTTCAAATATGGTATACGGAGGCTTTATCTGATATCAATTTCTTTAAGTAAGATCCTACTTACTCAATAGTACTGTGATGGCCTTCGAGAATGAAATCATTTTCCTGAAAAAAACACCATCAAACAAACATAATAGGAGAGTAGACAAGGAGCTAGATCTGCCTGGTATTTTGTAATGCTATGACCTTGACATTTTTACTTTTCTTGCTACTTCCTGCCAAACTTGGCCTTATTATAGGCCTTTTTATGATTCTGCACCCAATCCCAATGTGTGGGGGTTTCCTCCACACCAACAACAGGCAATTCTCTGACACCAGCTGGGAATCCTACACTGCAACTCAATCCGGACACTATCTACCTGGAGGTTGCATCACATCCCACAGGTTCATGACTCAGTCCTACAAAACTGGACCCCCTCCTTTGGGTTAGATTAACGTTCTCAAGGGGCTCCCAGAACTCAGCAAAAACGAGTTGCTTATTAGATCACCTGTTTATTAGAAAAGCATTTAACTCAGGAACAGCCAGCAGGAAGAGATGCATAGGGCAAGGTATGGGGAAGCGGCATGGAGATTCCAGGTCCTCTGGGAGCTCCACTCTCCCCGAATCTCCATGTGTTCGTTAACACAAAAGCGGCCCAAACCACATCATTTTGGATTTTTATGGAGGCTTCATTACATAGGTCTTATTGATGAACTCATTGGCCACTGGTGATTGAACCGAATCTTCATCCCCTCCCCTAACCCTGCAGTCTGGGAGTAGGACCGAAAGTTCCAACCCTCTAATCACATAGTTGGCTCCCAGCCTCCATCTCTAGGTGCTCATTGACATAAAAGGCACCTTGATGCTTCTCATCAGAGGAAATTCCAAGGATTTTAGCATTTCTGTGCTAAGGAAGGACAAAGACCAAATATATATTTCTTATAAGTCACATCACACTTTTTCTCCCTAAATTCAAAGGATAAAAAGTGTCACTGCAAAAATATTATCAACATACTCCCCAAAGTGTATTTTTGTATGTCTTATTTCTAACTAAAAGCATTTCTCATTTTTAAAGAATAGAGAAAATATAAATACATGGTAGGGTTTAATGGGAACATCTATATATACACCACACATATACGTTTATAGTCACGTGTACAGGGTAGGCAAAAGTGGGTTTACAGTTGTGAGTATGAGAAACAGAGTTTATTCTTGTATTATTTTCCATATGAACAACTATAAATCTACTTTTGCCCCACCCTGTACATACAAAGATCAGAAGCAAATGTTTCAAGCAGTAGTTCTTACCATACTACATATAATTCACACTATTCCTATGTGTTATCTACTGAAAAATAAACTGCTGCTTGCAACCCACTAAATTGATTTTCTGATCCAGTGGTTTCAAACTATTGACCTAACCAATCTCAGTTTTTCTTACCCAGGTGGATATACTTTTAAGGAAAATGAAATTTTAGAATTTTTACCATGCAAATTTCTGCTAAGACCTTGCTAATGTCTTAGAGGATATTAGCCTGCCATCCATGTTCCCGATGCTGTGTTACAAAAAATGAAGTTCACGGTTACTACAGCTGTTTTGGACAGCTGTTTGAGTAACTCAGAACAGATGTCTGAGCCCAAGGTCTGACATTTAGTGGAAATGTGCTCTTAAATACCACCTCGTGGTTTACTTAACCCTGCTAGGTAATTGCCCACAGAGGGAAATACTTTTTTAAAAAAAAACTATACTATGTTTTCCATAAATATAAAGTATATAGGTAGGGGAGTTACTGTGTAATTTAAATTTACAATTTCTTTGTTACCCTCTGCCACAGTTTTGACTCAGAGGTCAAGTCTTAAAGTATCAGCTAACCTTCATCTTTCATTTTCATTAAAAGTACCTGGAAGCCCAAAGAAGTTAAGTGCCTGGTTCATGGCCATTCAGCAAGTTAAATTAGCCTTCTGGTCTTCTCTCAATGGCCTTACTAAACTGTTATCCAAATTAATAAAGGGGTTACATGCTTCTCCATGTAGTGATAAGCTGATGGCGAAACTGTCCTGCATAATAGCCAATATAAACGGCAGGGTGTTCAAGGTGTGGATGGGTTCACATTTAGCTTTGTGATTATATCTTTCCTGATTAATTTCTAGATATATATAGTTGGCTGTTCACAGCCACTTGGGAGATTTGAGTGGCTCAATGTATATTAAACACAGGATGTCAACCAATTTCTCTCTAATCTATTTATCTATCTATAATCTGTCCATCTCTCTATAAAAGTATATGTAGAAGTTGAATTCCAGTGTAATAGAAATCATTATCTACTGTAAACACTTTCTAAATCTCCACCATTATTCTTTAGGAATACTACATGGGTAGAATGAACAATAAACATAATTTTAAATTAAACTCTTTAAGTTACTTGCCCACACACATCTGATTATTTAGCAGTCTAACAAAGGTATTTTTATATTCATGAAAGAAGTGCTCCCCTAGTCAGCAGTATGATATTGGGCTTTCTCAAAACGAGGTGCCACTGTACATAGATTAATGAATGCGAGGATCCAACATAAGCTCTTAGTACAGCAAGATAATTCAGGAAGCAATTAGCAGTACTATGCGGGTATTTCTGCCGCTTGTATAATCGCTTACCTGCTGACCTGTGCCACATAAATTTTATCCCCAACAACCCATAGCAGCCTGTCACTCTCATACTTCCTGTCCCTTCCAAATAAGCCCACATAAATTCTGTGACATGCCTCTAAATTAGCAACCCAGCAGCTTTGCAAAACCTGCCATCCTTTAAAATTCAAGTCTTATCTGTGATTCTTTAATGGAAGAACAACATAAAGAACCAGGGCGGAAGCAGGAACCACTGTGTTTCCTTTCTGCCTCCATGAAGGATTTTAGCTCTCATTCCTTTACACTTGGGGCCTGCAAACTACAGTCCATGGGTCCAGATCCTGGTTTTGTAAATAAAGTTTTATTGGTACAGAGCCACAACCATTCAATTACATATTGTTTACCACAATTTCTCACTATAGTGGCAGAGTAGCTATGGTAGAGCTGAAAGTCACTACAGGGATAGAGTGGCCTGGGAACCTAAAATCTTTACTCTCTGGCCTTTACAGAGACAGTTTACCAGTCCCTGCTTCACACTGTTATTTTGTTATCCATTCTAGCTCATTACATACAACCACAGGCTTAGGTGCTGATCAACTTTGAGCTCATCAAAACTGCATTTGAATCGACTATACATTTATATCCCTGTTCATCAAAGACCCAGCATGCTTCAATATATTTCAAGTATGACCATTAGAATCTTCTTTTACTTGTATTGAAACAGAAATCCTAAGGAAGGAACTCATTCTGCACTTTTCAAACTGGTCAGTGGACTGAGATAAAGAAGCTAATGGTACCCAGAAACTGACATTGAATTAAAGAATTACCACCAATCATCTTAAGTTCTTACTGCCTGAGTAAACTTGACTTATCCAGACCTGTCCAAGCCCTATATTTAGACTCAGGATGTGCTAGCACATTTCCCTTTTTCTCTTGATTCATTTCCTGACAACATCCCACATTGCCAGATGGACAGCCTCAGTGAATGTCTAAGGCACCTCATTGCCAAAGAATGTATTTATGAAATAAAACTTCGCTCTGGTACTTATATTTCTTGATTGATAAATAATTTTCTTCAGTATTGCATCTTATCAGTATAGAACTATGCTTAGTACAGTGGAACACATTTTTTTTAACTTTTTTTTATAGAAAAAGAGGGCAGTCTTTTTGTACTATGCTAATGAGCACATTGCCACCCAATGATGAGGGAGGCTTTTGAAAGAGATCAGGGTTAACAAGGCTCTGGGAGGCTCAATTACATAAAATACGGATCCTGGAGAAGTACCTGAAACAAAACCCAAATCATTTGCTGCATATTCGGCAGTGCCCAGTTGATACAGAGCTCTGAATATGGCTTGATATAGAATGGATAAAGATATGCAGCATTTATCATTCTAGTAATCGTAATTACACTCTGGAGCTAAATCATATTGCTTTCTAACAACACGGTCCTTCATGAAAGTTCTGAACTCTAAAAAATAGACCAGAGAAACAAGCCAGAACAAGTTACCAGCTCTTGTCATCCAAGCTAGAGGGGTAGCACACAAAGCCAAGTTGCCTAAAACACCAAAGGACTCATGGCCATGACCTAGTGGCTACCCTACTAATTCACTTCAAGCAGCATTTATCAAATACCCATAGTATCAAGGTGCAATACAAGGTATTGCGGATAGAGTGGTGGGTAAGCAACATGCGGGCCCTGCCCTTGAGACCATAATCTTGTAGGGGAAAGGAATTAATTCTACTACTAGACAGTGTAACTATGAAGTACAACGATTAAAAAAAACAAAACACGTAGCTTGCTAAAGGAGTCAAAAGGAATAGGTAAGTCATGCTGGCATTCATTTGAATCATCAAGGATGAAATAAAGTTCTTCTGTTCCCTTTTCCTGCCATCTGGTATGGGCCTACCACTGGGATTCCCCCCACTCCCCACCTGAGGTGCTGGCACCTATTTCTTTCCTGATTTGAGTAGGGTCATGAATACTTTGCCACGAGGACATGGTCAGTCAAGCAGTTTTTATACTCTTAAGAGATTTCGGATTCAGGAAAATTCAGAAGGAAGGAAGAGAGGGAGGGGGGAAAATCATACTTAGAAAACCTTTAAATATATACTAGAAGTTTTGAGCCCTAAACTTGAGTTTTGAAAGATTTGTTTTTGAGCAGTAGCTTCATAGTTCCTCATTCTAGACTAGTAGTTCTCAAGTTGTTTCAGGGAGTTTTGGTCTTGGAGCTCCTCAGCGTGGTGGGTCGGGGGTGGGGAGGCCTGGGTCTCTCACAGTTCTGCTTTTATCTGCTGTAAATACTGGGATTTCGTAGAAGATTTTTGCTGAAGTCCAAGTTTGAAAACCAGTAGTATTTCATTTTTAAGACTCAGGAGCTAAAAGGAAATTGCGTGCCCAAGGCATGGAGTATGGTCAGAGGGCTCTAATTTTCTGTCCAATTATATTATCATCGAAAAGTTCCTCATCAAAACCTGCTTTTCAAAAATAAAGTACATACATATAGATGTGGGATTCTATAAAGCAAATAAGGCTAGTGGGTCTTTAGCCATGGACTCTCAAGTCTCCTGATACCCGCTGACATGAGGAAGTTAAAGGCTTATTCCTGGCTCCGGCTCTGTGGCTTGCCCATTAGGGGGATTGATCTCCTTTCCCTTTTTTCTTTCTTTTCCTCAAATGCCCCCAGTCCCACTGTGTTCATGCTCAGCTTCTACCAGCTGGAACAAATTTTCCGAAAAGGATGGAGTCTGTCATCTATGTGATATTCTGCTTTGCATTTGGGGTGCGGAGTTTGGGCACACAAAGACAACTACTGTTTATGTTTCAGTGTGTTGATTGTCAAGTCCAGAGTAAAGAGATTCTGAGACTTTTGACGTTAAGCTTGACATTCTACAGTTGCTCTTAAAAACAATGTTCGATTTGTCAGATTTCTATGCTGTGCCAGCTCTCATCCAGTTTTCCCACATGACCACCATGGATTCTATAAGTGCTATCTCCTGGATCGTGTTATCTGTTTACACTGATTTAAGTGTGTGTAAAGGTTATTTGACTGGATGTGTCTTTTGGGGTGTTTTTTTTGTTTCTATTTTTTTTCAGAAAGGAATAAATGAATTGTCATCTCAACATTAGTTTGGTAAAAGAAGCAAATTGGTATGAAAATGTATATATATGCATGATTTTTTTCCCTTTCTGATATCTCTACCTCTTCCTCTCTCTATTATTAAAGGAAGAAATACCCCTGGGAAGCCAATGAGAGAGGTCAGTGAGATTCAGACTCACAGCCATGGCTTCTGTCTGTCTCATCCCGCTTTCTATGTTTGGCGTTTGTGTAAGAATTGTGTGCGTGCACTCGCATGTATGTATTACACATGTCATCGTGTAAGGATGGTAGTCACCTCTCCACTTGCAGCTCATGAGGAACAGTCCTCAAATATTCATTGCCATTGTCATCACCATGACAACAGGACCACGGGTCGGGGGGAGCAGGAATCTCTTTAAAATGGCAAACCTCCGTAGTCCCTGGGTCGGAAGCCTGCAGTTCATCATCTGTTGCCATTTGCAACACAAACAAAAATCTTCCAAATAAATTTAGCCTGGGACATAACTACTTCCAGGACCTTAGCATTTTCTGCCAGTGCATTTGGTTTGTATTCTTTTGGGATGTCTTCGTTTTGTCTTGTTTTCTTTCTTTTTTTTTTTCCGGGTCCCTAACTCTCTTCCTTTCCCACTTTAGCTAATATTTTTTGAGCACTTACTGTGTGCCAAGCACTGTTCTAAGTACTTGCCATCTTTTTTCCTATATACGCTTCACGAGAAGCCTATGAGGTAGATACTCTTATTAACCCCATTTTACAGATAAGGAAACAGAGTAAGTGCAAGGGCAAACTGTGTCCAAGGTGACGGAGTTTGAATCCAGGCAGTCTCCAGAGCCACACTCTTAACTCTTATGCTTTACTGCCACGTTGGAAAATGGTGTTGGAAAGGCTTGTGTCATCTCTACTTGCCCTTTAGAGAGGATGCTTATTTTGCATTTGGCATTTGGAGCCAGATAGAACGTTAACCAATTAGAGGTAAAAAATGAACGTTGGGAGTCTTAAGAGTTGTTGGGTTTTTTTATGCCTCTTTTGGTGTTAAAGGGGGTAGGATATGGCGTTATCACCGTATGTGGTTTGGGGTTTTACAGTGAAAGCTGCTTCATGCTTCTATTCTACCAGAAATATTAGCTAGACATTGAATTACCTAATCAAATGACGATTGGATGACAAAGTGTTGAGTGACAGCCCAAGTGAAGTAAAATTGTCTTTACCAAGAGTTTAGTGCAAAGGACGTGAGAAGGAAAACTCACTCGTGGATGGCAGTAGCGTGTACTCATCTGGGAGGCAGACTGGGTGGGTGGAGAGTCCTTAGAAGAGAAGGTTTTGGATCCTTAGCGATAGGATGGACAAGAGTAGCCACTCGTTCATTTAAATATAAGGAGTCATACTGGGAATTCTGCCACCAGGCCATGCAAGCCTGATAATTAAAGGATAATTGAATGATCCTTCAGTGTGTCTACACCAGTGCTGCTTCCAAGGCTTGGGGCAGTGGGGTCCCAGGGAGGGAGTGGTAGGCTGGGAGGAGAAACTGAGGAAGCCTGAATCGGTGAAGCATTGAATGCTCCTGACGGTTTGCCTGGCTCACATACTTCTTATGTGAGACGTCCCGGGTTCATTCTGATGGTAAGTGCTCCTTAACATTTCTTTTAACTTGCAAAAAGTTGCACCATAATCTTGACCACCCTGAACATGTTTCTCTCATGAATGAATTTTAGAAAAGGCCAGCAGCTATATTTGAAGTCATATAGGCATTTGGAAACTTTACTACCTGAGGCACATGATAGTCACTTAAGTTTCCAGAAAGCCAGAGAACCAAAATAATAGCTATATTTTTTTCTTTTTTTAAAAATATATTTTTTATTGGTTTTTTACAGAGAGGAAGGGAGAGGGATAGAGAGTTAGAAACATCGATGAGAGAGAAACATAGATCAGCTGCCTCCTGCACACCCTCCACTGGGGATGTGCCCGCAACCAAGGTACATGCCCTTGACCGGAATCGAACCTGGGACCTTTCAGTCCGCAGGCCGATGCTCTATCCACTGAACCAAACTGGTTAGGGCAATAGTGATATTTTTAATGCTATGAAAATACCCCAAATGTATAGTAGACCAGATCTTTCCCTCCCCAAAGATGAAATTATAGAAAAGGAAAGATAAGCAGATTTCACTGCAGTATTCTGGCTTTGCTTTGGCCATTTATTTGGGCATTATATTTTTTAAAAATAGAGTGCCAGATTGCTATTGAGGTCTTGGCTCGCTGCCAGAAAGTCTCAATTCCAATCACGGCGGAAAATAACTCCCTTAGGCAGCGGTGGCGCGTGAGACTGGATGTGTCGCAGTTCGCGCCAACTTGGAAAAACATACCACTGCCCTAATGTTCAACGCATGGTGCCTTTGTGTTCAACAATCCTTGCATTAAAATGGATTAAATTAATACGTTCTACAGATGTATTTTTGTGTCAGCTTGTTCCTGACGCTGATTATAGATGCCTGAATCCCGCCTGCTTTTCAGTGCCTTTCATGCTCATAATATAAGATTTTAATTTTGACTTTAGGAATACCTGTCATGTAAAATTAATGGCCTCTCTAATGTTCTGCTTTATACACTGGACAATAGAACCAGGGTAAAGCTCTATTTTCTGTATCCATAGCAGGGTGCAGTTTTATGCCTCCAGTGGATTGAGATATATGATTCTTTGAGGCAGTATTTTGTCAAAGAGACAGATTTCTTTTCTGGCTCTAACGAAAACATCCATGAAAAACATTGGAATCACTATTCTGGTGAAACAGGTATTTGTAAATAAAGTGACCAAAGGCCTAATGTAGATATGGTGAGGTGACTGAACACCATTTTTCTAGCATAGGAACAACCGTGAGGTCATTTGGTGAACATGAACCGGCTAGACAGGTTAAAAGGCCACCTACCATTCTTTGGGTGTGTGTATGGTATATTAAGAATAATAAGTAATTTTACCGGGTCACTTTTTCAATAGCAGACGTACCTAGAACTCATGCCTTTTGAGAGACTCAAGTTTTCTGTTCGGGTAGTAACTGATCACCATGTCAAGGAGCACAAGCACCATTTGGTTATATACAGTAAGTCCTCACTTAGCATCAGCAGTAGGTTCTTGGCTTTAAGTGAAATTACATATGATGAAACCACTTTTGCCATAGGCTAGTTGATATCAACAAGAGTTGGGTTCCTACGAGAGCTCACCAATGTTATAACAAAACGACGGTGAACAAAATGTTATTCAAGGACCTGCTGTAATCTAGAAATGCATTCACTTGTCTTTGTTATCTTTAGAACTGCAATCCACATCTCATAGCAAACAATCTAAAATAGGCCTGTTTTGATTATTATCAATAAGCCAGTGGGAAAAAATGAATTCTTCCCTGTTTTATGTTTGTAACATATTTTCTAGCTACAAGGTGGACTATATGTGGGTAATGAGAAATAGTTGGAATTCTATTCAGATATCAAATTGAAAGGGTCTTGAGTTTTGTTTTTACTGGCTTCGCTGATTGCTGTTAATATGGCAAGTAATTAAGAATGTACAGTTAGTCCATCCATTTCCAATTATGCATGAATAATTGCGATTTCCCAGGGTTTCAGGGCAGTCAAAAATAGATACAAGGGAAGCCCTCTAACCTAATGGCATCAGTTATATATCTGTGCTCTAAGCTCAAAAGAACAGCAAAGGACCCCCTGTCTTCCTGTGGTTATTGATGGTTTAGAACAGGGGTCCTCAAACTTTTTAAACAGGGGGCCAGTTCACTGTCCCTCAGACCGTTGGAGGGCCGGACTATAGTTTAAAAAAAAACTGTGAACAAATTCCTATGCACACTGCACATATCTTATTTTGAAGTAAAAAAAACAAAACGGGAACAAATACAATATTTGTATTTGCATGTGGCCCGCGGGCTGTAGTTTGAGGACCCCTGGTTTAGAAAATCCAATGACTATTTCAGTTCCACTGAAGGCTGCCAAACACTTGGCCCACTCTCTAAGTAGTACATGTTTTGTTAAAAGTTTTTATGTTTGCAATCTCAACCAAAATCCATAGTGATTTTTTAAAAATATACTAGTAATTAGTTCTCACAGAAACTCTTTGCACTAAGTTCAAAGAGATTTATAAACTTGGTCACCTTTTAATGGCTGAATGGCATTACAGTTTTAATAAGTCTTAGTTTGATCTGGTGCCATCACTGTGTAAGTGCGCGCCTATGAATACTCTCCAGATCCTCTCTCTCTCGTATATATAAAAACGACATCTCTTGAAATAAATATTAGGACAGAATGCCTGTCCTAGTCTATCTTTAATTTTTATAGAGATTTTAACAATTACTATGGCAATCTGTAAAGTTGATACATGGCAAGGTAGTAATAGCCTAGTAAAGCATTTTTCATTTCAAAGGCAGTACTTGAATAGTGGAATGACTTACTGATGTCCAAGAATTAAAATAAGCCATATAAAAATATGAAAAGTCAAGCCATGCGGTATGTCTCACATCATTTTACTCTAGATTGGGATTTTGCCACAAAGTACCCAGGGATATTGTGCTGCCTCTGTGTTCTGTGCTGGGGGATTAATGCCAGGTCATGTCACATTATTATTAAAAGGTGATTCTGATAGTTAACCCTCATTTAGGAGATCAAAACTTGACTCACAGGACACCCAAATCCATGCTAAACATGTGGGTCATATTATAATTAGGCTCTAGTCTAGAGTAATTTGGAATGAACAGTGATTTTTATTTTGAAGTTTTCTAATTCAAACATTAATAGTGTACAGAAAGGTCTCATCAAGAGTTTCTTTTTCAACCCAAGTAAAAGCAGAAAGCAAATAGCCACCTCCACCATAGCCTTAGATCCCAAGAAACTAGAAACACCAATCAGAAAGTATATATGCATCCCTATGTTCATAGAGGCACAGTTTACCATAGCTAAGATTTGGAAACAGCCTAAGTGCCCATCAGCAGAT